>NC_141622.1:48913726-49282560 GCF_047967505.1 Dipteris shenzhenensis | reverse complement strand
AAGAAGCAGTATGACCAAGGCGATCAATCGAGGAAATTTCCGCGATGAAAAAGGAAATCATCATGGTGGACATTCTAGTTACAGTCAGTTTACAAATGAACATGGGAATATGTTTCTTGCAAACGAGGAAATGCATAAGAATGGTACAATGTACCTAGACACTGATTGCAATCCAAAAGAGGATTTCTGCTATCAAGTCAACGAAGCAGATCAAGATCCTTGGTACATTCACAGCGGTGCATCATCTCACATGACAAATCATCAGGAATGGTTCATAGAGTTGAAACCATTAGAAGGTCAAAAGAATGTAATCTACACAGCAAATAATACACAGAGACTATGAATCCCATAGAAATGGTTCAAGTTATCTTGAATGGATAAGGAGAGGGATACGGGAATCTATTCCAGAGTATTGTCATTCAATAGCAAATTCCAACACTTGAAAGACTCCAGTCAGTTTTGCTTGGTGAAGAACTCGAGATGCAAGCCATTCATACACGCAAAGTTCATTCCAATGATCAAGAATTCATAGCTTTAGATAGAAGTAGAGGTAGATCATTTCAGTGAAGTGGTCATTATCAACAACAAAGTCATCAAAGTCAAAGTCAACATCAGCATCATCCTCAGCAACATCATCAAAATCCAAGAGGAAATCATTCCAGTCAAGGAAGATTCCAAGGACAAGGGAATGCATCCACCAATGTGTCAAACATTCAGTGCAACTACTATCATAAGTTTGGACACTATGAAAGAGATTGCCGCAAGAAGCAATACGACTAAAGCGGTCAATCCATAGCAATCGAGGGAAATTCCAAGGAAGAGGAAATCATCGCGATGGACATTCAAGTCATAGTCACTATGCCAATGAACCTGAGAACATGTCTCTTGCAAGTAAGGAGATGCAGAGGACTAAAACAATGTATCTTGACATTGACTACATTTCTTAAAGGGATCGCAGTTATCAAGTCGATCAGTGCATCATCTCATATGACAAAGCAACAGGAATGGTTCACAGAAATGAAACCTTTAGAAAGATAGAAGAATGTTATTTACACTGCAGAAGATAACACACCAAATCCAGTTCAAAGGAAAGGCATTGTCCCTATGAGCAATTTTACTGGTACAAAAGGATTGATGAAAGATGTTCTCTATGTTCTGAAGCTCAACAAGAACCTCTTGTCAGTTGGAAAAATGACTAAACACAACTATCAAGTAATATTTGATGGAGGTGAATGCATAATCAGAGACAACTCCAGTGGATATTAGCTAGTAGGAAAAGTAGTTAAGGAAGGATGCTCATTCAGAATACTTGCTTCAATACCATATTTTCATGCCATGTTAGCTCAACTACAATAGATGCCACTTCTACAGTATGGCACAAGAGATATGGACATGTCATTTTCAAAATCCTGATAGAGCTTAGAAATCAAAATATGGCAACTGGAATTCCAAAACTACAGTTTCTTGGAAAAGTTTGCAAAGCATGCTACTTCAGTAAACAAAAGCAAACCAATTTCAGTAGAATCACCTCTTAAGTAAGATGTATACTTGATTGGATGCATACATCTATATATGGGGTTATGCCTAGACTCATGCCCAGACTCGCAACATCAATGGTTCACTTTACTACTTGACTTTCATCGATGACTACAGCAGACACTATTGGGTCTACTTTCTGAAAGAAAAATCTGAAGTATTTTTTAGATTTAAAGAATTCAAAGCCATGGTAGAAAACCAGGCAAGCAAAAAGATCAAAGTCATGAGATCAGACAGAGGAGGTGAATACATGTCTTCAAGATTCATGAAATTTTGTAGAAGTAATAGCATACGAAGACAATTGACTTGTGCAGATACTCCTCAGCAGAATACAAGAGCTGAAAGGAAGAATGGTACTTTCGCAGACAATGCTAGAGCAATGCTCAATGAGAAGCATCCTCTGAATCACTATTGGGCAGAAGCAGTTGCCACTGCAAACTACTTGCTTAATTCACTTCCGACCGACGAACCGATTCAGGGTATGACACGTGATGAACCATTCACTGAACACAAGCCATGCATTGGGAATCTCTGCATATTTTGGTTGCATAGCATATGCCCACACACATGACGATCATCATAGAAAATTGGATGTGGAGTCACATAAATGGATCATGGTTGGCTACAGTGAAGAAAGCAAAGCATACAAGTTGTATGATCCCATCAACTGGAAGGTCATTATCTCCAGAGATGTAATCTTTGATGAAGATCAGAATGGAAAACCTCAAATAGACTGGAGATAGACGCACTGATTACTCAATCATCTATAAAAATGGTTGATGAAGAAGAGCAAGAATTGCCAGAAACACCCTCGAAACACCCCAAGCAGAGCCACAACAACTCAGATGGTCTACTAGGGAAAGCAAACCTCCAACCAGATTGACATATGCTCAGAAAGGCAAAGCAATTCAGGTTGAAACCACCAACTATGCTGTTATGACTACCATCATGGCTATAGAAGAGCCAATGTACTTCGAACATGCAATAGACAAGCTAGAATGGCAAACTACTATGAATGAAGAAATGGATGCTTTGTACAAGAACAATACTTGGGAATTATGCGACCTTCCACTAGGAAAGAAGGTCTTAGCAAACAAATGGGTATATAAAGTGAAGTACAATCCAGATGGCAGTATTCAAAGATAAAAAGCCAGACTAGTTGCAAAAGGATTTGCACATCAATATGGTCATGATTATGATGAGACTTATGCTCCAATCACAAATATGGATTCCATATGATTCTTGATATCACTAGTGACACTTAGCAAATGGAATGTGTATCATCTCAATGTCAAGAATGCATTTCTCAATGGTTACCTAGATAAGGAAGTCTACATGCAACAACCATCAGGTCATGTTGAACCAGGAAAGGAGAATAAGGTTTGTCATCTAAAGAAAAGTCTCTACGGCTTAAAGCAAGCACCCAAAAGTTGGTACAGTAGACTCTGATAAGTATTTTTCTGATCTGGGATACATGAAATCCAATGCAGATCATACTTTTTATTACAAAGTTCAAGGGGAAAACATTACTATTGCACTTTTGTACGTAGATGATCTGATTGTGACCAGAAGGAAGGATAGCTTCATCAAAAAGCTAAAACAAGACTTATTTGTAGAGTTCAACATGAAAGATCTTGGACTTATGCAGTATTGTCTTGGAATTGAGTTTTGCAGAGATTCAGACATCACCTTTATCAGTCAGCTCAAATATGTTGACAGTCTCTTGAAGAAGTTTCATATAACAGATTGCAAAATTGCAGCCACTCCCATGGAACAAAGTTTGAAACTTAAAAAGATTCAGAATAGCCTACAGTCAATGGTAGGTACTACAAGTAGCTCATCGGATCTGTTATATATCTAACTATCACACGGCCAGATATTTGTTATGCAGTAAGTTCACTTGTACAGTTTATGGCAAATCCAAAATACTCTCACTAGAATGCAGCCAAACGAGTCTTGAGATACATCAAAGGTACAAGACCGTTTGGGATAGAATACACAGGAAGTCATCCATGGTTGCATGGATACTGTGATAGTGACTATGCCGGAGATTATGAGACCAAGAGATCGACATACAAATATGCATTTTTCCTTGGTCAAGGTGCTATATCATGGTTTTCAAACAAACAGCCAATTGTTTCTTTGTCTTTGACTTGAGCAAAATATAGGGCACTCACTACAGGAGCATGTGAGTCTATATGGCTCAGAAGACTATTGTCAGAAATAGATTACTTTGATGAATCAAAGCCAACAACAATATACTGTGATAATCAGTTGGCTCAAGCATTGATCAAGAATCCAATATACCACTCCAGGAAAAGCTTTTCGAGAAACATCAACAAGCTCTTGGTTCAATGCAGAGGAAGGGCATCTCCACTCTTCTCCTCTCCCCTCTTAATATTTTGTCATGAATTCTTTCAATTTTATCTTAATGAACTTTTAACTAGTGCATTCTTACACTCCATTTTAAATCAATATTTTTTTATTCTTTCAATTGGATGTGAATGAATGCATAACTATTTGAAATATTCACTCTTAATTAGAGTTCCTATCTTTATTATTGAAATAATATACATGTGTTCTTACTACTATTTTTTAAGGAAAGAATCCACCTGGCGCCCTGTCGAGGTTTGCAGAGAGTGAGAAGGGAGCTTTGCGGGAGGTTAGGGAAGTGGAGAAGGAAGTTGTAGGCTTAGAGGAGATCTTTTAGGTTCGGGGAGGAGCCACATTGGGGAATGTGGGAGGGGAGTGCCGCGTGGCTCAGGGAGAGCCTCTGAACACATAAGGAGAGAACCAGACGGTAGAGGAGCAAAGTGGTAAATAGCAGATGACAAACTGGCAGAGGGCAGAGAGCAATAGATGGCGAACTGGTCAAGGGCAAAGAGCAGCAGATGGCAAACTAGCAGTTCAAACTCACACAACTCGATGATGTGGCGGGCACTGGGACAGACTGTGTACACGAACGAGATGATGTGGTGGGCAATGGAACAAACGATGCACACGAACCCGATGATGTGGTAGGTAGCAGGACAGAGGGCATGTGCATGGACACGTGGTGCGATTAGACATCCGTAGAGGGCTAGGGGCAGACGTGCGGGTGGTGACATGGCGTAGAGTGATGGTGTGTCATAGGATATAGTCTTGCAAAGCAGAGAGGTGGCAGTCTTGCAGGTAGCACAGCCACACATAGGGAGAGACGTGGCATGGTCGTGATGGAGATCCAACGATGAATGATGTGGTGTGGTGCCGACATGATGTGGCAACTGGGCAGACTTGCACATAGATATATATTTGTTTAATTTAATAATATATAAAAATAATATAAATTTTATTATTTATTTATTAAAAAATATATATTAACATAATATAATCTCTCTCTAAGAAATCATATATATATATGAATATAATAAATATTTTTATATATTATATTTATATTTATATATATATTTGCATATTTAGATTTTATATATATATATATGTGTGTGTGTGTGTGTGTGTGTGTGTGTGTGTGTGTGTATGTGTGTGTGTGTGTGTGTGTGTGTGTATGTATTATATTATATTATATATATATATGTATATGTATGTATGTATGTATGTATGTATGTGTCACACACACACACACACACATATATAGATTTATATATAATTATATATATATAATATCTATAAATAATCCTTTTTAAAATACCTTTTAGTTAATATTATATATCTTACCATAATATACATATAAATATTATAAATAAATAAATAGATGAATATATATGTATACAAAGTTTTGATTTCATAAAGAGAGAGAGAGAGAGAGAGAGAGAGAGAGAGAGATTTTGTATGTATGTAAATATATATTTATATTTGTTTATTTATTATTACACACTCAAACATGCCCAAAGAACCAACACACATGTACAGCATGTAGACACACATCATGACCTATGTGCACACATAGGCAAACACACACATATATGCATACACATGTACATGAGCATACATACAATTGAGCATGTGCACACGAGTGATATTCAAACATAGATGTGTGTGTATACACATGAATACATATGAATATAGTAGGTGGTTTCCACACACACACACACACACACACACACATAGAGAGAGAGAGAGAGAGAGAGAGAGAGAGGGAAAGAGTATTGGTATAAATTCGATTTTTTCTAAACAAAGGTACTATTAGGGCTTCATTGGATTTGATTCAAAAATTTGTTGAGATTTGCAAACTTTCAATGGAGAGAGAGAGAGAGAGAGAGAGAGAGAGAGAGAGAGAGAGAGAGATGTATGCAACACTATAAAAAACGTTTTTCCAAATAAAAGTGATGTGACATATCCAATTAGAAATTTCCTTTAAAATCATTCAAATACCAAGATGTGTAAATTAAGCCTAAAATTTTATTCATTGAAATTAAAATAACCCTAAGATCCCAACCTTGAGACCCAACAGAGCGGGTCTCTAACCGTCATAGAAGGGTCATGCTACTCGTTTAATTTTATGTGAATGAATGTTGAGTAAACATTCTTACACTTAGTTTTGAATGAATATTTTATATTCTTTCAATAGTATGTGAATGAATGTTTCAGAATTTGTTTTTTTGTATGTGTCAAGGTTATATACTTACACTTACTTGAGAATATATTTATTCTCTGAATTGGATGTGAATGAATGCACAACTATTTGGACTCCTAATTAGAGTTCTTACACTTGCAATTGAAAGAATAAATATGTATTCTTTCAAGTGTATGTGGATGAACTTTTAAGTAATACTATTCTTGCACTTACTTTTGAATGAATATTCTCTATTCTTTCAAAAGTGTGTCAATGAATAGAGATAAAAGTAATAACATTCATATACTTACTTTTGAATGAATACTCTTAGTATGTTAATGAATGGATGTATGTTCTAAAAATTTAGTACACTTTGAGTGTATCTTTATATTCTTTGAATAGTATACTTTGAATGTATGTATGATTATTTACACTCTTATACTCTAGAAAGAATATATATAATTTTGGATGTACAATCTTTTATCAATTGCATTCTCACATGTGTGTTTAACTATGTATGATTTATTAATAGTTAATGAATTAAAGTATAATAATTTCTATTATTATCCTTGAAACTTATGATCTTGTTTATGTTTTGGTTTACTACTCTTAAGTATGGTGCATGGTAAAATCTGGTGATACTATATAGAAATACAAAAAGTGCATGCCTTAGTCTTGTATGTATAGACACGTGTCATACATGGATTCGCTATATCATCTCCACTAGATATCAATACTGCATGCCAACTTGACTGCAACATTCGTTCTCATACTATTCTAAATCAACTTGCCTCTAATAGGAGATCACCACACATCATCTTACATGCAACGGCCTTTCTCACTACCATTTTAAGGGGCATTTTAAACAACCGCTAGGCTTTCTTGACTATTTTCAGTAGACCACACATGCATTCGCTTCCTTGGGTCCTACCTTCCACCTCCCGCTTCCTTGCTACTGAGTGATCTCTCACTTTCTGGGCTCCTGCTTCCTCACTTTTGAGTCATCTCCCACTTGACCAAGCTTGGATCCTCCTTCAGGCAGATGGTCATTGTAGCAACCATGTTTGGGAGATGCAGTCATGCAGCTGAAGATGGCTACTACAAATATCTTCCTTCTAGAAGAGGATTCAAACTAGTTCACTCTCTTTCTAGAGCTATGTGACATAACTCGAGATGAATTGCTCTCGTGCATGCCCATGTTTGCAAGCCTAACATTTGTTTTGGCCTCTGTCGATTTATGGCGCATTTAAGCCTCTTCCCTTGCTTTTCCAAAGTACATTTACAATAACATCACTACAACATATGCTATGCTTTTTCTATTGTTTTCCTTGCACCTCTATCTCACTTACTTAGCTTCGGCCTCCCACTTCCTCGCTTTCAAGTCATCTCCTCCTATTCATCTCCTGCTTCTTCACTTCTGAGTCATCTCTTGTTTCCTCCTAGACTCTCGATTTCTTTCTTCCTGGGCTCGATGTTCGAGCATACGTAGCTTTGGTAAGATCTATTCCATTAATTTTGGCCTATTGTATCAGTCATTCTTTCAAAGTATCTTCTAGCTTAGCTGTGCAATCTTCTTCATTTGTTGTATCATCTTGGTTGGTCTAGAAATTGTGCAATCTTGCCTGATCTCTACTTCATAGCACTTTTAAGTGGCTCTCCACATTGCATTGCGGTGATTTGGTTTGAGAACTTGCATTTATTTCTTTAAAGTTGTTCTATTTGTCATTTGTAAATCCTAAATGGACATGTCCAACACTCTTCCTTTGCAATAAATCTTTAATGGACATCTCCAAGCTTTGCAATCTTCTCGAAGAGGCTATATACATCGATGATTTGCTCTTCAAAAGTACAATTACTATTCTTGTATCTACTTCATTCATTGGTGTCCTCTTGGTTTCTCATCAAATTGTACCTTATGCATGCAAATCACTACAACGCAATATGGTACTAGTAACCTCACATGGCCACCCACGTTATGTTGTGATGATTTGCTCTTCAGAAGTCCAATTTTTGTCATTGTATCTATTTCATTCGTTATTTCATCTTGTTTTCTCATCAAATTGTAGCTTACACGTGCAATCTGCTTCATAGAATTTTCAAATCACTACAATGCAATATGGCACTTCTGATCTCACGTGGCCACCTGTGATTAAGATTCTACTCTAAATTGGCTATGGAGCTATTTAGAGAATAGTGCATTGATCATATCATCAACAAAGTCCAAATTCGTCCCAATCGATGCCCCTCCTGATTCGGTACACCCTCCTCGACGAGTGTGGAGACCACCCCCTGCCCCATTTAATTTTGAAAAGGAATTTGGTGAAAATTTTGTAAGCATACCTCCTGGCTAGTCTCCATCGGCCATCTGTTTAGATAGGATTAGCATTGTACAAAATTTTTCAATGTAAATTCATTCTTTACACTTCTCCATGTATCTTTCTATATTTTTTAATTCCATATTTTTCAATGTAACCACAATTGTTAAGATATATATATATATATATATACATACATATGATAATAAGTTATATATATATATATATATATATATATCCAATATTAAAATATTTCCAAAGTGATTGAAATGATGTTTTCTCAGCTATGTGATTAGATAGAGTCCTTTGATAGGCCAAGGACCATAATGTGAGATGAAAGATTTCAATTAAAATGAGTTAAAGATTTGAAATAAAATGGTTGGATAATGCTAATGAGAGAGGAAGAGATATCAATATGATGACGGTAGCACTTAGTACAGTAGGAGAATGCTCTGAGTCTCGATAGTGTCCTTTGACAAGCCAAGGACTGTAATGTCAGACGCAAGATTCTAAAGATATATATGTCAGTATATATCCAATATTATAAATACTTTCAAAGTGATTGAAGTGATGTACAAAGATTGTTGAAATTTGCATGCTCTTTAATAAAAACTAGTGAAGGAACAACAAAGGAACAGAGATGGAAAGCCATGACAACGAACGACATTTCTTCAGCCTATTATCCTATGAAAGATGAAGCGTTTTGCAATGGGTACCTTGGCAACTTGCAATTGTCATACATGAGATTTATCACTTGGAGGAGTAACTTAGTATTCCACAATGTCGACCCAAGATTGTTGCCATTTGGAAGATGGATCGATTGTAGGAACTGTGGGAAGGCCTTCAATATAATAACTCCAATAACCAGCATGGTGGGAGCATGGTGGTTGCAAGGAAACTATCATAAATTGCAAATGTTTACATTTTCCTTAGCTTAGAACTAAAATAGCTCCAAGAACATGTGCGGTGGTTGGGAAATTGTTACACAAGGAGTAATATGACTAAGACTATTTTCCTTGGTTTAGAACTAAAATAGCTCCAACATCCAACAGGTGGTTGCAGATATGGACCTTGAGGGGTCCCCTTTAGAGATTGACATGCCATGGTGTTCTTCATGCCAACGTGGTGGTAGCTTCATGCCAACATCATTGCTCAAACCAGCGCGGTGGTCAGGGTAACAAAAGATTGTGTTACATAGCGATAAATGGCGAAGCTACAAAATGACAAGTGGCAAGACAAAAGTTTTGTGCTGTAGTTAGGCCAACGTGGTTGTGCTCGAACCAGCATGGTGGCCAATGCAACAAAAGATTGTGTTGCATAGTGAAGATGCACAATGACAGATGGCAAGGCAAACACTGTGTGATGTAGTCAGGCTAGGGGCAGAGCAACAATCTATGTGCTCATGAGTAAATGCATATAATGCCATGTGTCGAGCTCTGCACTGCTAACAATGATAAGATTGTGTCTCATTATTATGCCAGTGTAACAATCATAATGTCGAAAAAACTTCCGACGAGAGTGCGGGTTTGTGCAAAATTCAAAATCTTACCCACCAACATGTCGCATCGCGGCCCCAAAATGGCCCCGAAAATAGTTTCGTGATTGGCTACACCCAAGCAAATGTTGACCCATGACTGTGAACATCCTAATGGAATTAGTTATGATGAGAATCTTTGTTGTTTTTGGCTTCATATCCCAATTCTTGAGATTCGTAATAAATTTAAGGGTTAAAATTTCTTGATTTTGTAGATGATCACGTTCAAGAAATCATCAGGTGGCGATATAATACAAATTCATGTGTAAAACAGTCATGTATTGATCACTACAACTGGAGCAACTTGAAGAATACTATTAAGGGAAGGCAAATCAATAGAGCTATAGCAAAAGGACTACGTCCATCAAATTACGCGCTTAACATGCTTGCAGGTTACCTTAATTCAATTCCAATACGTACGATTATGAAAAGACGAAGATATATATGTGAGGGCTTGGTCCTTGCAATATACTTGATAGCATGATCATAGCACCTTTTTGCACAGATCCAAGATAGAAGCTATTCCAATCAATCCAGATGCTTCTAGTCAAAGTGTAAAGCCCCTGAGACCCCGTTTTGTCAACCAAACGCAAGAAAGACATCAAATAGCTTCACCCGAATACTAGTATGGGTGCTGAGCTCGTCAACTACATCTTCGAGAAGCGATTTCAACTTCCTCTATTAGGTAGGGATCGGATGCCTCACTTGAGGCGTAGTTTTGGCTACCACAAACTTCAAGCCATGATTAATGGAAATGCAGAATTCGAGGAAAAGGATGGAACCTGCAAGAGCTTTGATCAATACGAGAGCTTTGTGCATTTTAAATCGAACTTTACAAGCTTTTATCTCATGTTTAAAGCGAGCAATGATCTTGTTGAGAAGACACACATGAGAGCATGTACCTTGCAGAAAGTAATAGCTATGACACTAGAGATACAGATCTACATGAACTAATACTACTAAGATGCTAATAACAATGCAATACAACAACGATAGTCATGTGCAATGCTTAATAAATTGTGATTGCAAGCAAGTTTTGAATGTACCTCAAGATAGAGAGCTAATCTTCAAAAAGCTTTGCTTTTGTCATTGTGCTTTCAAGAGCTTTTTTAGATCTTGGATTTTTGGCCTACTTAAAAGGTAGCCTTAGTAATGAAACTCGTCTTCAAAAGTGATATTACGAATTTTCATATTCAAAAGTTCTTTCTTGTCTACTTAGTCAAGATTGGACACATTCCAATGCAACTACAGTCTTAATTAACTTGGACATAATCTTCTCTCTCTCTCTCTCTCTCTCTCTCTCTCTCTCTCTCTTCTTTCTGCTTTCCGTCCTCTTGCTCTCTTCTTTCTGCTTTTCGCCCTCTCTTCCACACTGCACATCTTATTCACCTTGTTTTAACACCTACTAAAATCATGACATGTTCCTTCTTCTATTTCCAAATTTCTCAAACTTGCTCTAGGCTGGTTAATGAATAACGAATGAATGCATGTCAAGTAGTGTGAAATATACGGAGCGCTTAATGAATAAATAAATGCCAAGCAGTAACTAAGATAAGAAGATTTAATATGTAACCATTTCTCAAGGCACCATGCTACTCAAAATCCATTTAAAGAAATATAATCTTGGAACACTATATATAGTCTTTCCTCTTTACTTTGGCCAGCACTAGAGCGTTTTATAAAACTCTAAAATCCTATGAAACCATGTGGTACATTCTAAGCCATTAGATGAACTCACCTATTATTAGCTAATTACATTATACTTAGCAATCGGCCAAGCATTCTAGTTCTTGTTTATCTAGTCTTCACTTTTGCCTACCCAACCCTAGCTAAAAGTGGGGGCTGCGAAGGCTGAGGACTACGAAGTAGAGAAGGGAAGCAAGACACAAAAGGCCTCTATTGGGTTTGATGGAAGGGCGTCAAGAACTAAGCTCCATCCGAAAACCTTCATCGTCTCATCTTATCGCACTCATGCCATTTCTAACCTCAACGTCCTCAGCTCCATGTCGCGCTTGCTACTTGCCAGCTTCCTCGATCTCTTTTCGTATTACTGCAGCTCCCTGCAATATGCTGGTCCGTTGTCTTTCAACCGAATGTGGTAACCTTGCTACTTGCTGGATGTTTTGGTCAGCGTCCTGGGCTGTATGTCTTCTTGGAATAGGCGTAGAGAACAACATTTACATGCAGGCCTTTGTACTACCGGAATGTTTTCTTGTGCTGAGCTTAAACTGCCAACCCGGTTGTTTCAGCTTTTTTTGGGGGTGGGGGAGGAGAGAGAGAGAGGTAAAGAAGGAAGAGTACGTTTTCTCAACCATCTTTGTATGAGAAGCGATTATACAGAGGCTGCAAGACTCTTGGATCCAACTGGGATGGTCAATCTGCAGAAAAATCAAGCTCTTCACAAAGCTCTTCTTTGTCTACAAAATACGGTCGTGCAGTTCCTGTGCCTTCGATGATTATTCTATTGCAATCATGAAATTCTGAGTTTCTGACTACGTGTTTTGTTGCAAAGTCTCACGTGAGCTTCCCCACCAATGGCACACCAGCAGCCCACAGTCTCTTGTTCAACGCGACCAAAGATGTGGTTACTTCCTACTACAATACCTGTGTCCCTTGTATTAAGGCTTCCGGTTTGAGGATGATTCAACCCTCGAGGATGTCCGGCGGACTTTGGTAGATGGTTGTCTTGAAGCAAAAGGTGAGCGCACGCAAAGATTTCATCTACGTGCCGACAGCTTGGTAAATTCTAATGATTTGAAATTGGGTGTGTTTTTAGCTGGTCAAGATTAGGATTGGTCTTATAGGCTCGGGTTTGATTTTCATTCCAACTAGCTCACCACTAGATCTTAATTTTGGTGTCCAACAAACTCAATATGTGTTAGTTTGAGTGTCAACTCATTTAGTACTCAAGAATACAGTCACCACTGCTACCTCTGTCCTCTTCAATTCGACAACGCATGTGACAAAAAACTTTGCGGGAGTGGCCATTACACCCAAATCAATGCTCATCATACCCATGGCAGTTATTGCTTGTACTTACTTTTCATGTAGAGTGAGATTGATCACATGGCCCTATTATTTTCCAATATGAATGTTTGTATATTTAATATACATAATTTCCTGGTTATTGGGTATCTCCTAAGGTAGCCATGAAAACTAAATTTGTGTTCAAACTACATAGTAGACTATGTTTCCTTGAAAGTTGAGGAAAATAAGTTGATTAATACACATTTGTGCATGTTCTTATATTCACTGCATGTTAGAATGTTATAAGTACAGTCATACACTGTTGTGACTAATGTTGCATGTTCTCATGCAAACTTATGGGTGAGTGGGTCTTCACTAAGGCCCATGAGGGAAAGGAATGGTCAACCAAATATGCGCGTAATAGTGAAAAAAAAAGTCAATGATCAAGATTTGGTTGAGGAGGGTCAAACTATAATGCCAATGGCCAAGCTTTGATTGCTATTGGGTTCACACGAGACAATGGCCATGTTTTTGTTATACAGGGTTAACACTAGACCGACTCCAAATAAACAAAAGAGTAATAAAACCATGATGTTATTCTTTGAGTGATTGTCTTCAAGCCTTACGTGATGTTGTAAATAAAGAATGTATTACGAGTAGATCAAAGCTACAAATGGCTCTATTTGTTAACACTACCTTACTAAAGCAGAGCTAAAGAATAGTACTTTATCAAGGATTGACAAGTGTTTAGTGTATATTTCTAATTATTTGTGCTTTTGGAGGGTTGTAGGAAAACCTTTGTACCTTAGTTATGGGAGTGCCAGCTATAGTCGGCTATTTCTCTTTTTTACTCTCTTCTAAACACCTCTTCTGGAGGTTGGCATTTTACATCTCCAGCTCTGCAATTTCCTCCTACTCGACCATAGGGCATCCTTGGATGTCTTACCACTCTCTATGTGTTGAGGGTTCTCCAACTCGGTTGTGCCCATCTTTATAGGTTTAGTGAGACCCTAGGATTGTGGCTTTGACTAGGGCATTCTGCCTTTGTCACCATTGTAGGAAGTTTGTGATTATAAGGTCGTCCTTATGAGGAGCTAATCAACTCTGAGGTTGATGTAGGGGTCGAAATGGACAAGCCATGTGGTAGTCTTACATGCACTGTTCTACATAGTTCTTTTGAGGTGAGCTTTGGTCACCTTGAGAAGCTCTCTTCCCCAGTTGGCTCATCAGTTCTTGCCTCTCCCATGAGAGTCAGTTGTGATGCCTCTTGGCAATGACGATTCAGCAAGTTGGAGGTGACTCTTGGTGGACTCGGCTTGGGTATGTTGCTGCTGGCGAGCATGAGAAGGCGGTAGTTCTCTCCAACTCTTATATTGTCATCTCTGTGTGTGTGAGTTAGTCTTTTGTAGAGAGTCTATGTGGCAAAGATTCGAGGTGTTTGTCACCCATAGCAGAGTCTTTTTTATAAGCCTTTGTGGCTTAACATGTTGTCTTTTAAGCTAAAACAAACCTGGTAGGGGTGAATAGCATTATCTTGCAATACCAAGTCTTTTGTCACTTGTCTTTGGCTTCTTGTTTGTAATTTTATGTGGAGACTTCTAGTTGCATGCAATATCCAACATATGGTATCAGAGCAGGCCGTTTTCTAAGAGTCTAAGAGAATTCGAGAGAGGTGCTGTGGTTCCTACATGTCAAGTAGGGATCCGTCAATAGAAAGTCAAGTGTTCCAGTTGTGAGAAGACATAGGAACAGTCGAGATCGTAAATCGAGATCATCTCTTGATATTTTAGCTAATGCTTGCTTTTGAATTCTCCTCAATCCTAGAAGGTTCTAACAATGGATACGTCAAAGAAGGACAGTCGATACTGGTGACCTTTAATGGTCACATTTTTCCTTCATAGCAGCTAGCAACATGCTTGTTATTTATGCAAAAAGGACTTTGGGGAGTGGGCTCTGGATCAAAAAAGAAACCAAAGAGCATTCTCATGATGCTGAGAAGTTTCCTGCATGGGAAGCCAAGTATGAGAAGGCCCTAGCATATTTGGGTTGTACTCTAGGTCCCAAATATGTCCATCATCTCGATGTGAAGGCCACCACTACTGAGAATTGGAAGATGCTAGACACCCTCTTTGGTGTACGCATGAAGCACTCAAAGTCCAATTTGAAACAGGATTGCTCGACCTCCAGATAAATGAGTCAAAGACTCTTGGAGTGTTTTTAAACCACATGCAAGCTCTTTTGAGGCAGCTGAGTGATGTAGGAGTGCAAGTTGAGGATGAAGATAAGAATGCTTTCTTGCTTAGAAGCTTATCTATGGAACAATTTGGTGAAATAGTTTGAATATTGTGCCTTGATGATGATCTAGAGTTCCTAGACTATGTACGGATGTTGCTAAGTGAGGAGAAACATACTTGTTCATCTATTTATGAATCAAGAGTTTATTCGTCCATCGACAAGAAGAAGAAAACTACTCATGACACTCGAAAATGCTCTTACTGTGGTAAAGATGGTCACATAGATAAGCTCTTCTATGTAAAGAAACGTGATGTGATTCTAAAAGTGGAGAAAAGTAAAGACAAAGCACTCGTAGTCGATAGCAAGGAGGAAGCAATTATGCTGGTTCAAGATAATCTTCTCAAAGATCAAGATTGGGCCTTCTGATGAATGCATGCTCTTCATGAGCAGTCGGATATCATGTTCTTTATGAGCAGTCCTACATTTTAAGCTCTTTGTGAGCTACTAGTTCTTTGTGAACGTTATCACTGAAATGCTCTTGTTGTGAGCGCATGATTATATTGTGATTGCTCTTTGTGAGCATTAGTAGATTTAGTATTATGGTTTTATGCTTCTCCCCATTTTGGCCGAGGGAGGACTTGTAGGAAGTTTGTGATTATAAGGTCATCCTTATGAGGAGCTAATCAACTCTAAGGTTGATGGAGGGGTCGAAATGGATGAGCCATGTGGCAGTCTTGCATGCACTAATCTACGTAGTTCTTTTGAGGTGCGCTTTGGTCACCTTGAGAAGCTCTCTTCCCCAGTCAGCTTGCGAGTTCTTGCCTCTCCCATGAGAGACGGTTGTGATGCCTCTTAGCAATGACAATTGAACAAGCTGGAGGTGGCTCTTGGTGGACTTTGATTGGTACGTTGTTGCTAGTGAGCTTGAGAAGGCGGTGATTCTCTCCAGCTCTTAGGTTGTCGTCTCTATGTGTACAAGTTAGCCTTTTAAGAGAGTCTATGTGGTAGAGATTCGGGGTGTTTGTCACCCATAGCAAAGTCTTTTTAATAAGCCTTTGTGGCTTAACATATTGTCTTGTCAGCTACAACAAACTCAATAGGGGTGAGTAGCATTATCTTGCAATACCAAGTCTTTTGTAGCTTGTCTTTGGATGCTTGTTTGTCATTTTATGTGGAGACTTCTAGTTTCATGCAATATCCAACAACCATGGCTCAAGGCTTTGCCATCCTTCCCTTGTTGCCCACAACACACTATTGCCCAACCATTGGTGTAGTGGGCAGAGCTTCAAGATATGGTGACCCTTATCTATATATCGTTGGTCTCCATGGAGGGTTCCATCGATTTGGTTGCTGTAGAAATGTATGATTGTAGGACTCTAGCCCACTAGGAATTCGTATTGTGAATTAATCTTGGTTAGTATTGATGGGTTGCGCTAAAGGTCCTCTTGAAAATGGCATATTCACCCCAGGCATAGGCCTATAAGGGGTAGTTGTTAGATTGTCTTGGTCTGTAAAAACTCAACTAACCTAGACGAGGCCAATTGGCCCACATAATTGCCAATTGATCTTGTCCAATTTCCTAGGACAATAGGTCTATGGCCTACTGACTTACCCATATCCACACTTATCAAGGGAAAAATATCAAACTTTTCTATTTATATGGGTGGCCCATGTGGTTGCCCACAATCCAAACTAAGATGGAGATCTATATGTGTTGCTCATGTGGTAGCTAGATTGCTACCCACATGGTATCCTCAATCCAATCCCCTTCATCCCTTGCTATGTTGTATGACAACCTCCCCCATATCCTTCTAATATGGAATAACACAGTTGGATACTCTAAAGCATGGTTTTCTCCAACTTGACCACATACCAGCACAATTTTCAATCAAGTCCATTTCACCTTTCATATTGGAATCCCTAAGGCTACTACATATACATACCCATTGGAAAAAATCTCTCTAGCTATCTTTGGAAAAATATAGTCACTCACTAGTCCTCCACCATCATAATCATCCTCCCAACTTGTCAAATCCCAAATCTCCATAAGAAAGCTTTGATAGGATCATCATTTGGTCCTTCCAACATCATATAATTGGGAAAACCTAGGGTTCACTATGTATAAACCCTATATTTCATGTGTGTTCAAGGCCTATATGTGAGCCCCTTGTCTGTGGATGTTTTAGACTTATTAAAGTCTATACTGCCAACTCCAACTTATTAATGCTAGTAGCAGAAGTGAGAGAGGGAGAGAGAGAGGAGTGCACATGATATAGCTACTTGTACACTAAGTGTATTGCCAATGAACATGAAGATATACATGGGAACCCCTTAGGGTTAGGGTTAGGGTTTGCCCCTATGCCCTATGTGGATAGTACAAATTTACACTGTGTTTAGCACCCCCTCTTAAATTGCACTAGGTAAGTAGAAGGTGCATGTATAAGACTTGTTTGTGGATTTCGTTTGGTGCATATGATAGCATCCAAAATTGAAAAAGAAATTAGAGTAGTATGTGCATGTGTGAGCATGGTGACTACATATCGGAAGCATGCACAATGAGTATAACTTATGAGATCCTGTACAAGATGTGCATTTCCCCCTCTTAAGTTATGGGTCTTCCTTCACCTTTGGGAATAAAGCCTTGAAGATAGGCCAAAAGGGAAAGGAAGGAAATATGCAAAAAGTCAAGTCCCCCTCGATCAAAGACTGGTCAATCCAAAGATGACTGTGTGTATGGCTGCGTGCTGAACATGTCAAGGTTGAACATGTCATAAGTCGCCGTGGACTCTACAACTACTCTATGGAAGAGGCATCCAGATGTGAAGCTAGTTGATGTAGCTATGGCGATGTGATCTAGTAGGTTGTGACATATGAGAGTGTCACCAACCCAAAAGAACTTACAGCAATGGTGAAGGTGCATATGCTACAGTAGAACTATAATCTATGTCGAATGATGCGGGGTCGAAGAAGATCACATATTCATGATCCAAGGGCTGAAAATATGGGGCCGAAGGTGCAGGTATGATATGCTACTCTGTTGATGAAGAGGCCCATACAAATGACAAGGTATGGCAACCTGTTAAACCTGTGTGCTCAATTGTCTTGACCTAAAGGTCATCTACTGTGTGCATGGCTAAACATCCATTGGCATGGGATGTAGCATCTGTCATACGCTCATCAAGAAGGAGCTGACAATATAAAGGCCTAGAAGCCTGAAATACAACTAAAAGTGCATAATATGTCCCTGAGGCATATGAGGTGCCAAATGTTGATGTAGGGACCGATCTGAAGTCATGGATCCAACCACTAATCTGCATCAAGTATGGACTGTATGCGATAGCCATAAGTGCATGATGAAACATTGAGGTTCCCAGGTTGCACTATGGCTAAAACTAATGATGTCCATTGCACTAGGTCATGACTGCACTAATTCATAGGTATCCTCATGCTAAGGAATGATTTGTTGATCAAAAGTGGTGGTGGTGATAACTGGATCCAAGGATGCAATGCGGCATGAGTGAGATGATCCTAGAATTTCCTGAAGACTTATGTGTTGATCTGTATGTGTTGATCTGTACTGCTGAAGGGAATTGAGCCCAAAGTATGCTATGTGTCAAAGGTGAAAGCATCACTGATGGATGCTGGAATGGAATCACCTGAAGAGTTGGATGCACTATGGCATAAATCTCCGCATGCAGCTGGAGATGTGAGTGCCTCGTACTGAGGACTTACCTGCTCAATGATTGTATGATCATTGGTGAGCTCTTGTTGAGGATCTACATCTGATGTGATAGTAGATGGAGTCGGATCCATACATGAATGTGATGGCTGTACATTACTAGAATCAGACTATGTTGATGTAGATGAAAGTGCCTTGTATTGAGGACTTAATGTCAAATATGCCTCATGCTAAGGGCTTACTACTGAATCTGCCTCATGCTGAGGGATTATCGAGGAATGTGCATGATCAAAAATTGCGGGCTGATCCATGCTAACATATGAAGCATCTACATCTGATCTATCAAGGACAATGAGGCTCGAGTCAGCATCATACACTGGAACATACCCTATGGCAGTGAATGGTCCAAGAAGGTTCTCTTTCCACTCATGGATCTCGTCTAGAGTCATGACTAGTGTATCATCAATGGTGTGATATGGATAACTCCATGATGGAGATGGTTCGGTGCTCTATGCAAGAGGCTTATCAGTGTACCAATGAGAGTGTCTACCCATGAGAACACTGTATGCGAGTTGCCACTGGGGGGCTTGTGCTAAACTATCAAAACCTAGTCATGTGAGAACTATGTATGCCAAGGATCAAGCCTATAATCAAATAATGACAACTCTGTGTCGAGATAGCCAAAAGGCTATACAAGGCTGATGTATGTGTGTAGGAACCAATGCCAAAAAATAGTCAACAAATGTGATTGTACATGGGTGGCATGTTTGCATGCAAAGGTGTAACAATCCTGAATCTGAGGAAGATCACTTTGCCAAGTGTCACACTGAGGTGCTGAAGTGCTAAATGCCAAGAGAACTGAACCGGTGTCAGTGTGTGAATGTGTATACCAATGATAGATCCGATTGGACTGATGCCATTGGGAACTAATCAAGAAATGCGGAAATGGTTTACTTGGCTTGGTGGAGTTGGATCTCCTCTATGACGATGCTAGTCTACAACTAGAATACACATTGATATGCAAAATACATCAAATGAATTTTATCTTAGTTCATTTTAAGTGCTGGGTACGCCACAATGGATTAGGAGGTGGTTCCAATGATGAGTTTTTGATAATGATGGCCTATGGAAAAGTCAAATGTGAAATTTGATATAACAGCTATGTAGAGCGTGAGCTGGCAAACAATTTTTCTTTTTGGAGCTCTATGAAATTCCCTTAGGATCAAAAGATACGGCCCCTAGAAGGATAGGAAGATTTTGATCACAAGAGAGGGTGATGCTGGCACATGATGATGTGGTAGACTGAGGTGAGGTGGCAGTGAGGTCACATGTATAAATGCACTGTGTGCCTGTGGAGAGGGCACAGTGTGTAGAAGGAGGGTGTGCCATGTGGCACGGGCCTACTGATGATCTGGTGCAATGTTGAATCCTGATGACATGGCAAAAGGTGGTACGAATGATATGTCACATCTGTGTGGATTAGCTATGCCACAGTGGTAGATAAGCCTATGTGGCTTTGTGCCATGTGTCACATAGGGCTTTGTGCCACATGTCACTCTCCTCACCACACCTTGGTGTGTGGTAATCAGGGAGATAAGGAATCAGGAGGCAACGGAATTCGAATAGATTCTAGTGGAATTAGGAAGATTTTGTCACCTCTTGGCTATGTGTGGAAGAGCTGGGGAGCCAGTTAGATGTGGTTGCAGAAGCTCTTAGGAGCATTGCATGGGCGCCTGGCCATGGATGCAAGTCTGAGTTGACACCGTTGCTAAGCATCTATTTGTGTGTGGCTGTTGAAGTCCACAGGTCATTGCAAAAGCCAATTTGGTTGTGGAGAGCATTGCTGCCCATAAACTTGTAGAAGGTGTGGCGAGGTGTGCGAGTCAGAGGCTTGAGCCTTTTCCTGTGGGTGTTGCTACATGCATAGGCTGTTCAGTCAATTACAAGAGCCGCTTAAGGCTTAGAGGTCCCATGAGTGCCTACTAGATCGTTGCAATTGGGTTTCCACCGAGAAGAAGGGGGTGAGAATGAGAGAGGGGAGAGGAAGGCAGGAAGGGAAGGGGATGGAGAAGGAGAAGAAGGTGAAGGGGAATCAAGGCAAACAAGGAGAGTAAGAAAACCTGAATCTCAACACCTAAGTAGCAAGAAGAGAGCATGTATTTCTCAAAGGTTGCATACAACAATGAAGACCAAAGTGAATCACTTGGCCTTTTATACATGTCACCTTTTGAAGGGAGGGCCAACCCTATTCCTTGTATCACTCTCTCTCTTTTATTACACTCACTTGTGCCGATATGGTACCAAGGCATATGCTGATTCTCTCAACCTTCTCTTGACCTTCAAATGGCTCTTGTGTTATCCATATATGAGATCCAAATGGCTCTTGTGTTATACTTGCCAATTGGGGCGATCCCCGTAACTACTTCAAAACTGAGCCATTTGTGGCTCAAAACTAGTAGGCTTTGGATGGTCGGGCCAAATCTATTAGCATGCTTAATGGTTGTGAACAGCTCCAAACATGCACTTGCAACAACTGAGCTCTACTTCCAAATGACTCCAACCACGAGGGAATATTTTATAGATTTCAGATGTATCGAGGATCTTATCCATAGAGGTTCACCACATACCTAAGGTCTATTCTACAGTTGACACATGGCATCATCCATCTTAAGGCTTATCTATGATGTCAGTAGAGTTGGCTCTACTGACACATCACCCTATCTTATCCTCCACGTGGCATGGTTGCCACATCAATAATGCATGCTCTCTACCATGTCACCTTATATGCCATGTCATCATTGCTGACTCACCTACCACATCAGCACTAGGGTCCATAAAGACACATCATCATCCATGTCATCTACCACATCATCATTGACATGTGGCATAGAGTTCCCTTAGAGGCACAGTTACCTCTCCACATGAACTACATGTGTTATTGCCTAGAACATGCTTGTGAAAGGAGCTTGTAGAAGGTAGAGTTCTTGTTTACCATGAAAGGAGTGGTCCACAGGCACAGTTCTCCATGTGACTCCAACTACCAAATCATCATTTTTCTCCTTTTTGGCCCCTCACCTTGATCAAGCCATATCTCTTGATCTAGGAAGAATTTGATGGCGTTCCAAAAAAAAAAAAAGCACATCATGCGCACATTTTGGTGCATATATCACATACATTTTGGCCTCATCATCAAAATCACTTCTTGCACCCACAAAACCCTTTACATCGATGCATCTAACATGGCCCTAAAAGGAACCAAAGAAAAGGAATTATTTATTGTTGTTTCATCACTCAACAATTGGTTTAGATCTATATCTGAGTAGATTAGCTCATCCTTGGAGGAGAGAACTCCAAACTAGCCAATCCTAGAAACTCCCAAAAAGCTCCTAATCAGATTCAATCCCTATGCTCACATGGGGTTTCACATCATCACATGTCCTCAAAACCCAACATTCCACACATTAAGAAGTAGAGTTCAGAGTTTTTAGAGGCATTGGCCAATTGTTCAGTGGTGGGCAAATTGCACATCATTTGATTTCACACTTACATGCCTTCATTGTGTAATGCCTATTGGCTATTTTTTTGGCATTGTACACATCATTTCAGCCTTGGATATTCCTGGGATCATTTGCCACATGCCTTGTAACAGATTGGAATATATTATAGTTCTATCTTCACCAAAAATTTAGGTTTCAATGGACATAGACAATGTTTCTGCAGTTGATTTAGATAGTATTTCCACAGCACTTTGAGTACTATCTTGCACCATGTCTACCACTAGCAACCTCAATTTGGAAGCATCTGCTAAGATTGACAATTCTAACTATGACACATGGTAATACCGAACGGAGACCATTCTTGTACTTTAAGAGAAATGGGAGTATGTCGCAATGGGTCTAGACCATCTGATGGTTAGGAATCAACTCCCACCATTTCTACAACACAAGCAAAAGTTTCTACACCTACACCAATGGTGTTTACATCTGTAATAGATCCTGCCATTGCCAGAGCACATGCAGAATGGGACAAGAAACACAAATACGCATATCATTTGATCAAGCAGAATGTGCAAGATGTCATGCTAGGATAGCTCAACATAGTGAAGACATCCAAAGAAGCATGGGATATGTTTGTAGCTCTTTAAGAGTCCAAGAACATGTCCAGGATTCTCACACCGAGAAACCAGATCAACCAGAGTTTTTGCAATAGCAATGAAACAGTTCATGCTTACATACTCAGCATCAAGGACAACTCGGAGCAGTAGAAGAGACTATGAAACCCACAGAAATGGTTCAAGTCAACCTAAATGGGCTAGGAGAGGGATACAAGAACTCATATAAAGTATTACCATTCAACAACAAATCCCAATACTATAAGAGCTACAATCACTGTTACTTAGTGAAGAACTCAGGACTCAAGCCATTCAAGCACGCAAAGGGCATTCCAATGATCAAGCATTCACATCTTCAAATAGAGGTAAAGGAGAGGTAGAGGCAGAGATAGAGCACCTCAGAGAAGGAATCATCAATATCAACATCAAAATCAACATCAGCATCAGCATCCTTAGCAACATCAACATCAGCATCTAAGAGGAACTCATTCCAACAAAGGAATATTCCAAGGATGCAGGAATGCATCCACCAACATGTCAAACATTTAGTGCAACTATTGTCATAAGTTTGGACACTATGAAAGAAATTGCCACAACAAGCAGTACGAGAAAGGAGGTAAATTGAGGGAATTTCCACAGAAGAGAACATCATCGTGATGGACATACAAGTCATAGTCATTATGCCAATGAAACTCCGAATATGTTTCTTGCAAGTGAGGATATGTAGAGGGCTGATATAGTGTATCTTAACATTGATTGCAATTCAAAAGGAAAATGCAGTTATCAACTTGATCAAGCAGATCAAGTCCTTGGTACATCAACAATGGTACATTACCTCACATGACAAAGAATCTAGAATGGTTCGCAGAGATGAAACCATTAGAAGGGCAGAAGAATGTTATGTACACAGTATAGATAACATCAAATCTAATTCAAGGGGAGTTCAAGGGAAAGGCATTGTCCCTACAAAGCCTAAAGTCAATGACAAGTACTATTGGTAGTTCATCGGATATCTTATATATCTGACCATCGCAAGGCCAGATATTTGTTATGCAATTAATTCTCTTGCATAGTACATGGCAAATCCAAAATAGTCTTAATGGAATGCAGCCAAAAGAGTCTTGAGCTACATCAAAGGTACAAGACAATTTGGAATTAAATACAAAGGAAGTCATCCAAGGTTGCATGGATACTGTGACAGTGACTATGCAAGAGATCATGATACCAGAAGATCCAGACAAGGATATGCACTTTTCCTTGGTCAAGGTTCTATATCAGGGTTGTCAAATAAACAACCAATTTTTTCTTTGTCTTCAACAAAAGCAGAATATAGGGCACTCACAATAGGTGCATGTGAGGCTATATGGCTCGAAATACTATTGTCAGAAACAGATTACTTTGATAAATCAAAGACAACAATATATTGTGATCATCAATCAGCCCAAGCATTAGCCAAGAATCTAGTATATCACTCCAAGACAAAGCACATTGATGTCAGAGAGCACTTCATCAGAGAAAGAGTGTTACTTTGTGACATCACACTGCAACATTGTGACAACAAAGAGAATGCCACAGACATCTTTACCAAACCACTTGGCAAAGAGCTTTTTGAGAATCACCAACAAGCTCTTGGTTTGACGCAGAGAAAGGACATTCCCATTAAAGGGGTCTGATGGTATGTAATGCTCAGCCCTTCTTCGATCCCCCCAAAATAATCATCTTGAGGGGAGGCCTACTTCATGATGTTGATCTTGAAGGAAGGTGTTAAGGATTCATCTCAACATCATATGTTCGATATGTGCATAGCACTAACACAGAGTGCTAAAATGGAAAGGGTTGGAAACCCTAACCCTAACCCTAAAGGAGTTTGTATATATTCTTTATCTTCAACTAAATCTAGTGTACAGTTAATCATGTACAGTTAATCATTTGTGGTGTGCTCTCTAGCTATGCCCACTCTCCTCTTCTCCACTCTTCTCCTCTCCTCTCTCCATATTTGTTCACATTCCTCACATTATGCAAGGTTTAACATATGGAAGATCATTGTGATGAAATACCTATGGAAGAGCATCAAGAGAATATCTTTAACTATTTCTTATGCACTAGTAAGACTTGGTTACCATCATCCACAAAGTGCAACACAACTATGTAAGAAGGCATTGTGCTTGAGAAGTAATCATTGCACCCAATATTCAAGATGTTTTTACCGTTTCTTCCAATCCATAATTCCTTCTAGCCATGATCACTTTCACTTATCAATAAATGACATTTATATTCTCATTGAAGTTCAATGTGAATCAATATTTATTTCTTTGTAGTTGATTTTGAAACTTTGTAGTGGCTTACATTCTAACCCAAGAGGAAAAGTCAATATTATGTTTTATTTAAAATTTATTTGTGTAGAGTATTCCTTACATCTAGGCTAGGCTTACATTTGTTGAACCCTAACTTCACACCTTGATGGAACTTTACATGCCATGACACACATGGAGATCCATTGCATCTAAAAATAGCACACAAAGGAAAACCTAATGATTCAATGGAACATTTGTATCATTCTCCATCTATGACAACAAAGAGATTATAGTATACTTGACCTAAATGTATCTTTTCTTCTCAAGTCTTATAAACCTTCTTGTATTCACCAAAGCATACAAATTGGAAGGAAACAATGGATTGTGATTTGGAATGGATGTGTTTAATTCTTGGATAGTTGTTTGAGCAATCACATGTGGGCACATGGTCAACAGCATTGAGTAAGAATGTGGTTTTACATATGACAATAATGATTGATAACCTTGTACAAAATGAATTTCCATTCTACAAAATTATGGGCCAAGAGCAATCCTACATACCACTCTTAGATAAATTATATAGATCGGTCAATCTGGGTGTTAATGCATGTTTAATTCCTTGCTTGCTATTTGGGCAAATGATAAAAATTTCGTTCCTAGTAACAATTGATGATCTCCGATTTAATGGGTGTGCAATCCATGAGAAATTTTTATATATCCATATTCTTTTGAGATAGATGGGACTGATGACATATTAAATGTTATACTTCTCTCTTGTCTCCTTAGATCGAGAAAAGTGTCAAATATTAGGATTATTATTAAGCTTGATCGTTATGTCAATGAACCAATCTATATGAATGATCATCAATATACGTATTTCAAAGAAGTGATTTTGGAGTGAGAGGAGTTTACTAATTAAGTACATAAAAGCGTTCTTGGAGAAAACTGCTCCAAACCCAGTATTTAGTTCAACCAGTTCAAGTGATTTTAGGGTCATCTGCGATAAAACTGGAGATGCTTGTGAGCCTAATAAGGAACAATCAACAAAATTTCAAAAGAAGGAGCTTGAAATAACCACCCTACTTTGGATTTCTAAGCTCTTGAAGAAAATAAAATGGCCAAAGAATGGATTAGTCATAATGAGAGGGCCATGAAAGGGCCCAAAATTCCCTAACCACCCTCACCTAGGTGGGTTAAGCCCACAAGTGACCCCACCTCCTACACCTAGGTGGGAGCCACCAAATTCAAAATTTGAATTTTGAATTCCCTCCCTCCTTGTCTCTCCTCCCTTCCCCTCCCCCATCCCTTCCCCTCCTCCCTCCCTCTTGGTCCTTCCCTCCTTGTCCTTGTCCTCCCTTCCCCCTCCCTCCTACTTCTCCCTCCCCCCTCCCTCCTCCTCCATGCCTGCTCCTCCTCCCCCTCCACACCTACTCACACCTTTTGGTCTTCCCCCCTTCCTCCTCCTTCATGCCTGCTGGTCCTCCCCCTCCATCCCTCCTCTTCATCTGATGGTCCTCCCTCCTCCATCCCTCCTCCCTCTTGTGTGCTGCTACATCATGCCTACTTCTCCACACCTGCCCCTTCTCCATGCCTCCTCTACACTCCTTTACTCATGAAACCATTTGAGGATGTCTCCAATAACTACCTAGTTCACATAGATTTGGAGGCTGAGTATGCAAGCATAAGCAGTTTGGGATTGAGGGGAGCTTCCAAAATCCACAATCTTCATTTGCAAGGAAATAAGCATCTTGACCTTTTATCCTTGTATCCTTTAGATCCTGCCACCCAAAAGGGCCCTCCTTTTCATACAATGCATGAGTTAGTTTGGTTTGTTGGCAATGGACATGCTGGGTTGCTTGGTTATTGCAAAATAGATTAAACAATGCTCAAATGGCTATGCAAGCAAGTGAGGTGTGTAGAGCCCAAGTAGTGTTGCTAGCACATTTAGGAGATAGCACCATTGCCACAATGCATAACTCTATGCAGGAGCTTCAAAGGCAGAACAATGATATTTATGATAAGGAAAATGCATTGGACTTGGAGCAATAGGAACTGCAACAATCACTCAATAAGCTAGATAAAACCAAAAGAGTCTTGAAAAGTTCTGTATACAGCCAATTTTAATGGGCCGTAGACAAGGGATGAGAGAAGGCAGAAGAACCAGTGCAAAAGATGAAAGAAACACTTTGAGATTGAAGGATACAAAAATAATATACTTACATAATATGGATACATTGGCCATTCACTGGTGGTGCTAGAAAGAGGAGAATCTAGGCTACAAGGTTGGTTATCCACTATTCCAATGAAATTTCACTCTTTTGTGCAACATTGTTTGTGCTAAGTTTTTCTTGTCTTCTTCCTTAGAAACTTCATGGAAAATGTGATGGGAAGAATAGGCGGGGATGATATTTACTATTCATACACTCTAGCTATTTTATTGAAGTCAAGCAATGTCACCGGGATACTAAGGGACCCATGACACAAACACCTATGTGTGCAAGTTGCTGAATAGGTGATGAAGGACTTTAAGGACATTGTAGATGCAAAGGAGATGCTTGTAGCTTGTGATGTTGCTGGTGTAAGTCATGAAGCTTACACATCTATTTTAAAAATTTTCCAATGTACTATTTTGGAAAAGTGTAAGAAGTCTACAGTGCCACTACCCACACCTTGGTCTATGAGGCATGCAAGGCGAGAAACAAACCAGGACCCAAGGGGAAGCCCTTGAGTCTTATCTTTGGGATTTTATTCAAGGATGCTGGATTTTTGGATGGTCCATGAAGGATCGGATGGAGATTTTGCCTGATTTTCTTGAAGGTGTAGCCTTGAGTTGGCATGATGCCTTGCTGGACTCTACCAAAGGAGGACTAGGACCAAGTGGTGGTTGCAATGAAGTAGAGATTTGGGATAGTGGAGTCGCCAAATGCTTTGATGTTGCAGTTGGACCAGTTCTATCAATAAGGAGAGGGTGAGATGGTCTCTACATTGTCAATGAGATAATCTCTACATTGTCAATCTGATATGAAACTTTATGGACAAAGTATGAAAGGGTAGCTTTGTGAGCTGTGGCATCTGCATCATCAGCCCCTCAAAGTCTCGTAGGAATGGAGCACTTAAAGATGATCAAATTTGTTATGGCTTTGGAGCCTCGTCTTTGCTCAAAAGTAATGAGTAAAGATCCAACAACATACATGGAGGCACTTCGCATTGCGACAAAGAAAGAAACTTCTCTAAAGATTGAATCCTCTTTTGTGTCTTCAACAGTGTTGGCTCTTTCCTACAGCTTTCGTAGGAAGAGCATGGTATTTTCAGTATGCAGGGTTCCGAGGCTTTTTGTCACCTACAGATATATTGGGGTTGTCGGTTGTAGTATATGTGTAACTTAGAACCTCGAGTCATGTTTTGGTGAGAGATGTAGGATTAAGTGTGGTAAGCAAACAAAGTGCATGCATGTGTAAAAGGAACGGTATCATCATGATTGAGGTAATGAAGACTTTCATCATCATTGGGGGTTGCACGGTTTGGGAGGAGTTTAAGGGTTAGAAGGCGGCTCCAAGGTTTAGAATGAGTTCGAGGGTTGGAAGGAGTTCCAAGATTTAGAAGGAGGTTCCAGGGGTAGAAGGAGTTCCAGGGTTAGAAGGAGGATCCAAGGTTTAGAAGGCGTTCCAAGGTTAGAAGGAGGATCCAAGGTTTAGGGTAGAGTACATTGTGGAGAGCTCATCTCCCTCATAGATCATGGAGTTTAAGGGTTGAGGAACGAAGGGTTTAGGGGGAGCATAGGAGTGGGGGAGAAAGAAGGTGTAAGAGCATGGGGAAAAGAAGAGAGAGGAGGGAGGAGGCTTCCCCTTTTGCCTTCGAAGAAGGCCAATTCCTTCTAATCTCTTATCACCTGAGACAAATGAAGAGCAGAATCTCTCCACAGCATGCTATAAAGGCTCAAATGCAAAATATCAAATACATACCAGACTGTTGTACTACCTGAATGTTCGCTCTGAAAGCAAACCCTGTACCTCAATGAGGCACCCGCCAAGATCCTGTGTAATCCTGTACCGTCCCCTTCTGAAGTCTAGCATCCATCTGACCATGAGACCCTAGGGCTTTCCATGGAATCCACCCTCGTGTCAGTGACAACAGCTACACACCTGGAAGGTACCAAGCGCTCCATACTGAGAGGAGGAGGAGGAGAGAGGAGGAGAGAGGAGGAGGAGGAGAAGGGAGGAGAGAGGAGGAGGAGGAGGAGGGAGGAAGAGGGAGGAGGGAGGAGGAGAGGGAGAGGATGGGTTGCAAGGTTGGAGGAGAGGGGCGGAGGAGTTGCAAGGTTAGGACATGCTTTTGGACATGGAGTGCAAGGAAGCATGGACACTTGAGACAATTTCTTGGAATACCAAAGTAGAACTCAACACAATGCCCCAAAGAGTGTGGGTTTCATTCCATTATGGGGTATTTATACAAGTTGGAGAGCTTCTCTCTCTGCATGTAGGAATTGTAACACATTCTCTCTCTACATGTAGAACTTGCATATAGAAGTTGCATGTACAAGTCGTATGTAGAACTTGCATGTAGAACTCGCATGTACAACTCGCATAGAACTTGCATGTAGAACTCGCATGTACAACTTGCATGTAGGAGTTGCATGTAGCAGTTGTATGTAGAAGTCGTATGTAGAAATTGCATGTAGAACTCACATGTACAACTTGCATGTAGGAGTTGCATGTAGAACATGCATGTAGAACATGCAAGTTGGATTTCTAAGAGGTATTATTTTAGACCTTATGCAAGTACAAGCGGAGCTTTGCCGCTACTCTACACGTGCATTTTGTTCTACCTAAGTCCATGTTGGCACAAAGTCAGCATACTCCTGGATCCATTTTATTACCCATCCTCAGGTTATGGCTTATTGCAAGCATGTACTTGGGTTGCCATGCCTTTAACCCAGTGGCTGTGGAACTTGCGTCGTGCCAGTCAATCTTGCTGTAAAGCCTTGGCACCATACAATTTTTGCTCAGTTTCTAGGTTGTTGAGAGTTCACGCTCAACATCATGTGATCATGTGTGCATAGCACCATCACGTGATCATATATGCATAGCACTAACCTTATAGAGTGCTATAAAGGAAAGGGTTAGATCCCCTAACCCTAACCCTAAAACGGTTTGTATATATTCTATTTTTTCAACTAAATCTAGTGTACATTTAGTCATTTGTGGTGTGCTCTCTAGCTGTACCCTCTCCTCATCTCCACTCTTCTCCTCTCCCCTCTTCATATTTCGTCATGGTATCAGAGCATGGTTCTGCCTTTCACTGAGGTGCCATCCTTCTTGTGAGACTGAGAGAGATTGAGAGATTGAGAGGTTTCTATCTTTCATTCCATTGATGAAAGATTTCCATCCATTGAGAGAAATTTCCATCCATTTGAGAGGATTTCTTAACGCTACCTCCTTCTTCACAAGGCCATTAACTCCATTTTAGAGATGACTTGGCTCCTTCAGCTATAGTAGCTCCAGCTCGATGGGATAGCCACAGCTCCAAAGACCTCACAAGAGCCTCCAACAAAAGCATCTCCAGCAACAAGTAGTGCATTGGGCCTTGCTCATGGCTTCTTCAAAATCTACACCTTCAGCAACGAAGCCATCCTAAACGTAAGCACCAACAAGCAGCCCTTCATCAACAACTGCAGACCAGCCATCAGTGTAGTACGACTACATAGGAAAGCTTAGTCTCCATGCCTCTCCATCAAAGAGCGGTCTCCAGTGCCACAATCCTGCAAGCTCCATCTCATCAGCGCAGCCCACCGACATCTCCTTTGCCATCGTAAACAGTGCCAGCACGGGATACCAACAACGCTCCGCCTCGCGTAGTGTCGTCCATTGACCTACGCTCGACCTCCTTGCATAGCCAACCAAGTACCTCGCTCAATATGCACAACGCAGCCTAGATCCTTCAATGAGCAAGATGATGAGTGGCATGAATCGCAATTGAAGCAGAGCTCTGTGGCATTGGTCTTGTAAATTGTGCAATCTCCTGCAAGCTCAGCCGACTCGACTCGACATTCCCTTGAGCCCTGCATCATCAACAGCCACGCTCAGGCCCAAAGTAAGCATCCGCTCCTGGCAACGCCTCTCCTGATGGCCCTTCCCGATGGCTTATGAGATCCCATCTCTACTACGACTTCTACACGACCACCTCTCCAGTGGTGCCATCTCCGACGCCATCTCCGACACGGGCTACAGGCAGCGCTCCCCACAGTCATCGATGGAAATCTGCAGGTGAATGGAATCTTCTTAGATTCCATCAAAATCTTCACAAGATTTTGGCTTCTTAGAAAGCGACACGTGGCTAGATAAGATAGCACCAAGGCTAGGTCTCCAATGTGCCATGTGGCAACCTTATCTCCAAGTGCCACATCATTTGCCACAATGGTAGCCACATCACCTTGCTAGCTCAGCTGCCACATCATTAGTGCCACATAAGCAAGCCACATCATTTTGCCACATCATCAATGCCACATCATCAATGCCATGTCATCATTGCCACATCAGCATTGCCACATCACCTTACTGACATCATCATCTATGCCACCTCAGTAGTGCCACCTTAGCTATCCAGTCAGCACTGACCCCTGCAGACACAATTACCTCTTCACAATCATTGCATGTGACCACTCCTGCCACCTCAGCACAGGGCTTCACTGGCACACCTCTTGCTAGGCATAGTTCTATCTTCACTGACAGTTCGGAGATTTCACTTGGCATATTCAGTGTATTTGTAGTTGATTCATACACAGATCTTCACGACACTTTTGAGTACATTTCATGCATCATGTCGACTAGCAACCTCAATCTGGAGACATCTGTTAAGTTACAGAGTGATGCCTTTTGGGTTGACCAATGCACCAACTACATTTCAAAGGTTCGTGAGTCAAGTCTTGGAGCCTTACTTGGGAAAGTTCATAAGGGTGTTTTTGGATGATTTTTGCATTTATTCTCGGTGCATAGATCACATGGAGAAGTTAAAGATGGCCTTAGCTAGGATTGATGAAGCAAAAGGGTGTCTAAATCCTAACAAGTGTCATTTGGCTCAAACAAAAGTAGTCTTGTTGGGGCATATTATGTCTGAAGAAGGCCTGCAAATGGATCCTGACAAGGTTCAAGCAATCATGGCATTGCCAAGTCCTGAGAATGTCACTGGTGTTCGCAAAATTCTAGGAAAGAGCAAGTACTATCAACGCTTTTGTGATGATTTCACAGAGATAGTGCATCCCATGAACTTGTTGACAATAAAAGGAGTTTCTTTCCAATGGGGTGTGGAGCAACAAGAGTCTTTCTAGCAACTTAAAGAGGCCATGAGTAAGGGCCCAATATTGAAGCCCCCTAATTGGTCTCAAGACTTTTATGTAAATCCAAGTGTATCTTTACATTCAGTTGGTGCTGTATTGCTACAAAAAGGAGAGACAGGTAGAATGCAACCCATCTATTATGCCAGCCGATAGCTTACAGATGTGGAAACAAGGTATGAAGAAATGGAGCAGCAAGCTCTCTCTTTGGTGTTATCAGTCAAAAAGTTTCGCTCCTATTTATTACCTCGACCATTTTTTTTCCTTACCTCTAAGTCTGTAGCATATCTAGTTCGCAAGCCTAATCCTGGGGGGAGATTTGCAAAATGGTTGTTAGAGCTTCAAGATTTCTCTTTCTCTTTTGTCACTAAAAATACCACTAGGTCCACTATGGCAGATTTGCTCACAGGATGGGAGGATCTAGGAGAAGAAAAGAAATGTAAGGAGAACATTAAAGATGAAAGAGATATACCACCAACAGCTTTTGTTTTGTATTTTGATGGGGCTTTTATTCCTTCATGCCAACAAGGAGTCGGGGGGATAGTCTTGATGAATCCTGAAGGTCAAGAGGTATGGGCAAGAGGACAAGAGCTTCCAGGTATCACAACTAACAATGCAGCTGAGTATAATGCTTTGATTCTTGGTTTGGAGGGTTTTCTTCAAAGTCAAGTCAAAGAATTGGAAGTAAGAGGAGATTCTCAGCTTATGATAAAGCAAATGCAAGAGCATTACAAGACAAGAAGTCCTCATTTGAAGGAGCTTAATCAAAAGGCTATGGCACTATGTAGTAAATTTGATTTTTGCAAGTTTGTTCATATAAACAGAAAAGAAAATCAAAGGGTAGATGAGTTAGCTACTCAAGCCATTGTAGTCCAAGGCCGGGGGGTGGTTTCTTGGGTAGACACTGGATGGTCAAAACTACAAGATGTTCGGAAATATGTGGAAGAAGGCATGTTTCCTCGAGGGTTAACTCCACAACAGAAGCAGAGATTGGTTACTTTTGGCCACGCCTCCATAAGGATGTATATGAATGTCACAAATGGAACCTATCAGCTTGAGGATGTTCATGGCATGGTGATACCCGGATGCACCAATGAGTATCGCCTTAAATTCTTCTATGCTCGACCACCTTGAGGGCCAGCAGACCCTCTCCATACTAGAAAGGATCTGCTGGGGGGGGAAAGATGTGACGCCAAAAATTGATATTTTTAATTTGGCATTGGCATTGTTTTTCTCTATGTTTGATAAGAGTTTGAGTATCAAGTGATAGCCTAGCGTCTCTCACTTATTTCTATTTTCTATAATATTATATGGGATTGAGAGGATGAGTGGAATGGCCCATTGTAAATACCATAGGTATGAATTATAAATACCTTGGTATGGGGTGAGAGTTATTTGTGTATGGGATATTATGGGGTTTTTAGAACATAGGAAGAGTGAGTCATATAAAGAGGTGGGCTCATGTCCATGTGTTCCAATAATATAAGAGATGCCACATGCCAAGCATGTGGAAGGCATGTGGAGGAGTGTGAAGTCAAGAGGAATCCTTCTAGAATTCCTATGTGGAATAAGGAGGATGTGGACATGTGGAAAAGAGAGGGTCCCTATGGGCTCCATGTGGGGAGACTCTTGACTTTCTCAATATTTTAAGAGTCTTGAGCATCTTTTGATGGGACACATGGCAAGAGTAGCCAAAAAGGACATGGATGGTGACATACGGGCTTATGTGATTGATGGGGAAAGGAATCTACAGGCAACAATTGTAAATGGGTGAAGGAGGGTAACAAAATCTCTATAAAAGGAGCCCTCCTCTCCCTTGTTCATCAATCTCTTCCACCATTATGCCTCATGTTGTTGTAGCTCTAGTCTCCCCAAGCCTCTTCCATGAGCCTTCTCCCCCTCTTGTAGATATTCTCTTATGTAGACTCTTGAGTCCATCTCTCTCTAGTTCCTTCTCTCTTTATGAATAGTCTTGGAGCTTTTGCTCCCTCTTGTACATATGAAACCTCTTTTCTCCCTGTGTTTATAGTGTTTTGAGTTGCATTGGAGTGGATTCTCACTCTATTGGTAATGAAGGTCACTTCAGGTTCTCTCTCTCCTGAGTGTCTCTTCCCTTTTCTTTCTTTCAAAGCCTTAAAAGTTCTTTCTATTCGGCCGCTCACTATGCAAACATGGTCCATCTGTTTCCTGAGTCACCATGTAAACTTCTTCCCCTCTTCTAGGCAAAATCTATGAGGGTTGGATCGTTGATGAAGGTGGAGTCTTGAGGGAGCATCCTGCTCAGGCGAAGTTAGCATGGGTAGAGGGCAGTTTTCATGACACTTTGACCCCCTGTTAGTATTTGCCTCATAACTTTTTACTCGATAGTCTGATTTTAATGAAATTTATATCAGTGTGAAGCCCTCTTTAAGGAGCATGTTTTTGTGTGATCATATCTCAAATCAAATACTCCTGCAAAAAGTTATGAGTCTCTGTGTCTGATAGTCTGTTTTCATGATAGGTTTTACCCCCGTCTAGTAAACTATTCATAACTTTTTGGCCGCTTCTCTGTTTCTTATGAAACATATATTAGCGCGAAGCTCTCTTTAAGCAAATGTCTCTAGATGCTTGGATCTTGAATCAGATACTGCTGCAAAATGTTATGAGTCTCTGTGTCTAATAGTCTATTTTCATGATAGTTTTTACCCCCTTCCAGTAAACTGTCCATATCTCTTCAACCGTCTGTCTGTTTTCAATGAAACATATATCATCGCGAAGCCCATATTAAGGCGCATATCTTTGTTTGCTTGAATGTTTAATATCATGTCTCTACTGAAAGTTATAGGCCTCTGTGTCTAATGACAGTTTGTAGAGTGTTTTGAGCTAAGTGTAAAGGTGTCTATGAAGGAGGTGCAATGTTTCCTCAGAATCTACCCATCCGACCTAATCAGCCCCTTCAAACTCCTCGATATATATCAGTTCATGTCATGTTGAGCCGCAAATCTTCTTTCAACAACGTATCGTTCTTCTCTTTGGTGCAGACCCGACTCACTGAGATTATGGCCTCTGCTGATCCTTTCCTTCTCCCTATGCTTGATTACAACATCACTTGGGATGTTACCATCTTCATTCTCATCTGAGAGAGGAAAGTATGGTGTGGTATCTTGGCATAAAAGCTTCTTTCTAATTTCCCATTCTCAATGATAAATATCTTTGTCAGTCAGTTTGAAAGCAGCAGGAAGTAAAGAGGTGTGTGAAGTTTATTACCCCCAACTTCATGTCACAGTATGCACAGACATATGGCATTGATTATGAAGAAACATTCAGTCTAGTTGCAAGGATGGCAACTGTAAGAGCAGTCATTGTTACGGCTGCATCAAAGGGATGGCCTTTACATTAGATGGATGTAAAGAATGCCTTCTTGAGAGGAGGAGGAGGAGGAGGAGGAGGGAGAGGAGGAGGAGGAGGAGGAGGAGGAGGGGAAAGGAGGAGAGGGAGATGATGGGTTGCAAGGTTAGAGGGGAGGGGAGGAGGAGTTGTAAGGTTAGGACATGCTTTTGGATGTGGAGTGCAAGGAATCATGGACACTTGAGAAAATTGCTTGGAATACCAAAGTAGAACTCAACATGCCCTAATGAGTGTGGGCTTATTCAATTATGGGGTATTTATACAAGTTGGAGAGCTTCTCTCTCTGCATGTAGGAATTGTAAGACATTCTCTCTCTACATGTAGAACTTGCATATAGAAGTTGCATGTAGAAGTTTCATGTTGCATGTAGGAGTTGCATGTAGAGCGTGCATGTTGCATGTAGGAGTTGCATGTAGAACTTGCATGTAGAACATGCATGTAGGAATTGCATGTAGGACTTGTATGTAGAACTCACACATACAACATGCATGTAGGAATTGCATGTAGGACTTGCATGTAGAACTCTCATGTAGAACATGCATGTAGGACTTGCATGTAGGACTTGCATGTAGGAATTGCAAGTAGAAGTTGCATGTAGAAATTGCAACAAGTAGAACTTGCATGTTGAGGATTCCTAAGAGATATTATTCCTAGCCTTATGCAAGTACAAGTGGAGCTTTGCCGCTACTCTACACACACATTTTGTACTACCTAAGTCCATGTTGGCATAAAGACAACAAAGGGTTTGAAGTACCTCAGTAGGGGCATTCACTTGCTCTATGGGGACCTCAGGAGGTGTAACAATGGAGCGGGGGCCTCCAAGAAATTGAGTTTAGGCCTCTCACCCTTATGTTCACGGGGGTGGTCTGGAATATGAGAACCTATTGATCCTTTGGTAGGAGGTAGTGGATCAGGGTGCCACTTCCCTCCTTGTAGGGGTAGTAATCGTGCAGTCTATGATTAGGATCCATCTCCTCCCATTTGTTGGGAACTTCTTCTACCAACACTTGATTGAGTGGGGTTATACGAGATAGCAGGGGCTAGGGGCCCAATATGGGTGGTGATAATAGAGTTGGCTGAGTTGTACTAACTAAAACTAGCCACGGGACCACCTTGTGTGATTAGGGGTTTAGGCAGTACCGTTAGGGCTAATGGGGGTTTCATTTGATATGTGGGTTGGGGAAGGGACCTCAGAAATTGACATTGGGAGGTGTCATGGTTTCCCCACCTATGGCAGTGTGTGCAGTAGAGTGTCAGCCTTGCACTTAGGCATGGGCACTCATTGGAGGGGTGGTTGCCATTGCACACCCCACACCAAAAATTGTCTCTCCATGGAAACAAGTGGGGCTCCTTGGAGGTTCCTGTCCTCCATTACTGGCCTAGCTAATTTAGCAGATTGGAGGTAGCTCTCTCATATCCAAGCCCTTGGGCTCGTTAGTCTCCTTCTTGATCATCTCTACACTCAAAGACCTAATTGATGGAGCCATTTCTGAGGGATCTGGGGCTTTATCGAAATTATTTGCCTTGTCCATCATGTTGTCACATATGTAGATGGCCACCTTGTTGCATAGATCAAAGGAGGTAGGATTCATCACCATGAGGTGGTCCTGCAGCTTTCGGTCTGCCAATTCGATAAGGAAGCAGAACAACAATTGTTTGTCGCTCATCCACTCGTACGGTTTACAGTGAGCATTAAGGTTCTTGATCCTGGCAATGTAATCCCTTAGGGATTCCTTATCATTCTGCTTTACACCATACAATTGATTGATCGAGCTCCATTTATGCGTGCTAGGGGCGAACCCCACAATAAAGGCCTTTCTCAATGTCTCCCAGTTGATCTTCTCTTCTGGGGTGAGAGCCCTGTACCATTGGCCTACCTTGTCATCCAAATGCATTGGCCATCTCTAGGTCTCCAAGAGTGCCAAAAGCTTTGCAAATTTTTTCAAATCACTCCATGTGGGAGATCAGGTCTCCATCTCCAAGGAACTTGGTCATTAGCTTAGACATTGCTATGCATCAACTCCTCAAGGGATTTGCAATCCCTGCGGGAAACACTGGGGCGAGTAAGATGCGCATCACCTCATCAGTTAACACTGTTTGAGCGGCTAGTAGAGGTGGTGTTACTGTGGGCCTATTGACTCTGTGCCATAACATGGACTTAGGTAGAACATAATGTGTGTGTAGAGTAGCGGCAAGCTCTGCTTGTACTTGCATAAGGCTAGAAATAATCCCTCTTAGAAATCCAACTTGCATGTTCTACATGCAAGTTCTACATGCAACTCCTACATGCGAGTTCTACATGCAAGTTCTACGGGTCTTACAGGTATCCCAGCAGAAAAGCACAAGCGAAGAAGTCTGAGTGAGCCTTTTTGCAATATGTTCCTATGTATATTCATTCAAGGAATCATATTGAAACACCATTATAGTGGCATATGTTAAATACCAACTATATTTATTCAATTCTAACAGTACAAACTTTCCATGTATAGTATTTAAAGAAAATGTGAAAACAGGTCAAGGTCATTTGCAACCCCCCTAGAATGATACATTATCTTTCAGAACATTTATATATATGTTTAAATTCATTATTTTTTTTCTCTATTCTCCTCATGCCCAAAGTAGATTGTTCAACTAAGTTGGCCAATCATGTATGTGATTCCATCCATGAACAAGGTTTGAACATATTGCACAAAACTTTTACCAGACGTGGAAGTTTTGCCCAGTATATTCCTAACCAAAAAAACATTAAATGCAGATCATGAATCTAGGATTCCACACTAAAAATTATAACACACAAGCGTAATTTAAAATTTGAATTTCAATGGACCAATCCGACCAATAAATCTACGTGTGCACTTCAGCTTGCTCATCTATATGTAAGCCGCCAAGTGAGATTTTACAAACCACATGCAACAAGTTTACCAGATGCAGATAATATAACAAGTAAGAGTGACAACGTATGAAGGAAAAGGAATGCATATCATAGAATCTTACATTAAATAATGCCAACCAACAAAATAGAAGCTCAAGATTGTTTCCAAAAGCCAAAACAATCTCTACCTCCAATGTAGATTTTACTTGCGCATTAATAAACTAGACTGCACCCAAAAAAAGTTTTCCAAACTATTGTCTCATACACATAATGTCACAAAATTTCAGAATCAAAATGATAGCCAAAAATAAATATCGTGTATGTGAGATAGCACCAATGTCTAGTAGACCATAAAGTATAACCATAAACTAATTCTCATCAACGGAGTCATCCACAAATAAAGTCCGTCGTCTCCTCTTCTCCCTCAACTCATAGTTATATGATTTGTCATTTCTTTCCATGTGCATGGCCATACTCTCTATGTAAGTTGGCAAGTCACTTCAAAATGAAACTCTAAAACTCCCTTACATGCGTAAATGAAAGATATTCATTCAAAATAAAGAACAACATTTTTTACTCACTAGTCCAATGGCACAGCAACATTGATTTCTTCCTCCTCAGCATTGACGTCCATGAGCATATGCTACTGTGTAGACCAATCCCACACCTGCATAAATAGCATCCACCACTCCTGGAAGTAGTCCAATACATATCTCTGGGTCATTGTCTATTGCCAAGCAAGGGTGACTAGAGTGGAGTGCAGCCCTCAATCCTGGTCCTGTCCCCGCCCCCATCTCAAGAATGGAACCATTTGGAGGACACAACATCTCCAAGAACATAAGTATGAATGCAGGACTCTTCTCAAGAGATCCATGCCATGGACCCCCCTTGCCAACTCTTTTGGAATGATGGACTGAAGGCAAGTAATGTGGAAGCAAGTTGCCATCTAAACTCATCCTCATCATGGAGGCCACACCCTTTGCTGATTGCATGTTAAATGTGGGTCTTTGCCCTATCCTCCTCATAGCCATAGGATGGAAAACATAAGACTATTCAAAAAAGCATGAGTCAATTTCTATGTGATTTATGATACGGAAGTAGAAGCAAACATACATTTGAAGACTCACCTTCACACCAATCCCAAGTGTGTCTGTAATGCCTTGAGGTTCCATGCTTTGTACTATCCATCTGGTTGAAACAAAACAATATGTACCAAAATCAGACCCTAGCCTATAACCCGCAAGACTTCATGAAGTGTTCAACACAAATAAATTTACGTGCAAGGCACCTCCATTTTTAATCTTACTACATAACGCTCCATAGTAGGCAGAGTAAAAGAAGAATAGAAAACCAAAGTCCACCCATTGTCATCCATCATAGCTGCAGCAATGGCCAAGGAAAAGGAGATATGATCTTCTAAGATAACATTCCAAGTTGGAACCTCTCCTTCACCATCTGTTGCATACCCTGTGGGAAGATCCACAATGCAACAGTCCACACTCCATGTGCATTGTTTAGAGTTTCGTTTCTTCCCTTGTTGGTGTAGAAGTGCAAAAAAATCGAGTAATTCTTGATATCCATCTGCAAGCTATGATTGCACTATCTCTTTGCCCAAATTGATATAGTCAAACTCCCATACCTTTACCCAACTCCTAGGTATGAGAGGATGTTTCCAACGTGGCAAAAAAGATGATGGAACCCAAATAAATTCAATGGAGAAAGGCTTTCTCACTATCCCAGAGTCCCAAATGACAATACTAGACTAAAAGGAATTGGAAAACTTCAACAAAGATATTTCAGCTTACCATCTCCATCTAAGTTGGTATTCTTCCTTCTCCATGGTTTTGTAGGATCAGGATTCCCTATATTTTCCTTTTGTTTCTCCACCAACATCTTTACATTGACCTTTTGAATGCCTTATCAAGAAACCCATGGAGCAAGTCAATCACAAAAAACTAGTTAAGAACAAGAGGCACATAAATAACAAACATGAAAAGTATACCTCTCTTGCATTAATGCCTCCTCCTCCACACACTTTCCACTACTCATCTTTATCCACCATGGACAATGCTTTCTCTCCCACTCTGAAAGCCTTATAGTTCCTTTTGCAGTCATGTCCTCATGAAAGACTTTATGTGTGTACATGCAATAGGTAGGAGGATTGAGCACGATCCATGCCTTGCAAATAGATGGAATGGTCTGTATCTTTTTTGTTTCCAGCAAATGAAGAATCAACCTATTCAAAACCTAGGCACTTGAAAGCATAAGAATAATATGAAATAGAAATTCAAGAATTAGGCAATGAAAGATGAATGCTTACCTAAAAACAACTCTTCTGCTTGTATTCACAAGGTCAACCTATTTTGTAGGCATGGTAGCCACAGACATGAAGGATGCAAAAGGCTCATACAAATCACTCCAATGTCTTGCCACAATATCCTCAAAATATTCGCATAGTGTAGGATGCTCTGGCAACTCCAAAGGAGAAACACCAACAAAGGAAGCATGAACCTATGACAACAACCTATGACACTCTTCAAGAACCTAGTCCATAAAAACTTCCTTTGCAAGCCACCCAATGAAGGCATGGTCACTTGTTGGCATTCCATAACTATTCTTCAAATTCAAATTAGACCCAAGTAAAGATAAAAATGAAAGCTGCCTAGCCTTACTGCAAGAAGCAGTGGCCACTTGATACAACTTTTCTAGTGTAATTTTAGTGGTTGTGTCTTCATATGGCAAGGAACATAATTTGTGAAACCAATCTTTGCCATGTGTAGGATTTATTATTGACAAAATTTGTGAAAACCACAAAAAAGAAATTCAGCGTGACATTTGAAAACAATGCATAGCAATTCTAAACAAAGGGAAATGCACAAACTCACCTTGTGCACCTTTCTCCTATATGTTTGAGTGACTGTTCTTTTAATCCCAGTTATTTTAACAACTCTTTCATCTTTATCCATTCCAGGAGGTAGCTTCTTACAAGCTACTTCAAAATCAGATTTCCACTTGCCCTACAAAAGCAAGTATGCAGCAAAGCTATAATTCAAACTATATACAAAAGCAGAAGGAAAGAAAGCATGAGGTAGAAAGTATAAGAACTCACAGCATAAACCATGCAACCAAGAATAGCCTATGTGAGGGGATACCAAACCCTTCTTCCTTGACCAATCTCCTTTTGCCGTACAACCTCAATATTTTTCTTTTCTTCTTTCATGAAATCGTCTAGAAATACTTGTGCATCACAACTAACAACAAGTGTACTTGTATGATACAAGTAATCTTTAAGATTTGTCGTGACAATTGCCTCCTCATTCAATCTGGACAATGGAATTTGTTTTAGCATTAAAGTTGAAAATAGAAATATGTTCTTGAAACAAGTAGTGGAAGAAAGAAGATGATACTCACAAGTTAAATCTTTGTAAAGCTGCAATCAACCTCAGCTCATTGTTAGACTCTGGAGCTATAATACGTGTATGAATCCTGATATGCCTTGCCTTGTTACTAACAAAGACCTCCCCAATGCTCTCCATCCATGAGGCAGTTCGATGGTTTCCCTCCCACACTATAACATCTTGCAGGACAGGAATTTCCATGCAGGAGTTTGTTGAAGCTCATGCTCAAACTCATCATTCACAGCATGCCAATGCTTATCCCATGAAGCTCTTATCTCATCATCCACCTCTTTGGTTGTCCCATCAAACATCCCAACTGAAATAATAAAGGACCCCTTTGTGGGGACATATCCCTCCATCTCAAATGCTCTCTTGAGAATGGAGAGGTCATTCCTAAGTTGTCTCACCTTAGCATTGATAAGTAATCTATGCGAGTTCTACATGCAAGTTCTACATACGACTTCTACGTACAACTCCTACATGCAACTCCTACATGCGAGTTGTACATGTGAGTTCTACATGCAAGTTCTACATACGACTTCTACATGCAACTTCTATATGCAAGTTCTACATGTAGAGAGAGAATGTGTTACAATTCCTACATGTAGAGAGAGAAGCTCTCCAACTTGTATAAATACCCCATAATGAAATGAAGCCCACACTCTTTGGGGCATTGTGTTGAGTTCTACTTTGGTATTCCAAGAAATTATCTCAAGTGTCCATGCTTCCTTGCACTCCATGTCCAATAGCATGTCCTAACCTTGCAACTCCTCCTCCCCTCTCCTCCAACCTTGGAACCCCATCCTCTCCCTCTCCTCCTCCCTCCTCCTCCTCCCTTCTCCTCCTTCCTCTTCCTCCTCCTCCTCCCTCCTCCTCCTCCTGCCTCTCTCTTCTTTCCCCCATGCTCTTATAGCTTCTTCCTCTCCCACTCCTATGCTCCCCCTAAACCCTTAGTTCCTCAACCCTTAACCTCCATGATCTATGAGGGAGACAAGTTCTCCACCATGTACTCTACCCTGAACTCTGGAACCTCCTTCTAAACCTTGGAACTCCTTCTAACCTTGGAACCTCCTTCTAACCCTGAAACCTCTTCTAAACCCTGGAACCTCCTTCTAAACTTTACAACCTCCTCCTAACCCTTAAACTCCTCCTAAACCCTACAACCCCTGATGAAGACGAAAGTCTTCATTACCTCAACCATGATGATACATGTTCCTTTTACACATGCATGCACTATGTTTGCTTACCACACTTAAGCCTACGTCCCTCACCCGAACATGACTCGAGGTCCTAAGCTACACGTATACTACAAATGACAACCTCAATATATCTGTAGGTGGCAAAAAGCCTCGAAACCCTACATACTGAGAATACCTTGCTCTTCCTACGAAAGCTATAGGAAAGAGCCAACATTTGGCACCGCTGTCAGGGAGACTAGCATCTCAAGTAACGACTAAACATATGTAGGTATGTGTAAAAAAACAAACTACTTCGAACTTTCATGAACATAACACTCAAGGGCAACATGGACTTAGGTAGAACAAAATGTGTGTGTAGAGTAGTGGCAAAGCTCCACTTGTACTTGCATAAGGCTAGAAATAATCCCTCTTAGAAATCCAACTTGCATGTTCTACATGCGAGTTCTACATGCAACTCCTACATGCAAGTTCTACATATGACTTGTACATGCGAGTTCTACGTGCAAGTTCTACATACGACTTCTACATACAACTCCTACATGCAACTCCTACATGCGAGTTCTACATGCAAGTTCTACATATGAATTCTACATGCAACTTCTATATGCAAGTTCTACATGTAGAGAGAGAATGTGTTACGATTCCTACATGTAGAGAGAGAAGCTCTCCAACTTGTATAAATACCCCATAATGGAATGAAGCCCACACTCTTTGGGGTATTGTGTTGAGTTCTACTTTGGTATTCCAAGCAATTGTCTGAAGTGTCCATGCTTCCTTGCACTCCACGTCCAACAGCATGTCCTAACCTTGCAACTCCTCCTCCACTCTCCTCCAATCTTGGAACCCATCCTCTCCCTCTCTGCCTCCCTCCTCCTCCTCCCTTCTCCTCCTCCCTCTTCCTCCTCCTCCCTCCTCCTCCTCCTCCCGCCCCTCTCTTCTTTTCCCCATGCTCTTACACCTTCTTCCTCTCCACTCCTATGCTCCCCCTAAACCCTTAGTTCCTCAACCCTTTGTTGGTAAGCTGAAAGGAAAGGAAAGAGTGGACACAAACTCAGAATACTTGCATTACTTGCTTGTAGAATGAAGAAGAGTGAGGTCCTTAAGTAGGCACCTCATACATGCTCACTGACATCACTGATGACTTCAGAGCTCCACAATCATCTCCTCAATCTGCTCCTAGATTCTCTCAATCATCCTATGTGGCTCTTCCACCACCTAACTGTGCTTGTGGGCACCTAACTATGCCTCTAGCACTCACACGAAACCAAGGTGTGCCTAAGGCATACACCTTGAGATATCCCAACAAACCCCCCCTCAAGGGAATGCCTCAGGCTATGTCAAGGATACATCTAGTCTCATAGTTTCTCATGCCATCTCATGGTGGTCAAGGATAAATCTATGGCTAGGTTCTCATGCTAGCAAGGGTTCCCATGGGTGTAAGGTAAACAAAAGGGATACAAAAAGACCTTCCAATGGTTATCTCCCCTGCATGTACATGCACACAATGTCTGCAGGAGGTACCATGGAGCAAAACATACACATGGCCTACATCATAAGGTGACTAGAGGTGTTTACAAAACACAATAGTTTATTTCATTCATTTTGGAGGACTATCCAGGCTGAGTACCTTGACATAAAAAGAGAGATCTGGAGCATACATAGAGATGTTTTAAAATGCATAATCTTCAAAGGATGCCTCATCTTGTGGAGGCTCATCAACTGAAAGTAGATTTGCATTTTCTGTCTTTGCTTTGGCTCTGCAAAACTTCTCATTATGGTTGTTCTTGCCATAGTGCTTGCATGGATTAATTTTGAAGCAGTCCTTTGAAAGGTGATTTGTCTTTCCATAGTGATTGCAAGGGGTATACTTGCCCTTCTGGACTTTTACAGCATAAACAATGTCATTGCCTTTCCTGAGCTCCGTATGCCTTTCTTCTTCTTGGAGAGCAGAGATAATACCTTTAAGATTAGGATTAGGAAGATTTTTCAAAGTGCTAACTATGTGATCATAATCTTCAGGCATACTCTTAAGTAACACTGCCATAGCATCATCTGGAGTAATAGGAGAGTTGATAGAAGCAAGCTGAGTCATAAGACTCCGCATATAGTTGACATGAGCTGCCAAAGTAGTACCACTAACCATCTTCAATTCAAAGAAAGAGATTTTAAGTGATAGTTTAGAGATGTGAGATCTAGCACCAAAAATCATGTCAAGCTTCTGCCAAGCTTCTGAAGGAGACTCCAAGCTAGAGATATGGTGAATATAATCATCTCCTAAAGCAAGAGCAATGATACCATATGCTTTTTCTTCTCTAGCTAGATCCCTTGCCGGTCGTTTCGGAGTTGAGGATTCTCCAGCATTGGAGGCCGTAGAAGAAGTGGTAGGAGTAGGTTTGACAAGTCCCCATAAATTCTCCCTCATCAATGCAAATTTCACCTTCATCTGCCATGTGTGGAAGCCCTTTCCATTGAACTTCTCTAGATTCACTAGGGTAGCCATGAGAGGGTCTAACCCAGATATTGGGCAGTGTCTATCTCTCTTACAAGGCAAAAAATAACTGAAAGACTTCCAAAATATGAGCACTTGATGTAGCAAAGACTAGTGACCAATATTCAATCAATGATGCTTCTTCTTACATGCTTCATAGAAGTGGCTAAAATGAATACTTTCCAATCAAATCCAGGTCTAGCAATTCAAAACAAAAACTGAAGCCACACTTGTACTGAAGTTATTGAAAGTTTCAAAAAAACCAGAAATGCTAGAGTAGCATTTTATGTAGCATCATCTTCAAAAACTTGTCCAAAACTATCAAAACTAAAAGGCTGAAATTGGAGGGCTTGTAGCTCACTCTTCAAAGCAAGGAAAAAAGGGCTTTCTGAAGCAAAAGAAAGCTCATATACTAGAGAGGGTCCAGCACAGAGGTTGGACGAAATGGTGCGCACTTTTGCCCGGGAGAGTTGCTACAGGCTGAACCTGAGTTTTGACAATTTCTCCCTCGTTACTAAACCAAATGAGCTGAAAAATGGCTCAAAATCTTCGTCTTGAGGTTGCCCATCTACTCCTAAGAGGGCTCAGGCAATGGCAGAGCAGGTAGGGAGTATTGAGCAGTAGAAGAAATGGTAAAAAATGCGCTGTTTAGGGAATGGCAGCCACCACGGACGTTTTTTCTTCAATTGCTTGCAGGTGGAAGTTCGCCCATACTAGAGGAGTTTCCAGCTCAGAGGGTTTTGGCAATGGTCATTTGTAGGTGGAGAACCAAGGTCGCAAAGATTTTGGGAAGAAAGAGGAAAATGGAGAAGAAGAAGAAGAAGAAGATGATGATGATGTGGCAGAAATGGGCTCAAGGGGGATCAAAGGGTTCTGATACCATGTTGGTAAGCTGAAAGGAAAGGAAAGAGTGGACACAAACTCAGAATACTTGCATTACTTGCTTGTAGAATGAAGAAGAGTGAGGTCCTTAAGTAGGCACCTCATACATGCTCACATCACTCATGACTTCAGAGCTCCACAATCATCTCCTCAATCTGCTCCTAGATTCTCTCAATCATCCTATGTGGCTCTTCCACCACCTAACTGTGCTTGTGGGCACCTAACTGTGCCTCTAGCACTCACACATAGAAACCAAGGTGTGCCTGAGGCATACACCTTGAGATATCCCAACACCCTTAACCTCCATGATCTACGAGGGAGACGAGTTCTCCACCATGTACTCTACCCTGAACTCTAGAACCTCCTTCTAAACCTTGGAACTCCTTCTAACCTTGGAACCTCCTTCTAACCCTGAAACCTCTTCTAAACGCTGGAACCTTCTTCTAAACTCTGCAACCTCCTCCTAATCCTTAAACTCCTCCTAAACGCTGCAACCCTCGATGAAGACGAAAGTCTTCATTACCTCAACCATGATGAAACATGTTCCTTTTACACATGCATGCACTATGTTTGCTTACCACACTTAAACCTATGTCTCTCATCAGAACATGACTCGAGGTCCTAAGCTACATGTATACTACAAACGACAACCCCAATATATCTGTAGGTGGCAAAAAGCCTTAGAACCCTACATACTAAGAATACCCTACTCTTCCTACAAAAGCCATAAGAAAGAGCCAACATTTGGCGCCGCTATCGGGGAGACTAGCGTCTCAAGTAATGAGTAAACATACACAAGTATGTGTAAAAAAACAAACTACTCTAAACTTTCACGAACATAACACTCAAGGGCAAGGAGACTAAATATTTTTTCCATTTCTAGCCAAACATAACCCCAAGCATCAACCTTGGGTTACTACCTTAAGAAATTTTCTTTATTTCTTAAATAGAAGCCACTTGATAAACAATCAGGCTAGGTAGTGGATGTGAATGTATAGAGCTTGCAATTTTGATCATTTCACCTTTTTGCAAAAGAGCAAACCGAGCTATCCATAAAAAGTTACGGCTGGGGAAGAGTTTACGGTTTAACCCTAAACCTAAACCCATTTCCTATAAAAACCCATTCCACGCCCTCATTCTTCATCTTTCACATTTTGCCTCCATCCTCTTCCTCATTCCGATCCCTACGCAAGACACTCCTCCCTCTCCATCGACTACCACCCTACTCCCATCCTCACATGGTAAGTGACTTCGAGCCCATATCACAGCGATAACCTAGCCATCCACCCACCGTTCATTGGTCCTCGACAATCCCGTTACATTGAGAAAGACTTGGGAGAGCATTCAGGTGACCACCTCTTCCTCCCTTTGGATTTCTATCAGATTCTGTCTGTCAAGTTTTTTTCTTCTCTCTCTTTCCCCCCTCCCCCCCCTTCCACCACCCCCTTCCCCCTCCCCCCTTCCATCTCCACCACCCCCTCCCCCGCCTCCATCTCCACCACCCTCCCCCCTCCATCTCCACCATCCCCTCCCCCCTTCCCCCCCCCCCCCCCCCCTCCATCTCCACCACCCTCTCCCCCCCCCATCTCCACCATCCCCCTCCCCCTTCCCCCCCCCCCCCCCCCCCCCCTTCCCACCACCCCCTCTCCCCCCCCCTCCCCCCCTCTCGCCTCCATCTCCACCACCCCCTCCCCCCTCTATCTTCACCACCCCCTCCCCCCTCTCTCATTCTTTCTCTCGCTCTCTCTCTCTCTTATTGCCTCCCCCCTCTCTCTTTCTCTCTTTCTCCCCCTCTTCTCTCTCTTTTTTCCCTCCTTGTCCCTCTTCTCTCTCTCTCTCTCCCTCTCTCTCTCTCTCTTTCCCTCCCCCTCTCTCTTTCTTTCTCTCTTTCTCCCTCCCTCTCTCTCTCTTTTTTCCCTTCCCCTCCCTCTTCTCTCTCTCTCCCTCTCTCTCTCTCTTTCCCTCCTCTTCTCTCTCTCTCTCTCTCCCTCTCTCTCTCTTTTCCTCCCTCTCTCTCTTTCTTTCTCTCTTCTCTGCCCCCCTCTCTCTCTTTTTTTCCCTTCCCCTCCCTCTTCTCTCTCTCTCTCCCTCTCTCTCTCTTTCCCTCCCTCTTCTCTCTCTCTCTCTCTCTCTCTCTCTCTCTCTCTCTCTCTCTCTCTCCCTCTCTCTCTCTCTCTCTCTCCCTCCCCCCCTCTCTCTCTCTCTTTCCCTCCCCCTCTCTCTTTCTTTCTCTCTTTCTCCCCCCCCCCTCTCTCTCTCTCTCTCTTTCTTCCCTCCCCCTCCCTCTCTCTCTCTCTCTCCCTCTCTCTCTCTTTCCTCCCCCCCCCCCTCTCTCTCTCTCTCTCTCTCTCCCCCCCCACAGGGTAGCGCGGCGCCCCGCCCTCTCTGCCACCTCCTCCAAGCGCCCACCACTACGCTCCTCCGCCACCCCCTTCCCCTCCACCCTCCCCGCACTCCTCCAAGCCCCGCTTGCCCTCTCTCACCTGCCTACCCTCCGCCCCATTGCCTCTACCCCTGCCCTACACCCCTCTACCACCGTCCCTCTCCCCTCCCCTCCCTTTCCCCCCCCCCCTCCACCCCGGCCGCCGTTGGGGAAGCCCCCCCCCACACACAATAAAAATTTAAAAAAAACCTAACCTAACCACTAAACTAACCTTAGGTTAGATTACCCTAGGTTAGGTTAGTCACACTTAGGTTAGGTTAGATTAACCTAGGTTAGTTTAGTCTAACTAAGGTTAGGTTTACCTAGGTTAGTTACTAACAGTTAGGTTAGGTTCACTAACCTTTAGTTGGTACTTAACTGGAAGATATAGGTTAGTTAACCTAACTAGATTAACTTGGTTCCAACCCCTCAGTCGGACTTAAAGACCATTCACACCACCCTTAGGACCCCCCATAAAGCAAAATTTACCCTACTTCCCCTTGTAACTCATCCGTTGGGACCCAAATTGGACCCCGTTTGATCCAAATTTCACACACAAAAACAACATGCTACAAGGTATTTTTCCAGCCCATTGCACACCATTTTGGCATCCCTCGCACTCGCTCATTCGTGCCCCTATGTGGGCCTTGTTTTGCACAATTTTGCTTGTATCTTCATGCCATGACCTCCAAATAACGATCTGTCTACACTGGCACATTTCCCTACACACGTAGGACAATCTTACGCACATTATTAACACAATGGCCCCTACACAAACTAACACCACTCTAACCCTCCCAACAAAACTTCATCCACACCCGCACTTGTGGCTGAGACACCGTTTGCAAATCTCACCCAGAGACACCCTTTGCAAATCTTGCCCAATCTACATGCAGCTATGTTCCGGCCAATGTCTCTGACTCCAACACTCACCAAATCTGCATTCAACTCTGCTGCAACCATCGCCCCCACCAATCCTCTACCCCGAATCCCCCCCTGAGATTCAATCACTCCCTTTAACTCCTCCATGCCCCAACATGGCTGGACGCCATCGCAATAATGATGGAGATATTGACCTCGATGTAGAGGCTGACAATTTCTTTAATCAAAGAAATAATAACAATCAAGGTAGACACCCCTTGGAAAAACTGGATCTTCCCAAATATAATGGTAGGGGAGATCCAGCCTGATTCCTCTAGCATTTTGATGCCGCATGCCGAGCAAGTGGAGATCAATCCCATGAAACCAAGGTGGCTTGGTTTCCCATGGCCTTAACTGATGAAGCGTCTGAATGGTACCTAGACCTTCTAGTGGAAGAGCACGCCACATGGGACCTACTTTAAACGGAATTTAAATGATGCTTTCAAACGGAGAGGCTACAAGATGATCCCGCTCTCCAACTAAGCAATATTGAACAAGGCCGGGAATAAGGCCGGTGAGAAGATGTACGCACGTACCTAGGTAAGATGAAAAGATTAATCGCCAAATGTGACCCACACCCAGATGCAAAGTACCTCACGGCATGGTTCATTGCAGGACTAAGAAAGAAAATCCGAAAGGATATGAAAAAGATAAGTAGCTATGAAACATTCAGTGCTACTCATGCGGCAGCCATTGACATTGAAGATGGCATGACCGACTCAGACACTAGCAATGATGATGGTAGATCTAGTACACATGATAAGCGCTCGAAAAAGGGCAAATCAAAGGCCACTGTCGAAACATCAAATGAAGATTGCCTGGAGGCCATGACCCTGAAGCTGAAAGAAGACATGATGCAAGCCATGGAACAAAAACTTCACTTGTCTCAGCCGCCAACTCAGACATATCCACAGCAAGAAAATGTCTGGTGTCCACACTACATGGCCAATCATATAGCAAATGAGTGCTCGGTCCTAAGAGCCAAGATCACTGCACAAGCAAATCCACCACCAAGGTTGTGGTGCCATATCTGTGTCGTCGGCGGCCATGATGAGAACAATTGCATCTTCAACATGCGCAACAACCCGCCTCAACCTCAACAATACCAAGCGGCACCCATGCCAGTATACAGGCAACCGGCACTTGCACAAGTGCCCCTAGCTTTGAGGCTAAATCCTATTCCCATTCGAACACAAGTCCCACTCAGGAATCTGAATCCACGACCATATCCAAGAGCACCAAATCTAGCTCCTCAAGTAGTTCCAATACATCAATTATAAGCCGAGGAAGTAGACTCGCCATTTGAGTATGAAGCAGAGTACCCAGTGTACTATGTAGAAGGTGCAGAGGGTCTAATACCAGTTTATGCAAATTAAGTACATCCCAGCACATATCGCACACTAATTAAGTGCTACAGTTGTGGCAAAAATCACTAGATCGCAGAGTGCCCTCATAATGGTAGTTAAGCTACTTTCCAACCCCTTTGTAGAGATTGTGGCATCGGACATGCCTGTATGGATTGTCCCATGAAAAATAAAGGCCCGAAACAAATAGAGGTTAAGCCTAACATCCCAATCGGCATCATTGGGTGGACCATCAAAGTCTGGGTTCGGAAAGTGTAATATCACAACCTGTAAATGTAATTACATGCCAATAGAAAGAGGCCACCAATGACCCTAACATTCCAAGCCAACCAAAGCGACTTCTGAAAAAGAAAGCACAAGTGCCTCCACCTCCAGCAAGCAATGAGTAGCTCAGGTCATCCACATCAACTCTCGATCCTCAAATAAAAGAAGCTCCATACCCAAATGCAGAGGTGGAGAAGGCTCATTTTCAGGCACTTCAACAATGGGTACAAAACAAACAAGCTCAAGACCCAATCCATGACTTAGCCCCACAAAGTATTGATATTGTACTCGGGCCTCTATTCCAACAATAGACTCCACAACATAATGTACTACCACTTCAACTTGAAGGAGCCGCACTCTCTAGCATCCTAAGTTGCCCTATGTCAATTCCCATCGGAATCCTTCTTTGGAATTGTCCCAATCTCTGGGAGAGTTTCAAAGGATGGATTGAACTCACAAATCCCCCTCCACCTATGAGTGACATCGAAGGCATTCCTGTGCAGATGGGTGAGAGATATGACATATGCAACATTATTGTGCCTTTGATCCACAAGGCATATAATGAAGTCCAAGCCATAGTGGATGGTGGAGTAGGTGTAAATGTCCTATCAAATGAGCTCTACGAAGAATGGGGTCTCCCACCAATGCAAAAGGCTAATTTCAACATACGCCTTGCCGATGATTCCTAGGCTAAACCCTTGGGAATAGTGAATGGCATGTCCACAAATATCATAGGACTCCACTTTTCCCTTCAATTCACAATCTTGGATCTCCCCAAAAAATCCTATCAAATCTTACTAGGACGTCCTGGTTACGGGAAGCATCAGTCCTCCATGACTGGGGAACTAATAGACTGATAATCCAGAATCGCGACACCACAATTAGGGTGAATGTGGGGATAGGAGCTATTAAACCAATTGTGCCTAGAGTGTTGGATGGCACATCTTCAACAAAAATCTCAAGCAAATCAACTGCATTGCCATAGCAGGTGACTCACAAAGCAATGTCAATAACTGGATACAAACATTGGCAACCATCGACAACTATCATTCATTAGACCCCATCTTCTTATAGATAGATGCTAAGGTGCTATAGGTAGATCCTCCACTCCCACATGAAGAACCAATCGATCTAGAGATGCCATACTTTATGGCTAACCTCGAGTGGGATAATGAACCTGAAGAAGGTACCCATACCAATGATGACTCAGATTTTCCTTGGGACCTTGAAATAGAGGCTGAGAATGTTGAAATTGAAGATCAAATCTTTAATAATGACTTAGCGATTTTGCATGCCCTAATGACAGTCGAGCTCCCAAAAGTTGAACCTCCAAAGTTGAATAATAGCAAAAGATCCCGCAAGAAAGCTGGAGGAAATTGCAGAAAAGCCAAGGTCAAGCACTTCAATGAATTCGAATGAGTCCAAACAAGGATCGTCAAATTGTACCTTACAAAGTCAGCTCCCTCGAAATTAGAACCACCGCCTCTTGAATGGTCCCCTAAGGGACTAGAAGGAGCATGCGCAGCAAATGAACCCTTACTTGGAAACACCTTACCAGTGGAAAAGTTACCCCACAGTTCCCAATGTAAGACATTTCGAAAATATAGTCACATGTGTGGATGAAGCTCGATCAAGAGACTTTAGAACAAGAAAGTCAAAAAGAGCCTAACAAATTGGTAAATGAAACTATGCCACCCAGTACACATGGCACACACCATCAGAGGCCGATCTTCGAGAAGTGCTGGAATACATCAATAATTATACAAGTGGCAGTGCACCAATAGCAATGCCAAGACCACTAAGGGAATCTGAAGTCCAAGAAACTGATAGCATTGGAGAAACTCCAAACTATGAGGGACTGGCAAAAACATGCACAATAAACCTTGCCCTTAAAGGGGAGGAAGAAAAACTGGTTTTCATTGGGAAACAGCTTCGACAAGAAGATGAAACCAAACTCAAAGCACTCCTAACCGTGACTGCCGTGCATGGTCATACACAGAGATGAAAGGAATTTCACCAGAAGTGGTAGTACACACAATACCTATAAGGGAAGGTGCTCACCCTAAGGTATGTGGACCTTATCGCATAAATCCTAAATATGGCACCATGGTTTATGACGAGGTGGAAAAACTCCCGGATTCATCTACGAGATAGAGCACACTGATTGGGTTTCACCCATTGTCATTGTGCCTAAACACAACAAGAGGCTCCGAATATGCGTAAACTTAAAAAATGTGAATGCCGCCACAATTAAGGATCACTATCCCCTACCCTTAATAGAAATAGTGTTGGAAAAGGTGGCAGGTTCATAAATATGTAGCTTCTTGGATGGCTTTAGCGGTGATAACCAAGTGCAAATCGCTCCTATAGACCAATCAAAGATAGCATTTGCTACAGAATGTGGTATTTTTGCATATAGAGTCATGCCATTTGGCCTTTGTAATGCCCCGGCCACATTCTAGCAAGTCATGATCACAGCTTTCAAGTCATTTCTAAATAAGTTTTTACAGGTGTTCTTGGATGATTTGTGCATCCATTCAAAGAAACAAGACCACTTCAAATGTCTTACAGTAGTACCAATCAAATGCAAGGAGTATGGCATCTCCCTAAATCCAACAAAATGCCAGTTCATGGTCACCCACAGAGTTGTTTTGGGACACATCGTCTCTCAACATGGGATTGCAACTGACATGGATAAAATCAAAATCATCATAGAATTGCCTCCTCCTACAAATTCCAAAGGTGTACAAGACTTTATGGGACATGCCGACTATTATAGAAGATTTATATTGCGGTATGCCATGATAGCTAGACCACTTTACAAATTATTAGTGGATTTCTTATGGACTACAGAGTGCGACTAAGCCTTTGAGCTTTTAAAGTGGTGCCTAATCACAGCTCCCATCCTTATATCTCTCAATTGGGATATTGAATTTCATGTTCATACTGATGGATCCAAGTATGCAATTGGGAGTGTGCTTTGTCAATCTGGTAAACATAAAAAAGACTACCCATTCTACTTCGCCAGTTGACAATTCAATGATGCAGAGATCAACTATAGCACCACAGAAAGAGAAGCCCTAGCAATGGTGTATAGTGTAAAGAAATTTCGGCACTCTCTATTGGTAAATGATTTTGTCTTCTCCACCAACCATCAAGCGTTGCTTTATCTTGTGAACCATCCGTGTACAATAGGAAAAATAACCAGATGGCTCCGCTTGCTTCAAGAATTCAACTTCAAAATAGTGGTCCATAAAGGTCCCCAACACTACATTGCCGATCACATGTCTCGTGTCAAGTCGGGAGAAGAAGCCACTGGAGTAGAAGACAACTTACCAGATGCCACACTATTTCAAATAGATGCTGTTCCAAAGTGGTGTGGAGATTTCATTGGGTACTTGATGGCAGGAAGAACACCCCCTAAAATGAAAGCAGTAGATACCAAAAAATTGATTCTAAAGGTTGCACCTTATCAACTCATTGCAGGACAATTGTATAAGATGGGCAAGGACCGGATATTTAGAATATGTGTAATGCCTCATGAGATCATGCCAATCCTGAGTGAAGTCCATGAAGGCATTATAGGAGGACACTTCCAAGGGGAAGCCATAGCAAGAAAAGCAGGCTATTGGTGGCCAACACTATGGGTAGATACCTATGAATATGTAAAAGGCTGTGATGTATGCCAACAGACTACTAAACCACAACACAAAGACTTCAATCCCCTAACAACAGTTGTTGCACAAAAACCATTTGAAAAATGGGGGATTGACTATGTGGGTCCCATACATCTAGCAACAAAAGAGACACAGGCACGCTACATCATTGTGGCCACTGATTACTTTAAAAAATGGGCTCAAGTTAAAGCAGTCAGAAAGGCAAATGCAGAAGCATAGCAAGATTCTTATACGAAAATATGATCACCCGATTTGGATGCCCCATTGAAATTGTGTCGGATAGAGGCACACATTTTGTCAATGAGGTAATCCAAGAACTCTTGTCTCGCTTCATACTAATCCATAGAAAAAGCACACCCTACTTCCCCCAAGGGAGTGGACAGGCCGAATCCACCAACAAAATAATATGCATTCTCCTCACCAAGGTAGTAGAACCATATTATTTTGATTGGGTAGAGAAAGTGAATGCAGCCTTATGGGCATATAGAGCCACATTTAAGGTCAATACAGGGAACACACCTTTTCAATTGGTGTACGGCCTTAAAGCTGTGGTCCCACTCGATTTTGTAATACCAAGTCTATGCATAGCAGTACAGGAATGCATGGGAGACCATGAATCCTTGAAAGAAAGACTCTATCAATTGGAGAAGCATACAAAGACAAGACTAGTCACCTGCCATGCCATGACAACAAAAAAACGCAGAAGAAAGGCATGGTTTGACAGAAATCTAAAAGCTAAAGACATCAAGGAAGGTGACTTAGTCCTATTATACAATGCCAAAGTACACAAGGGGAAATTGAAGTATCTAGGTCAAGGACCCTACCGAGTACGAAAGATGAATCCCATCAGAGCTGTACTGCTAGGAACATTGGATGGAGTCCAATTCAACACAACAATAAATGGGAGCCGATGAAGCGCTACTACATCAACATGCAAGCCATCCCCGACAAAAAAGAAGATTTGGGAAACCAAGTCTTCCTAAGTTAGGATTAGATTGTGGGATGTGTGGGCATTGAGGGTGGTTACACAACACCAACCTGAGTGCGCTGTGGGATGTCAAAACTCTCCCTTTTGCACAGAGACCTTTACATATCACTGCCCAAACTCTATACCTACAATTCTAGGGAATTTAATAGCAAGGGAGAAGCATTTAAAACCTTCAACCCACCATTAGTTATCAGCTCCATGGATGCAATTGGGCGAGGGTTGGGCAAGGGAACTCCCCTACCTAGGAATGAAGAAAAGGAGGATGGGGCAAAGCATTCGATGCTCCCAAAATTCGGACGCCCGATGTGTAACCAATTTATGCTTGCCAAGTCCCAAAAAAATTTGTCATTGGTCCATTTTCATTGAAGCGGGTGTCTGCCCCTCAGTGTGTAACCAGCCTGAGCCTTAGAGAGTAGTCGCACCATCCTAGTGATTCACAAAAGCACTTCATCTCATGACGTATGGTAGGTAGTGTGAGCATAGCCATGCCCTCAAAATGAACAAGAGGCACAAGGTGCCAAAAACACTGCCTTTTTTGAAGAGACTCAAAACCTGCCCTATCGCTCTATCTTTTCATCTCAACCTTCTTTAAGAGGCAAGCCCCTCAATGGATTGGCTCCCACTAGATACTACACGATGAATCGACTCCATGTTTTCAACTTCACCTGGATGACTTCCCTCACAGACTTTGGTAGCGAATTGTAGATTGAATTGCCATGACAAAAGATGGTAGCCTATAATTCTATATTGTCCATTTTTGCCTCTATTGTTGCACAAAAACAAAAAAGCATCCTCTTCCTCATCAGAACAACTTTCTTGTGTAAAATGCTCTACAAGGCTTGCAAAGAACTTTCCTATGTAAAATGCTCTACAAGGCTTGCAAAGAAAATTCATTTTTAAAAATTTCAATCATTGCTCTTGCGATTACAAGCTAGAGCCTTCCTTTTCCTCATCCAAAAAGCATTAGTAATGTCTGCTCTTAACAGCCCATCAATCCGCTCCCATTTCTAGTGCGAAATCCTGTGCATGCACATATGAAGTAGAAAATCTCAAGGACTAACGAACTGTTCAACATGCAATCTTGGTGTAAATTTGATCTCCAAATTCTGAGGGAAATTTGTCAACTCAAAAATCCATGGCAAGTAGTAAGGAAGTAGCAAAAATGAGGTGAAATACAGAAGGTTTGGCCAAAGTTGAGCTATTGGCAGGGATAGGGGCAATTCTTTGACGAAATGAATGAATAGCAAAAAAGAAGCAAAATACGAAAGGTTTGGCCGAAGTTAGAGGAGTTATTGGCAATGATAGGGGCAATTCTCTAACAGAATGAATTTGTTGGGTGACCTACTATAGGTTCTTTTTCCCGCCCTTGACATCCAACAAAACTTGTCATCATGAATGTTGCTTGATCATTATGAAATTCCTTTTGTCATCACGAATGTTGCTTAATCATGAGGGAATTCTTCTTTGCCCTACCAAGTGGCTAAGGTAGAGACTATTAACTACTTGTTGTTCCTGATTTCAAAGGTCTCCCAAAATAGTATCTTTCCCTATGCTAGAGTCCTGCAAGGCAGTGCTAACAAATGAAATTTGGTGATGATCCAATTCATGGGGGTGCCCCTAGGCAATGGTTCAAGGAAGCAATTTTCTAGTTGGGTTGGCTCAACTAAAAATGGTGCTCTAGTGTTGCAAATGCCACCCTAAATTTTGGAATTGCAAAGATGAGAATCGATGGCAATTCAGCTCGTCTCAAAAAACGTGAAAGACTCCCCAAGTATCCACCAACTGTGCATCTTGGGCACCATATAAACGAGTAACCTGACCTGTCTACAATGCGCTAGTGACCCATTTCATTGGGTCTCAAGGATGGGATCCTTAGGTTTCATGAAGTTCAAGGAGTAAAATTTCAAGTTCTAATTTATAAATCTTTGTATTTGAATGATTTTTACAAAATTATCAAATTGGATCTTTAGCATTGCCTAAATAGTGGGGGGAAATGTTTTCAGTAACATTGCATCTCTCTCTCTCTCTCTCTCTCTCTCTCTCTCTCTCTCTCTCTCTCTCTCAATCTAAAAGTTTACAAATTTCAACGTTTCTATGCTTGCAAATTTTCAAACCAAATCCCAATGAAGCCCTAACAATGCCTTTATTTGGGGAAAAAATATTCGATACCAATAGTGTGTGGGTGTGTGTGCACGTGTGCATGTGCACGCATGTGTGTGTGTGTGGAAATCACCCATTATATGATGACCTCTTATACCAACAACATAACAACAAAATTTTTATAAACACAAAAAACATACTAATATCTAAATGCAAGCGACATACTTTAACAAATGTCATACATCCGAGAGCAATGTATGAATATGTGAGAATATAATATGTGCATAAGTTTCCAGAGACAAAACCCCAAAGCCCACATAGTCCCTGTATCCTGGAAAGAACATAGAGGTGCTATGTGGTCTAATGATCCAAGTAACTCCTTAGGGAATCACACCACAAAACCTTAAGTGTATCCATCCCCCAAAAAGTAGGTCGCAGATATGGATAGATAAATATAGAAACAGAGCCATATATGAGGTCCACCCATAAAGGGGCAACAAAATGAACTACCCTAATTAAAAAATCATGCAGCTGTTTACTACAGTCCCACATGGGAGTTGTTTATAGTTGGACTCTAGAGTCTCAGAAATTCATATAACACCTATGCAAGGCAAATAAATCAAGTTAAAGAATTACAATTACCAAACCAAAAGACTTTTGCAACTCATTAGTTAGAATACTTACGTGTAGGAAAATGGATAAGGTGTAAGAATTCATATATATATTCTCCATTTTGCCCATGCAAGAAAGGATTCCATCCTATACCCTCTTCGTAATCCAAAAAGCACACAAAGATCCTCTGACGTCCATTGGCCCCGGCGACTCGCCGAATAAGGATACGATAGTATCCTTGATGCATGTACCCCCCAAAGACATGATCTTGGACTTGGAGTTCCAACAAAAAACTCGAATTGGGAATGAATCTATAAGAAAAAATAAGATTCATTTTACACACTAATTTGTAGCTGAAATCATTCTCACTTATTACAAAAAAATAGAGCCACAAAAAGGATAGTTTATTCACCCAAGATAAGATGCAAAGTCTAGCAAGTCAATCAGCAGCTGTGGTATCACTGAACCTAACCAGTACCTTAGACCTATATATTTCTAAATGTCAACAAATATATATTATTAAATAGATCAGGTTAGCATTTAGCTATTAAACAAACATGTACCTCTGATATTAGCCATTGAGTCAGTGGTGAATGTGAATGATTCATCCATCCTACCATATTACAATAAAGATACACAGTGTCAAAGTATATATAGAGGAAAAAACCACTGGAATCACCAAACCATAATATTTAGAGAATAGACTATGAACTTTATAATATGATAAAGACAATATGAATGGAATTTGGTCACCAAAGAAAGTCTCAAGAGGGTTTGAAAGACAAATAGCATACTTTAGCTTGTTGTTGATGCCAATTGCAAAACTTCCTTGTATACAACATTAGCTGTAGAAATCATGTCTCCACCATCAGCATTGGCCTCACACGCATCACCTTGAAGGAATACCTTTACAGAATTTGATGATTGGGCATGTGAGAAAGCCACATACAACTGCCCATGACTAAACACTGGCATCGCTAGATATAAGCCAGGAATAGACATTATTTGGCCTTGTGATTTGTTTATTGTCATGGTAAATGCTAGTCGAATGGAAAATTGCCTCCTCATTTCAAATGGAAGTTTTAAGCTACAGGGAAGGAAAGTACCCCTTGGAATGAACACTCTATCTCTAGCATTGGCACCGGATGTAATTTTAGCTTCTAACACCTTTGTGTGGAATCCTTTGCATATCAATCAGGTCCCATTGCAGAGCCCTTGTCGAGGATTCAAATTTTGTAACAAAATAATTAGAGCATTCTTCTTCAAAACCAATCGATAAGTTGGGTATCCACCTCCAAGATCAAGGTTGTTTAGATACTCTATTGCATAATAGAAAGGATCTTCACCAGAGTTAATCACTGAATCTACACTTAGATACTCTTTTTCATCCCCTGACATTGCCCTTAGTGTAGCATTATTGATTGCATCGACCTCAAGGTTTTGAGGTGCTAGATTAGTGCAGTCTCAAAAATATGGTGCATAATCCACAACCCTTGCAAGTCCTTGATACACCCATTGAATAAAACCTTCCATGGACTTTGTATTTAAAAGCATTTTTTATGGAATTATGACATCACCTTCTTTTATGCATCTATTTATCCCATTTCCAATGTCCAAAACCCACTGTATGAATTCATGATTTGTTGAACTATCACCATTTTGGAGAACTTGCATATTTTGTGTTAGCTTTAATACCTTAATGTATCTCCATAATTTTGAGTGGCATAACATAGCATTAACAATCTCCTCTCATCCCACGTTTGGAGCCACTAGCAATACCTGTCTAAAATCTCCTTCAAACAATACCACCTTTCCACCAAAGTGCTTATCGTTTGACATGATATCTTGCAATGTTAGATCCAATGCTTCAAATGCAAACCGGTGCGCCATTGGTGCCTCATCCCATATTATCAACTTAGATAACTTCAAAACATCTACAAGTTGATTGTTGACCTTTACACTGCAAGTGCTAGTGGCATGCAAATCCAAAGGCATCTTGAATCATGAGTGTGTTGTGCATCCATTGGTCAAGAGTAATGCTTCAATCCTTGAAGATGCACATGCCAATGTGATATGTCCCTCACCACGTAATCGAGATAGCAAACAATTATATAGAAAAGTCTTTCCGGATCCTCTCGGACCATCAAAAAAGAAAACCTCACCAACATCTGCATATATCCTTGCCAAAATTTGATCAAATGCAACCCGCTAACAATGATTCATGGCACTTTCCATCTGTTGGCCAATCTGTGCCTCTTTCTTAGCATTGAACATTCTTTCTTCTTCTAATAAACCATTTGTAGCTAACAAATATGATCTATCGTGTATAGGCAATCCATTAAACTCTGCCAACCTTCGTCCATGTTGATGAAGAATGTGATCCAAGTGTACCAGCACCTTATTTCTTGCCACCACATGTCGGTCGATTACATTCCCCAAACTTTCTTCCACAATGCATGGAAGAAATCATCTGAAAGATCGGAGAGAATCTTTCCCACAAAAGGTCAGAAGACATTGTCTCACAATCCGTTTGCTCCTCCCTTTTCAATGGTGCTAGGCCAAAAGTGTGACAAAGAGGTGTCTCAATTGTACACTATTCTAATAAAACACAGCCTCTTGCATACACACAAACCATTCATCATCACTTTCCAACAAACCTCTCACCATGCATGCTACCTTGAAATTCAAAAAAACTTGCCCATCAAAAGTGCGTAGCTCATCAAAATACTTGCAGCCCTTGCAAATGTTAAGCAACATATGCATGAAGTAGAGCTCTCCAGTAGATGGAGAAATATTATACATTCGGCCAATGGTATTGCCCTGCTTTCTTCTAGTCCACTTTTTACCACCTTTGTTCCAGACTCTCACCTAGAAAGTCACCATAGAGTAAATTATTTGAGTCATTGTGTAATTGATTATAAGTAAACCATTCTATAAGAGTAGTCTTTCTGTTTTGGTGGTCGATTACCTATCCCCCTCTACACCCACCTATCTCCTTCGTATGCTCCATGGCATCCCCTCAGGTCTGCTACTATTGCTCTCCATTCACCCTTAGTATCCCCCTACTTCTCGCTTATGCGCATTCTCTTGCTCTACAGTTGGGCAGTCGCTTTATCTTGGCATAGTGCTTGGGTTTCACTGTGTCTGGGTATTGCTTGAACGATACGTTTGGTGTCTTTTTCATTTGTCATTACAATAGTTGCAGGTGTGCCACAATCATTTTGTATGCTGACAATATGATTGTCTTGCATGGATTTTTTTGTTATAATAGTATACTATTGCGATAGGTGGAAGTGCGTAGAATTGGGCTTGTATGGCATTGGGTTGGCTTTGTGTTTGGTACGTTGGTTCTGGCTTGCTGGCTCTATACTTCTCCCATCGGGTATAAAACCCCGTTTACATCTCCCTACCTACTCGTAGACACATTGTTTGGACACCTTTTTGCTTTTGGGGTCTCATCGTATATGGTTGACATAAGCTCTATATCCAGCTACATCGCTCATTGTTTGTCATGTCCCTAACGATGGTCTCTATGCCTAGAACTTGATGAGGATAGATGTACATTACATTCCTTCTTAATGCCTTGGTACCTTACGTGTGGTCATCTGGGTATTTAGTCGTTTTCTTGTTGCCTATGGTGTGTTTGCCTGCGTATTTCCTCTTGCATGCGCTTTGGCTTTGAAAGGATTTTGGGAGGTGCTTGAGTTGTGCAACCATATCTCCAATTAGCTTGCATGCTTGCACAATTGGCTCCATTCTCCAAAGATTCAAACACATATAGAGATGCGCCTTGAGATGGGCTTCGTGCCTGCAAACCAACCGAGGGTTTACTAGAAGCAGCCAGAAAGTTATGGGTGGTTTACTAGACGAGGGTAAAAACTATCATGAAAACAGATTATCAAACCCAAAGACTCATAACTTTTCGTTGGAGTATTTGATTCAAGATCTAATAACACAAAGACATGTGTCTTGAAGATAGCTTTGCACTGATATAAGTTTCATCAAAATCGAACTAACGAGCGGAAAGCTATGAGCAAAACACTAACAGGGGGTCAAACTATCATGAAAACTGATTGTCAAACACAGAGACTTATAACTTTCTGCTATAGTATCTAATTCAAGGTCTAATAACATAGAGACATGCATCTTAAAGAGAGCTTTGTGCTGATAGAATTTCATCAAAATTGGACTAACGAGTGGAAAGTTATGAGCAAAACACTAACAGGGGGTCAAACTATCATGAAAACTACCCTCCACCCATGCTAATGTTGCCTAAGCAGGATGCTCCCTCAAGACTCCACCATTCATAGATTTTGCCTAGAAGAGAGTAAGTAACTCCCTTGGTGGCTCGAGAAGTGGATGGACCATATGTGTGCAATGAGCGGCTGAATAGAAAGAACTTTTAAGGCTTTGAAAGAAAGAAAAGGGAAGAGAGACTCAAGAGAGGGAATACGAAGTGATCTTCATTGTCAATAGAGTGAGGCTCCACTCCAATGCAACTCAAAATACTACAAATACAAGGGAGAAGAAGAGGTTTCATATGTACAAGAGGGAGCGGGAGCTCAAAGACTACTCATAAAGAGAGAATAAACTAGAGAGAGATGGACTCAAGAGTCTACATAAGAGGATATCTACGAGAGAAGGCTCATGGAAGAGGCTTGAGGAGATAGACCTACAGCAACATGAGGCCTAATGGTGGAAGAGATTATGAACAAGGGAGAGGAGGGCTCCTTTTATAGAGATTTTGTCACCCTCCTTCACCCATTTACAATTGCTGCCTGTAGATTCTTTTCCCCATCAATCACATAAGCCCGTATGTCACCATCCATGTCCTTTTTGGCTACTCTTGCAATGTGTCCCATCAAACTCTTAAAATATTGAGAAAGTCAAGAGTCTCCCCACATGAAGCCCATAGGGACTCTCTCTTTTCCATATGTCCACATCCTCCTTATTCCGCATGGGAATTAGAGAGGGATTCCTCTTGACTCCACACTCCTCCACATGTCTTCCACACGCTTAGCATGTAGCCTCTCTTATATTATTGGAACACATGGACATGAGCCCACCTCTTTATATGACTCACTCTTCCTATTTTCTAAAAACCCCATAATATCCCATACACAAATAACTCTCACCCCATAATAAGGTATTTATAATTCATACCTATGGTATTTACAATGATCCATTCCACTCATCCTCTCAATCCCATACAATATCTTAGAAAATAGAAATAAGTAAGAGCCGCTAGGCTATCACTTGATACTCAAACTCTTATCAAACATAGAAGAAAATGATACCAATGCCAAATAAAAAATATCAAATTTTGGCGTCACAATAGCTTATGGAGAAAAATGTATATGGAACTTTTTAAAGAATCCACGGTAGGTATTAAAGGTGAATCACTTGGATTTTGAAAAAAACATGACTCTTAAATGGTTTCTAACAAGAGTTTTGGATCTAGCCAATAATTCTGATATGACATTTTAAGAGAGCTATTTAAATTTTTGTGAGGAAGAGACTCAGACTTCATAACAAGTAGGCCGGCCATAAACATGTACTGAAATATGAATCTTGAAAATGGATATTATTAAGAGGCACATTGTGTGTTTGCAACATGCTTTTCCAAGTTGTACCAATGAAGATTTCTGAGGTACATGAATCTATGAAATCATATGTGTACTTGTATGTTTGTGAGGTATTCCAGGCAGCGCACGTGCGTGTGTGTGTGTGTGCATGTGTGTGTGTGTGTGTGTGCATGTGTGTGTGTGTGTGTGTGTGTGCATGCATGTGAGCAAGTGTAGATGGGAAAGGGGATCAGAAGACTCTGTGTGTGTGTGTGTGTGTGTGTGTTGATTATTTGGACATATGAGTGAGTGTGCCTCTAAGTACGTTTTCATGTGTGCACATCTATATCTACATGAGCTTACATATATGCACCTTGACTCTCACCTACATGATTATAATCAACTACTCATTCATTTATTTTTATTTGAGACACATATGTATACATTTTTCTCTAGAGAATAACTATATTTTAACTTTAAAGTTTTGTTAAGATACAAACAAAAAGAGGATACAAAACTTCAAAGTAATTAAATACACCACTCATCCATTCATTTTATTCGAGACGTACACTTTTTCATATAGACAATTACAATATTTAAAATTTAAGATGAAGTTGAACAATTTGAAAGTGTTCTTCTTACAAAGGAAAAGTGGATACAAAAATTTGAATATTCCAAGGATGAGGAAACTTTGAACTCCACGCAATATTAATACATACGTGTCAATTAAATTGCCATGGATTGCAACTTGGTCTAGCTTATAGCTCATACATGTCATCAGAGCTGTCAACCTATTTAAACCAACTTTAAATGTTAACACCTCACTGTGCAACAATCACTTGTTTCTTTAGGATATCTACCTGTAGCCTACATCCTTTATTACATACAATTGAACCTTCTCCACCCCTTCGAGAAGATCCTGCATGTACTCATTTGTGGCCTTTACACGACTCTCGATTCGGGAAATCCTTGTGATGATAGTGTCAACAGATGTCCCCACATTCTCTCTCATTGCTCCACTACCTTTCAAATGGATTTCGCTCCATAAGGAGCTAAGATATGTTGTGTTCATTGCATTAGCATGTTCATTATGGTCACACAATTCATGAATGGGGACTTCAAATTATTTGTGATAGCAACAACATTTTGGCTTGAAGAAGTTAGGCAATTAGGTTCATGTTTAGGTGTATAGGTGGAAGGTCTCGCTCTTGTGAATCATCTCATTGTTTGCAGACTTTGACATCCACCTATCGAGCCCAAACATTTTGCAATAGCAATACTGTTTTGTTTTGAAGAGTTGTGTCGAGTTGGTTGCTTAGTTGCATAAGTGGAAGGCCCACCCCTTGCAAGTCGTTTAATTGCATGAAGGCCTTTTTGTTCACACATAGATGACACAACAATATCTGGAATGGCCTCTTTAGCTGGGACAATGAATGAAGTTTATATTTGCAACTGCGTCCAAAATAATTTGTGAAAATCTATGTATGCCGGTGCATGTGATTGTGTGTGTGCACATGCGTGACTACACTAATAGGTGTGCATCCACTATTTTCTCTTGATCCCAATATACAAATACTCTGGGTACTATGCATTCTGCTAACATATAATTGCTAGGGAAGATAGGCCTAAAAGCAATGTTCAGTTTGCAAAAGAGAGTGTTTGGGCAAGAGTTCCTACAATTAAAAAACAAAAACGTGTTTGGTTTTCTAATTGTGTGTGTATCATTGGTACATGTGTGCAGGCATATTAAAACGTGTGTCGTGACCCCTACCCTAAAGAAAAGATTTCTTTAAAAGTTTGCATAAACAAATTCCTTTAGAAGATCTAAAAACAATATTATCTTTCAACACTCAACTTTCAATGTCACATCTAAGGTCCCCTACCCATGAAGAATGGATTTTTTAAATAAATTCAAGAGATAATTTGAGAAACCTTTTAAAAATTTTACTCTATTAAGTTTCACAACTCAACTTTCAATGTCACATCGAAGATCCCCTACCCATGAAGAATGGATTCTTTAAATAAATTCAAGAGATAATTTGTGAAGCCTTTCAAAAAAATTACTCTAGAAGCTTTGGAAATCTAGTTGGGGAAAAAATCAACATCACCAACTTGAAGTGTAGGTGGTGGAGGGGATGTCCCTATAATGCAAACGGTTGGCGAGATGCCACTGATTGGACTAGGCTATCTACAATAAAAAAGCCCAACTATGGGCCGTTTTCAAAAAATTTACTCTATTAACTTTCAATGTGACATCTAAGGTTCCCACCCATGAAGAATGGATTCGTTAAATAAATTCAAGAGACATAATTTGAGAAGTCTTTAAAAAATTAACTCTAGAAGCTTTAGAAATCTATTTGGTAAAAAAAATTAACATCACCAACCTGATGTGTAGGTGGTGGAGGGGATGTCCCTCTAATGCGAACAGTTGGTGAGATGCCACCAAGACTTGGACTACCTACAATCAAGAAGCCCAACTATGGACCGTTTTTAAACATATTAAACTTCTTTACATCTTTAAAAATAGTATTTCTTAAAAGAAACTCCAACTATAGCCATCGTAGTACACAAATTCAAAAGATAATTTGAGAAGCCTTTTAAAAAATTATGCATGCATATAGCCATAGCTATTCATGCGTGTGTGTATAAAGCCATAAAAAAATGTTGATCCTAAGATAGAAATACTCTTGGCACTATGCATTATGCCAACATATAATCACCAGGGAAGGAAGGCCAAAAAGCATGCTTTAGTTCGCAAAGAGAGTATGAATGGAAGAAGTGCCTACAATTGTGCATGTGTGCATGCATATTAAAATGTGCATTGTGAGACTGCTACCTTCAAGAAAAGAGTTCTTTAAAAGTTTGCACAATGTTAAATTTCAATACTCTAATGTCCCCTATCCATGAAGAATGGATTTTTAAAATACATCCAATGTGTGTGTGTGTGTGTGTGTGTTTTCACTTGTACCCACAAAGAAATGAACTTGAGCTTGAGAAGCCTTTTTTTTTTAAAGTGCTTCAAAAATAAATGTCTTTAGGAGCTTTTAAAATAATTTTTGCTTTCAACACTGAACTTTCATTCAATCTAATGTGTAGACCTAAGACTCAACTTTCATTTGGTCAGATATAAGGTCCCTACCCCTCAAGAATGTGTGTGTATGTGTGTGTGTGTGTGTGTGTGTGTGTGTGTGTGCACACATGCGTGCGTGTCTTGAGCTTAAGAAGCCCTTTTTTTTTAAAGTGCTCCTAAAAATAAATGTCTTTAGAAGCTTTTAAAATAATTTTTTCTTTCAACATTCAATGTGATGTGTAGACCATATAAAGAGAATGAGCATGAAAGAGGGAAAAGAGGGGGAAAAAGAGAGGAAGAGAGAAGAAGAGGGAAAGTAAAGAGGGAAAAAGAGACATATGCTCATGCTTATGTCTCCTTCTCTTATGCTCATGCATAAACATAAGCATGAGATTATGTCTCCTTTTCTTATGCTTATGCTTATGCTTATGCATAAGACTCCTCTTATGCATATGCATGAGCATATGTCTCCTTCTCTTATGCTCATGCATAAGCATAAGCATGAGCATATGTCTCCTTCTCTTATGCTTATGCTTATGCTAATTATGCATAAGAGGAGTCTTATGCATAAGCTTCTCTCTTCTCCTCTTATAAGCATGAGCATAAGAGCATGAGCATGAAAGAGGGAAAAGAGTGAAATGAACTATTGCCAAGTGCCTTGCTTTGTCTAGCATGAGAGAGAATGAAGCAGCTCATTAGTTGTCCTCCTCAAATTCAACTTGTTAAAATCTCCTCCAATAATACAAGTCCATATCAAGGAGAAAATCTCCTTGATGGTCAATGAGTTTTTTCCAAAATGCCCCCCTCTGTTTGTGGCATGATGGTGTATAAACATTGACGGTCCTAAGATGGAGATCTGATAGAAATGTGAATTGCACCACTATGATTGATCATGGGGACTAGATCTCTAGACGATGACCTAGGAGTAAGCAACTTTTTTTCTTGATATCCCTTGCTAATAACATATGCTCTTAAAGTATCTAAACATCGATCGAATATTCTAGAGTAGAATGCTTTATGAGGAGACTATACACAAACTTGGTAGCTCAAATTCTCCCTTTTGGAGCACTACCAATGGTCGATAATGAATCCATATATTGTAGATCTATCTTTTCTTGTCCTTAAACCCCAAAGGTGTTTCTTTGAGCTTCTACACTTGTTCTACCATCTTTCTCCATTCCTCACTCAAGGACTTTTGAATTTGGGAATGCATAGACCTTTGCTATCAATTATGTCATAGAATGAGTTTGTAATCCATCTCTCTCTAAGACCAACACATTTTCTTGTCATGAAGCTCCTTGTTATGTAAGTGAAGAAATTATATGGATGTTGCATTGTGACATTGCGATAAACCGCAATATGGATTGCCCATTTGAAGCATTCACTCTAGCTACTACATTTTGTTGTTCTTAGAAGCGCATGATAGATATGTCGGATAGGTAACTATGTTTTTCTTAGAATCACATGTTAGCTATGTCGGACAAGTGACTATATTGTATATTGAATAATTCTAACTTTATTTGTTATATAGCCTTCAAATTCCATTCAATGGAAAAATTTAAGCTTAAAAATGGTAAAATAAGATTTTGTGTCAAGTCGTGACATTATCCATGGATTCCATTGTCAGGTATATCTTACATTAGGCGTGTGGGTATACATGTGCACAAAAATAAGATAGCATGAATGTCCAAATCATTAATTTTGGTGATTTTCATACCTAACAAGGTACTTTATACTTTTTCATATCACTTGATATTTATTTATTGAATTCAATGTCATGTTCATCCAGTAGTTCCATTACATCTATTTGAGTCCTTACTTGCATGCTAAACCAAATGCCTACCTCCATTTTTGTACAACATTTTTGGTTGACACATTTTGGCCTTTATTTTGGGTAAAAAGAGGCTAGGGGGAACGAGAGACACACAGACATGCACGTGTGCACACTACGTACATGCACATGTGTGCATGCACACAACTGTGCATGTTCACACACACATACTTGCACGCATGCACAGACAGACACATAAACACATGTGTGCGTGTGTGTACGCACACACACACACATTTTTGGGGTGAGATTACACAAACACATTTGCGTGTGTGCGTACGCACAAGGAGAGGGAGAGAGAGACAGAGAGACAGAGGGGGGGGGAGGGAGGAAGAGAGAGAGAGAGAGAGAGAGAGAGAGAGAGAGAGAGAGAGAGGAACCATAATAAAATTGTGTATATAGTAAGGGGATTGGGACAATGGTGTGCTACTATGATATCATAAATATAGTTCTCATTATTAAACAACTCCTACATGAGAAAAGAATAAAAAGTTTATAGTCTCATTATTATATAGTCCATGAAGAGAGAAGAATAAAGAGGCTTTAGAAAATAAAAAATGTTCCCAACTTAGGGCCATCATATGGCATGGTCAAGCAACATGAACTTGGCTAGCTGTGTGACCAATCACATTATACAATCGATGTAGACTCTTGGTACCATACAATCTAGTCATGTGAGCAATCACATCATGTAATCTATGATAGGAAAACAATAGGAAAAAAAGATACCCATAAATCTAAAAGGAAAAGCACTTCAATAGATGAATGCTTCAATAATGTATGCAGCTATTCTAATGATGGTAGAGGGCTTGATGTATCAAATATTCACTAGAGTAGGATTACTTGTCACTACTTTCTAGTAGAGGGCTAGTGTATTAAATATTATATAAGGTAGACTTTTTATATGCAAAAATGATTTGGATATAAGGCAATAGTATATAGGATTTACAATCACATTCAACTATGATTTGAGGCTTCCTTCAAGGAAGACATTGTTTATAACTAATGCTAATAATAGCTCATTTTTTTGGAGAAAGAAAATAAGAAATTTATGTATTATGGAACATATCTACAACACATATCAAGTAAAACCCCTAAAAAGGGTGATGTTTGGCAGTTTTAAAAGCTAGAACAAGTGACCACTTGTTCCATCTTTGATTGGAGGTAATAATATTAAAGAGCAAGAAACTTGAGGATGATTGTTGGGACTCGGTTATGTAATCAAATGCCAAAAGGTAAGAAGGAGGACCCATGGAGTTGTGCAAAATTCCACAATAGCTAATAGTGGCATTTCCTCTCCCAAAGTAGCAAGGTACAAGTGTGATCTTGGCCTCTTGTTGCTCGAGAAGGTGGCGGTTAGTGTTTACTTGCAAAACAGCATTCCTTGGGAGATGCTTAAAAACATGCTTAAACAATGAATACTAAGCAAGCTCATCATATGGCTCATATGTAGTGAATCCCCATAACTCAACCATTAGACAAAGTCTGACTACTCTAAGTGACACTCTTTGAGAGAGCCTTCTAGGAGTTATTCTTGAGTAGCCTTTTTCATCAACATTAGGAAATCGCACTTGAACTTGCAAGGGATGGACAATCATGGACTAAATTGAAGAAGTACACACAAGCATGGGAAAATTTGAGCTAGTAATTTGAGCATAACAATGGTGGTTTCTTTCAATGAGAGTACTTTTTAGGTTGAGGTAGTCAAGACTAGTTGGGGGAGAAGGGCGGAAAGGGGGGGGGGGGGGGGCATTATTGAAAAGTTGAGGGAAGCACATTTGAGGGTAGAATACAAATGTCTATCCTTTTTCGTAGTTGCTAGATGACTAAGAGAGTTGAAATTGCTAACATGGTAAGATTAATAGTGGAAGCGACTCTTGGTCCTATGTGCTAGTTTTAAAAGTGTGAAGGTTCCTCGGTTGGTTAAAAAACTCAACTTCAAAATGATTAGAAGAAGGAACCATGACGTTTGGACATGCTAATGCAAGCTTCGAGATAGTGATTAAGATAATAATTTCAAGTCACTAAAAGAGAGACCCAAAGAATTTTGAAGTAATGATATTTTTTGAAAATGAAGAATGGCTTTGGATGTTTGTTACCAGTTGGAAGTTTTCAATGTGGAGCACATGGCACGATAAAGTAGATTAGGGGTGCTCATGTGAAGGGAAGGCTTTATATTTAGTAGTTCACCTTTGTATGCGTATGTATTTTAGGCCTCATGTTATTTGCTTCATTGTCTATGCTATGCTTACTTTTCTATTCTTGCAAGCTCATCATTTATGCTCTGTTTACTTTTCTATTCTTGCAAGCTCTCCCTTGTTCATTAACAATTCTTCCAAAATTGACCTTGGTTTATGTTTACTTGAGGAAGAAGTTAGCCTGGCCGAATATTAGCTTAATGGAAAATCGAGAGCATACTCCAGGTTGCGTGGGATACTATTTATAGTATTAAATATGGAAATTTGCCCAAAAATCAACATACCTTTCTCATACAAGCTTCCAAATTTAGCCCATCCAAGTAATCAAATCGATCGGCGCTAGTCATCTGGACCTAGCTATAAGATTAGAATTTTCAAATTCTAGCTCATAAAAAACTTATAATATATGAAGTTTAAGTATACTTAATTCCATTGAAGCCTTGAAAATGGTAGCATGGGCTAATATTTGTAACTCAATATTAGGGAAAGTTTCACTCAATGACTGACACTTCTATAATAACCTTCCTCTCCTATTTTTTACCTTGGCTATAAGGTGTTGCTTAGCCTTTATGTTGGGGACTACATTGTAGGCATGCAAGTTTGTAAAAACTAATTACAATTAGTAAGATACTGCAAACTTTATGTTATGAAGTCAGAAAATAGTATTCTGGTTGGTTGGATGTGGGTTAAATGAAAGGATGAGTGAGTTTGAGTCCTTGGCATACTAAGGTGTACAAGGCTTCTTGTCACCTAACCTTCACTATTGTTGCAAGTTGAACAGGTAGAGCAAGATGATATGTGCTCGTCGTTTGCTACTAAAGTTGCGTGTCCAAATCAAGGTGAAATTGAAATGCCTTTGCTTATTACTCCTAAAACCATGCACGAATACGGAATGGGGTGGATTAATATGAGACAATGTAGTAATTTATTCTATAGTGCAACTATGAGCCAAAGGGGGGAGCAACCAGCCAGGTAGATGGCGATTGTTATGCTGGCTACAGCCATTGAAGGATGCGTAATGCATGGGTAGATGGTAGTCATTGTGAGGTCAAGGATTGGCTATAGTAAGGGTGAGGACTCTAGTGCAACAGTAGGAGGGGTGACCTAGGAGGAGGAGGGTTGAGTCTCTGAAGGAGGTGGTTGTAGTGCTTAAAAGGGTTGCCTGTGAATAGGCCTTTAAGATGGGTTCAGATGAAGAGGTGAACATGTCAAAAGGCCCAATCAAATTCCTGCCAGCTAGAAATTGCCATTCAAAACATCCGTTAGCAACCTCTACAACAAGTGACACGGACTGACACCTCATGGCCTCATTTGGGGAGATTGCTTCTAGCTTGGCACCTTGCCCACGCCTCCAAGCTTTGTGTAGGACCAATCAAGGTCTAAAAGCCAAATATTCCCATGGTTTTGTAATGCTCACGGTCAACATCATCTTGCGTTTGCAACTTGCACCGTGAAGCAATAGGTGGTGACCAGACATTGAGTGATGCGTAGGATGTGTGAATGCGGTGACCCTTGACAGAGCATGCTCGGGTGGGCGGATTCCTCGTCTTGCATGGGAAAGTAGGGGAATTCTTTCCTTTTATGTGAGATTCCACAAGGATTTGCAGATTTGAACTTTTAAGGCTAACATTGACGATGTTAGCCTGGAAAGTAAAGGATTCGCATATGTAGCTTGATCTCCAGCAATGGAAATCCAGTATTCCCCTACACTTCCATGAAAAGACACTTCCCTACACTTCCCCTACACTTCCCTGAAAAGACTTTGAGAACCTTGAGAGGATGCCTAGTAATTGTTCCCACCTCTCTCCTATTTTTTAGCCCAAAGACTCTTGAGAAGCTTGTGAGAGCGTGTTCCTACTCGTCATCCAAGAATGCTGCTTGAGCATTCGCTAGTGGTGAGGAGAAAGGGTTCCTGCACAATCCCCCTTGCTTATCTCTGATGACTTATGTACCATTCTTGACGTGAAATCCTGCAAAAGGCCCAGAACAATAGCAAAAATGTGCAATCCATTGTGTCCTTGTAGTAGGCCCCGAAATGCTCGGTTAGGGGTGAAATTCACTATAAAGCTGGTTGGTGTAGTGCTCGATTTTGGCATGGCAGGTAGACGTTCAGGTCGTGGGAATGAGCAAGGCTTTAGGAAAAAGTAGCGATCCCGCTCATGTGGGAACGGGCTCCGAGCAATGGGATAATGCTCTTTAGAGGGTTGGGTTCAATGTTCACAGAAAACTTGCAAACTATATTCAATGAACCTGCAACATTTGCATTTTCACGTGTAAAAAATAATTTCTCAGTTTGTAAAATTTTAGACAATGTAGTTACATTTTAGGTGGAGAAAATTGCAAATTCCCAAGAAAGATTGGAAACCCAAAGATTTGTGATTTGTTGAGAAAAATGTTGTGTGTGAACACGGGTTGGGTTGGGAAGGGGTGCTTCTTGCGGTGGACAATTGCGCACTTAGCCACCATCTGGATTTAGGTCACACGTGCGCCACCTCTGGGCCACATGAACGAAAAATACGATGCAATCTGCACCCAAATGCGCGCATTCCGGTGTGAAGTTTGAACCCTTTTTTCGAGCTCCGTGTTGTGAATCCTGTTTCAGCATATCTATATTCAAATCCACTCATAATAGCCGCGCTCAATTCAAAACACTCTTGTACTACCTGCTTCAACATCTGAAATTAACTTTGCCTACACGCAACAATCTCACTCTTGGATTTGCCAACTTTCAAGTTTTTGAACTCATCAACCATAGTTTTTTTTTTTGGGCTTATCTTCAACTTTGAACGCTGCCGCCCTTTCAGACCGATGTTGGAATTATATATATCCACAATGCTCTCGCTACAAATTTGAGCTTTGTTTTGTAACGTTCAGAGAGCTGGTGAACCACGGCCGCTTTATGCAATTGCAAATCATCCTTTTGCGCAGGGAATTCCTTGTCTCGGACGCAATTCTTGCATTTTGTGGATTCACGCGACGAGTTGCTTTGCATTTCGTCCATGTTATGGACTCCATTTGTCGAATCCGGCGTTGATTATGCAAGAAGCTGTTCCACGCATTGCATAATAGTTTATGTTTGCGCAAACAATGGGATTTCGCTGAAGACAGGGCGAGGATTTCCGACAAGGAGAGGGATTCGGTCAGCTGACTCGGCTCGGAAAGTGATATTTTACGGCGAAAATCGCAAGATTCTGCGATTTCTCTGGAGACAGGGCGCCGATTTCTGGCAGAAGGCGACAAAGAGGGAGATTCGGCTCTCAGAAGAAGTTTGCGAGTGATATTTTAAAGGCGATAATCGAAAGGTTGAAGAAGAGAACAGCGTGATTGGGTGAGCGACGGAGCGTTTGTCAGGAAAAAGAAGCAACAAAGCTCCAAAAGCCACGCGGCTTGAGTTGAAACTTGATATCTGGAGACTTGAGAGTTGAGAGCTCAACGGCAACAGAATTCTGTGCGTCAGAAATCAGGATGGAGCAGTGCAGCAGCAACAGAAATATATGTCCTTTTTGAATTCCGTCGTCCCGTCCTCGTCGCATTCGACTTGAATTCCGCAGTCGACTTGATTCTCAAAGTCCTTTTTGAATTCCGTCGTCCTGTCTTCGTCGGATTCGATTTGAACCTCCCCCCATGGCCTGCTTCGACTTCGCAACAGCTTCAAATTTACCTGCACGCTTCCTCCATCCTCGCCACGACGCCTTATTTTGGTTCGGCGTCTTTATGGATTTCCAGTAGATTTTGGCCTTTATCCTTCTCGGTGCCCTCTCCACCTTCGTGTGTGTGCGAGCCACTAGGCTGATGAGTCTCATCACCATTTTCTCTTTTCCAAATGCCGCTCTGGTCAGTATGTCTTGTGGTCTTCCATCTTAGTTCGATATCCGAAAGGCAGCTTGTCAGACGTAGCAAAAGCTCTCTGTGTTGTTGTCTCTAAGCCTCTCGCAGTCTTGTAACCAAACAACTTTGCACAAAAGAAATAGGGCCACAATTGTCGCCTTACTCGGAGTGAGCTATTCCGTCGTACCTCTTCCGCAAAACTTGCAGGATTGTTGGAACCAAGCCGCAAGCGTCAAAATCAACCAGTAAAGTGTAATAGGAACAACAAGATCAACATGAAAGAAGTCACGGATTCAAGAATGGACAAGTATGAGATCCTGGAACAGATCGGAAAAGGCGCATTTGGCTCCGCTATACTTGTCTCTCACAAGCTTGAAAAGAAAAAGTAAGTTTCTCGTCCCGTTCTCTTTCGTTAGTTGAGCGCCTTCATTGTTCGTCTTCACATCCTAACTTAACCAGCTTATGCGCAGGTACGTGCTGAAGAAAATACGCCTTGCACGTCAAACGGATCGATGTCGCAGATCAGCGCATCAAGAGGTACTATATTTCCTCGAGCGAACGAGTGGTCGTAATTAGCGCTTCAGACATACATTTCGCAAAGGCATATGCGAGGCTTATAGTTCTATTGCTTGCTGTGGATACAGATGGTCCTGGTTTCCAAGGTGCATCATCCTTACATCGTGGAGTACAAAGAGTCGTGGGTGGAGAAGGTGCACTTATTTCTCAGTCGTTTCCTAAAGACTATCAAACCTTTCGTTAATCCTGCGGGAATACAGAATTTTTGGGGCGGTTGAGTACATTAGAAACCAGAGCGTGTTATGTTTGTGTTTCCCAAGGAAATCGGTTGAAAGCAGTGCTCGTTCCCGGACTTAGTTCGGCCTTTATCTTGGAGAAGAGTGCAAGGAGATGAGGTTTATGCCGGTTCAGATTCCAGAATGTTCCGTTAGAAGCACAATACAGTGGCGGCATATCCAACAATCCATTGTAGGGTCTTTTTAAGAGGGTCTGTAAATACATTGATTTGCGCCTTAACTCCATCCATCAATCGTTTAAAACAAGACCTGCCAGCAACCAGGGTTCCACAACGTCGCCCCCATCTACAAATTGACATTATGGTGAATTGTTGTTTCGTGTGGAAGGTATTCCTTCTCCAACTCAGACTGTATTTGTTGTCTTTTGCAGGGATGCTACGTATGCATTGTTTTATCGTACTGCGAAGGTGGGGACATGTAAGTTAACCGTCCGTATATGCAAGAGGCCAAATTTCAATTACAATAGGTTGTGCTTGATTTTGGGTTTCTAGCCTATTGTATGCTTTCGTGAAAGGCCGACAAGATTCTCCTATATAAATTCCCCCATTTCGTGCTTTGGCTGCAGGGCAGATTTCATTCGGAAGTCTCATGGAGTCTACGTTTCTGAGGAGGTTAGCTAGCTTCATGCACTGGCACATATAATGTCCGTCAGCTGCTAACGTTGAGCAGCTTAGCACATGTCAAACCACAACTTTACTCTCGCTCAACCAAATCCCTGATGGAAGGCCAATTATATGAATTATTATGTACAATGGCTTTTGGGTCATTTGAATAGTCATTAAAGGCACCACATTGATTTGCTTCTATCATTGTTGTTTTTTTCGAATTCGTTGAATGTCTTGTTCTGCAGTAATGGTTAGGTCTTGACCTTTACCTTCTTTTTTCCAGAAATTGTGCACATGGTTGGTACAGCTGTTGCTGGCTGTGGATCATCTTCATTCGAACCACATACTCCACCGGGATCTTAAGGTGGTGTATTTGTAGCGTCTCAGTTCCCCGTCTTATTTAGTAAGCAGAAGCCATCCTGTAGCATCTGGATATCCATCCTGTGATTTACACACTACCCAATTTGTAACCATACCGAACACTACAAAATTTTCATTCGAACGACATTTTAAAAGAGAGTTTAGTCTTGAAAAAATGGCCTTCAAAAGTTAACTAATTAGTCTACTGGACTTGGATGGCAGTGCTCGAATATATTTTTGACAAAGGATCAGGATATCAGACTAGGTAAGAAGGTGCCGATTCTATTGCTGCATTTGCTGTTGTCTATGATAAAATTTCAACAAAAATATTTGAACGTATTCCTCAAACAATAAAATCTGATTGCAGGAGATTTCGGCTTGGCAAAACTGCTGAAAGCAGATAATCTTACAACTTCCGTAAGTCTTCCATGACGCCTGTACAGTTACGTCATCTACATTGTCGACTTTTGTGTGTGTGTGAGAATTATGTTAGGGTAGCTGCAAGGGATCATAGATTCGCTCTGCCCTCTGAAGATATCTGTTGGGTCTGACCCATACAAAAGAAAGTAGCTGTTAAATTTTGACTCTTGTTGTGAAGGAAGCTACCTACTGTGAAAAGTTGGAGCTTAGCTTATGCATCGCTCAGGTTGCATTATTGTAGTTCAAATTTAGATGATGTACTATTCGGTATTTTATTTTTTATTTTCACGTGCACATTCTTTTTCAATGCGCAATTGATTTTTCAACACTTCTATGGAGTCGGATTGTGAAAATATTACTGACTTCCGAGTTCTCGCACCACAGGTGGATGTATGTAATTTGGCTAGCTAAGTTACGATGCTAAAGTTCAAGTTATGATTACATCATACACACATCTTGCGTTGCTGGGAATTGATGTTGTTCCTTTCAGCATATACCAAGTGGGATAATTTTTGTGATAGTCTAAGACTCTGTGGTACCAACACCAAATCTAAGCCTTCTCAATGACTGGCGGTTCCTCAAACTTTTTGAACAGGTGGTGGGAACCCCCAACTACATGTGCCCTGAACTTCTTGCAGATATCCCATACGGATTCAAATCAGATATTTGGTCGCTTGGTGGGTATAGTGCGGTAGACTTGTCAATTTGCAGAAAATAATTGAAACTTGAGAACTTTGCTGATCATGAGAAACCATCTTACACAGGATGCTGCATCTATGAAATGACTGCACATAGGCCCGCCTTCAAAGCATTTGTAAGCGCCTTCCAATTCCTGAATAGTGTGTTTATCTATTTCATCATAGGCTATATAATATTTGTGTTGGTAGTCTCAAATCCTTCGTTTTAGCGTATACAGGTGTGGTCAAAGATAAATCATGCAGATCAAAGGGAAACATTGCTCAGCTATTCATGTGGATAAAAGACAATTGAAAAATTATAGATAAAGAGCAAAACTAAATTGCGAATACAATACAAAACTAAATTGTGAGTACAATACTAAAAAGCAAATTGATCCAAAGCTCAGATTTAATCTACTATCTGGCGTGTGAGTTGATATATTTTGGACATGCTTTGCACTAGACAGTGCGTTGGATAATGGGTGCAAAATTCAAGGTCACGTAGAAATTTGAAGGTTTGATGACGAACAAACATTGTCACGTCTAGCATATGGCCCTTTTGGTGTGGCCCTTACTGCAGATGCATAAGCATATGGCCTTTTTGGTGTGGCCCTTACTGCAGATGCATAAATTTGCAATTCGCTGAACAGATGACTTGTTCTCTAAAGCAATAAGTGACAGTTTGTTCTCTAAAGCAATAAGTGACAGGAAGGAAAACCTCTGACCGGTGCAAATAAAATAGCTTTGTGGATTTCTCTCTCTGATGGAACAGTAAGAAGAGAAATCTATAACAGATTTTATGGTATTGCAGGATATGCAAGGGCTGGTAAGTAAGATAAACAAGTCTACTATTGGACCCTTACCTGTGGTGTACACTGCATCCCTGTGAGTAAATTTTCCCCTGTTCCTACGTTTTACCTTTTGATTTTAAACCTTATTTCATCTGTGTGTGATGATTGGAATGCTGCTTGACTTTAAGAAATTGCACAGTGCGATCTTAGGCAAATTTTTTGTGCTGCAGTAAAGGAATCGTCAAAAGCATGTTGAGAAAGAATCCAGAGCATCGACCAAGTGTAAGTTATAAGTAGCTGATGATATCATGCTCAGGTTCACTTGGCCCTCTTTGTATGTCTTGATAATCATATGGTGCAAAACAACAGAGTTTAAAATTAAGTACAGTATTGTGAGCATTCTCTCTACTGCAGTTCTATATGGTGATGCGTGCACCTGCTTGGTAGCAGCTATACTTGAGTCTGACTTCACAGCTTTTTCTTGATAGGCGTCTGAACTACTAAGCATCCTCTGCATGAGCTGACTTCACAGCTGTTTCATGACAGGCTTCTGACCTACTTGAGCATCCTCACTTGCGGCCTTATGTCAATCAATGTCGGAAGCAAGCTGGTTTCTTTTTTATGACTCCTGAAAGACAATTGCGCAATTGCATGACGGATGATGATACTGGTGAAGAAAGTGGTTATAACAGTTTCACGAGTAGTACGACTGGGAAAAGCAGCCCGCTTAGAAAGGCATATTCTTCCAAGGGTCCTGTGGCTGACCCTGATAATCTACTAGCTGACCTTGCTGGTGTTAAGCTTTGTGATTGGCCACACTTCCAGGAAAAAAGGGATATGTTTGGGTCATCAAACCCGCACTCAACGAATGCCACTGCTGAGAAGGCGTGGGTCGAGGAATTGGGGAAACGCTGCACCTTGGGTCTTCTTCAGGAAAATGCAGATCTCAATCTCCATAACAAAAATGACAACGCATATAAACAACTTCAACCGAAGATCTCTCCAACCACACCCGGACGCCTCAGCAAGGGCGTTTCCTGTAGCCCCCAAACACCGAGCAGAGCTGCTGGCACTCCAAGATCGAAATTAGATTCAGCAAAGAAGACACAGCAAAGGCTACCTTCGAACCAATGGGTAAACTCTTCTCTGAAATTTTCGTGAGTCATGCTAACCTCGTATAACAGTGGTTCTTTTTTCGACGTGAGGCTGAATATAACTCGTACTATCTGATTATAGTTACGGCAATTCCCCGGAGGCGATGCAACACCTCGAGTTAATGTCCAGAGGGACGGCTCAGATGACAGGGCTTATCTCAGCAGACAGAAACCGGTTGCCTCAGAGACACGCAGAGCCTCCTTACCACTTACAGGGAAAGGTACCGGTGCCATACGACGGAGTACCTCTCCCATCAATACCAGAAATCATCTAGCCGCAGGTAGTCCGAGGAATGCCACTCCGAAGGTCTGGCGGAATCCCATGCACGACTGTCGCGCAGCTGTGCCGGAAACTGCCACGGTGACCTTGCAAAACCGAATCCCAGACGCTACAACCCGAGGTGTAGGAACCCATGGCATACATCGCTTGGTGCCCGAAAGCCCAAGTCAAGGCACATTCTCAAATGGCGTACCAACAAGGAGAGTAGGTGGCTTGAAGGCTAACCAGTCCCCGGATATTTCTGTTAACGCCCCTAGGCTAGATTTAATACCCCAGTTTTCTCTCAGCACTTACGAGGGATTTCCTGCTAGTGATGGGACGGTGGAGGGAGCGATGTCAAAGTTGGAAGAAGCTATCGAGATGCCGGGCTCTTCCGGGACAATTAAGAGGAACGAATTGTATGGGTTTGAGACAGACGAAGCAACTCCATCCAAATCTTACTATGATCAAGAGTATGAAGTGAACCAGGATAAAACCCAAGAGAAAGGGACGATCCGGATCCACGAGAAAGCTCCAACCCCTGTCCGGCCATCATACAACGACGTGATACACGTGATAAGGCACAGCACCTTCAGGATTGGGGCAGATTGTGCACAGGAAGAGAGAAACGATGCTTGTGCCTTCAACAATTTGCTACACCCAGGAATGGAGGCTTTCTCTGTGCCCAATAGCACCACTACTACTACCAGCAGCAGCACTGCAACGGCTCTTCCTAACTATGCTGAAGAGCGCCAGCAGCAGTATCATCGCCACAGCTTCTCCAATGATGGGGATGTAGTTGATTTCCACAGAGGGGCAGCCAAAGGAATCGATGTCAAGTCCCACCGCCAAAGAGCCGAAGCTCTGGAAGGCTTGCTGGAACTCAGTGCCCAGCTGATTGAGCAGCAAAGACTGCAGGAGCTTGCCATTGTTTTGAAGCCCTTTGGTCGAGACAAGGTGTCTCCTCGAGAAACCGCCATCTGGTTAACCAAGAGCCTCAAGGAGATGATGCTTGGGGAGCAATGTGAGAGCTTCGAAACTAACACAAGGTCTGATTATTGAGCTTGTAATCTGCTCGTACAGGCTGAGCTTCTCGACTAAACAGACTACGATCCAACGCTCTTTTCCATTTTTCTTCAACCAGTTTCGTCCTGTGCTCTACTCACAGATTAGTCTCAAGTTGTTTGTTATTTTAGTTGTTTCTTATTTTACAGCATTTGCTACTTCTGCAGCATTTCTGATCATTTCACGGTCCGCTCTCGCGACTAGATATGCAGTGTCATTTCATCTGCAGCATTTCTGATCATTTCGCAGTCCGTTTTCGTCACTTAGATATGTTTCTATCTCTTACGTTGGCCGATTCCCTGAGCCCTCACATTCCCCTTGGTAAGTCAATGCTAGCCCATGTTTGGTCCCTTGAAAACACGAGTAACCTGACCAGACTAAGATGGGCTAGAGACCCGCTGTACTGGTCCTCCCGTCTATCTGTTCTCTCTCTCTTTCATATAAATATAAATATATGTATGTATAATACATGCACGCATGCACACACACACACCTCGCCTCTAGATCCTCGCCCCCCTCCCTCGTCCCTCTTTCTCTCTCTCTCCTTGGTTACGAAGCTATTTCAGGTCTCCCTCTCGCCATTTAGGAAGAGGAAAGGTTCCAAAGGAAAAGATCCCATAAGGCCCCTTTGCTTCACTTGTCCCTTTTCTACCCCATCTTGCTTTCAATGACTAGACGTTGATACACATACACACACACATATATTACATTAATATATTATATTAAATAAAATACTATATATATTATAATATATAATATAATATATTATAATACATATATCTTATATTATATATACTTCATTATATTCTTTGTGTGTGTGTGTGTGTGGTTAGGAAGCTATTTGAGGTCTCCCTTCTAATGTGGGTCGACATTTAGGAGGAGGACAGGTTCCAAAGGAAAAGATCCAAAGGCTCTTTCCTTTGCTCCTCCGCTTCACTCGGCCCTTTTCTTCCCCATCTTGCTTTCAGTGATTAGATGTTGATACATACATATATCTCTCTTTGGTTGCAAAGCTATTTGAGGTATATATATATATATATATATATAAATATAAATAAAACAGACATGCACACACACATACACATATTTCATTAATATATTATATTATATGAAATATAAAATATATTGTATATATATTATATATTATAATATAATATATTAGAATACATATACCTTATTATAATTTTATTATATTTTCTCTCCCTCTCTCTCTCGCTATTAGCCTCTTCATCTTGCCTCGCATGTCACTTTGCCTAATTGACCTCGCACTCTGTCTTATACGATGCTCGAGACACGTGTCTATTGTGATGCCACAGCACTTTATATATATGGAAAAGGACCCTTGATGGACACGTTGCAGTGCTATGTCACATGGTCGGGCTAGTTGGTGGCATGAATGTTGGCCTCATACATGTGTCATGATCGCACGCCTTGGTTTGCCACATGTCAAGATCTCGAAAGCTTTGTGCGTGCAGTTGCCATATGTCATGATCACGTGCGTTGTTCTGCTTGCACGATTGCTAGTCCCTTCCTTGGTCCAAGCTTTCACTCCATGTGGCTTGCCTCCCTTCTCTCTCGAACCTCTAGAATTCATCCCCAAACCTCCACATACTTGCCATGTGGTTGGTATGGTATTAGTCTCCGTATAGAATAGAAGAGCTAATGGGTGCAATTTCTTTAGAAACTCATCTAAAACTCCTATTTCATACTATCAAAGGAAATATTTTTGTTTTTGGCAAGGAAAAATCACATGGTATAAAATTCAACCTAAAACTCTAGATTTGACATTAATTTAGATTATTTCATGTTACGTTTAGTGCATTTGGGACTTAGCTTAAGAGAGTAAATTAAACTAATCGAAACAAGGTGAATACTATAGTATTCATCATGCCTGCTTGCAATTTACCTCATAAAATGTTGGGGGCTAACATATTAAAACAACAGGGTTCTTGAGTGCTTGCCAGTCGAAGATGATAAAGCCCTACAACTGCAAACAACAGTCAATTGTTAGTACACTTCTTACATCGTGTATCACACAATTTTAGATCAACTTGCTCATGGTAATGTGACATGAAGTTAGGGGTAATAAACTTCACGCACCTCTTCACTTCCTACTGCTTTCAAACTGAGTGATAGAGATATTCAACACTGGGAAGGGGACATTAAAAAGAAGCTTTTATACCAAGAGACCACACCATACTATCCTCCCTTAGATGAGAATGAAGATGGTAACATCCCAAGTGATGTTGTACTCAAGCATAAGGAGAAGGAAAGGATTAGCGGAGGCCATAATCTCAGCAAGCCGGTCTGCACCAAAGAGAAGAGCGATACGTTGTTGAAAGAAGACCTTGCGGCTCAACATGATATGAACTGATATAGTTTGAAGGGGTTGATTGGGTCGGATGGGTAGGTTCCGAGGAAACATTGCACCTCCTTCATAGACACCTTTACACTTAGCTCAAAACACTCTCCAAATTGTCATAAGACACAAAGACCCATAACTTTCAGTAGAGACATGAAATAAAATATTCAATCACATATTAGGATGCGCCTTGGAATGGGCTTCATTTGATATAAGTTTCGTAAGAAAAAGAGAAGCGGTCGGAAAGATATGGGCAGTTTATTGGACGGGGGTAAAAACTGTCTGAGAAAAAACAGTCACACACAGAGAGCCATAGATTTTTGGTTTGACATCTAATATAATAACTAAAGACATAGGATGCTGCTCCTTGAAGAGAGCTTCGTGTTGATATAAGTTTCATCCAAATTGGACCATCGAACAAAAAGTTATGAGCAAAATATTGACAAGGGGTCAAATTGTCATGAAAAACATCTACTCCTTCTATTGGTGCCGACTTGGGAGAATACTACCTCCATGCTTAGACTTCATCAACGATCCAAGTCCCATAGAGGTCACCTAGGAGCGAAGGAAGAGTCCCCTTTGTGGCTTGGGAAATAGATAAACCATGTATGCGCAATGAGCAACCGAATAGACAACACTTCTGAGCACTTTGGAAGAGAAAAGCAATGGAAAAAGGGAAGAGACACTCAAGAGAGAGAACCTGAAGTGACCTTTGTTACCAATAGAGTGAGACCACTCCAATGCTACTAAAAATACTACAAACACAAGGGAGAAGAAGAGGTTTCAACATACAAGAGGGAGCAGAAGCTCCAAGACTACTCATAGAGAGAGAATAAACTAGAGAGAGATTGACTCAAGAGTCTACATAAGAGAATATCTACAAGAGGGAGAGAAGGCTCATGGAAGAGGTGTTGAGAGTTCACGCTCAACATCATGTGATCATGTGTGCATAGCACCATCACGTGATCATATGTGCATAGCACTAACCTTATAGAGTGCTATAAAGGAATGGGTTAGATCCCCTAACCCTAACCCTAAATGGGTTTGCATATTTCAACTAAATCTAGTGTATAGTTGGTCATTTGTGGTGTGCTCTCTAGCTATGCCCTCTCTCCTCATCTCCACTCTTCTCCTCTCCCCTCTTCATATTTTGTCATGGTATCAGAGCTCCCTTGCCTTCCGCTGAGGCATTGCGATCCATTTGAGAGAGTGTGATTGATTGAGAGATCGAGAGATCGCGTGTTCTCTTCCATTGAGAGAACTTCTTTGATAGAAAAATTCCGTCCATTTGAGAGGAATTTCTGTCCGTTCATCTCCTTCGAGAGTTCTTTGCGAGATCTACCTTGTGAGAGAGATCATTGAGAGCCTAGAATTATGAGAGAGAGAGAGGGCTTGTTTCGTGAGAGAAAGATCAGTTTTCATTAGCTTTGAAAGAATCTTATTTGAGAGATTTTCGAGAGAGATTGAAGGTTCATTTTGAGAGATTTTAGAGGTTTATGAGAGAAAGAACCCGCCTTGAGTTTTTGGGAATGCGTCCACCAATGTGTCAAACATTCAGTGCAACTACTGTCACAAGTTTGGACACTATGAAAGAGATTGCCGCAAGAAGCAGTACGACCAAGGCGGTCAATCCAGAAGTAATCGAGGGAATTCCCGAGGTAGAGGAAATCATCGTGGTGGACATTCTAGTCACAGTCATTTTGCAAATGAACATGGAAATATGTTTCTTGCAAATGATGAAATGCATCAAACTGATACAGTGTACTCAGACACAGTGTACTCAGACACTGATTTCAATCCCAAAGAGGATTACAGCTATCAAGTCGACCAAGTGGAACAGGATCCTTGGTACATCAACAGCGGTGGATCATCTAATATGACAAATCATCAGGAATGGTTCACAGAGATGAAACCATTAGAAGGTCAGAAAAATGTCATCTACAAAGCAGAAAATACACCGAATCTAGTTCAAGGGACAGGCGTTATCCCTATGAACAATTTCACTGGTACGAAAGGATTAGTGAAAGATGTGCTATTTGTTTTGAAGCTCAGCAAGAACCTTTTGTCAGTAGGTCAAATGACGGAACACAATTACAAAGTCATCTTCGACGATGATGAATGCACTATCAGAGACAAATCCAAAAGATGTCAGCTAGTACCAAAAGGTATCAAGGAAGGACACTTATATAGAATGCTAGCTATAGTACCAGATAAGAATGCCATGTCAGCTCAACCGCAACAGATGCCACTATCTGCAAAATGGCACAAGAGATATGGTCATGTCAACTTCAAGTACTTGTTAGATCTCAGGAATCAGAATATGGCAATTGGGATTCCGAAGCTACAGTTTCTTGGAAAACTTTGTGAAGCATGCTACTTTGGCAAACAAAAGCGAACCAACTTTGTCAAAAGTACCTCTCGTGCATGAGGTATTCTTGATTTGATACATACAGATGTATGGGGTTATGCCCAGACCTACAGCATCAATGGTTCACTTTACTATTTGACTTTCATCGACGACTACAACAGATATTGTTGGGTCTACTTTCTCAAAGAGAAATCTGAAGTGTTTTCCAGATTTCAAGAATTCAAAGCCATGGTAGAAAACCAGACAGGAAGAAAGATCAAAGTCATGTGATGAGATAGAGGAAGTGAATACATGTCTTCAGCATTCATGAACTTTTGCAGAAATCACAGCATACGAAGACAATTCACATGTGTAGATACTCCTCAGCAGAATGCAAGATTTGAAAGGAAGAATGGGACTTTAGCAGACAATGCTAGAGCAATGCTTAGTGAAAAGCATCTTTTGAATCAGTATTGGGCAGAAGCAATAGCTATAGCAAACTTCTTGCTTAATCGGCTTCCTATTGAACCGATACAAGGTATGACTCCTTATGAAGCATTCACTAGTAACAAGTCATGCATTGGGCATCTCCACATATTTGGTTGCATAGCATATGCCCACATACATGATGATCATCGCAGGAAATTGGATGCAAAGTCACGCAAATGCTTCATGGTTGGCTACAGTGAAGAAAGCAAAGCTATAAATTGTATGATCCCATCAACCGAAAAGACATTATCTCCAAAGATGTATTTTTGATGAGGAATCAGAATGGAAAACCTCACGTACACAGGAGATAGAAGCATTGACTTCACAGTCATCTATAGAACAGGTTGATGAAGAAGAGCAAGGATTGCCAGAAACACCCCAAGCAGAGCCACAACAGCTCAGATGGTCTACTAGGGAAAGCAGACCTCCAGCCAGATTGACATATGCTCAGAAAGACAAAGCAATTTAGGTGGAAACCACCAACTATGCTCTTATGACTACCATCATGGCTACAGAAGAGCCAATGTACTTCGAAGACGCAGTAGACAAGCGAGAATGGAAAACTGCTATGAATGAAGAAATGGATGCTTTGTATAAGAATAATACTTGGGAATTATGCAACCTTCCACTAGGAAAGAAGGCCATAGCAAACAAATGGGTATACAAAGTGAAGTACAATCCAAATGGAAGTATTCAGAGATATAAAGCCAGATTAGGATATGGAAAATCACCTAACATATCCAAGTACTGGAGCTTCTCACTACTTGATAGAGAATCACCAAGAAGCTCTTCATTGCATTGGCGTCATTTAGTGTGCTCCACATCCTCCACATGAAGTGTCTCTACAGGATGTTCTTGCACCACTACCTTGTTTCTTCCTGACTTGACATCCCGATTAGCACCAAGACAAAGACCAAAGGCCACTCCTTCCACCTCACCCTCTGAGCTGGACTCTTCGGAGCTACGCCCTATCTCTTCTTCTTCATCGGTTAAGTCAGAGCTCGAACTCTCTGATTGAAGACTCCTCCTTGAGAACTTTCTTTTTCCAGCTTCTGATGTTGTAGCGCACCTTCTTATCATTTCCCTGCACAATCAATTCTCCAGTATCCCACTTCTGAACAACCTTCACCTTGCATAGAGAGGGCCTTCCCAAAATCAATGGATAGGCATGTGCATCTGACTTGGTAGGGATCACCTAAAAAGTGTGAATATAGTGGGAGAGAGGGAAGGAGTCTCACTTGCGGCTTTCTCACATACACAAAGGGGGAATACACACACAGGTGGAGGCTAAAAACAGTTTTCCTCTTCTTAGTTGTGTAAGCCAAAAGAACTCTAGTACAAAGAAATAGAAGAACCCTATATGTGGGTCTCAAACCAAACTCAACTAACTAAGGTGGCATACTAACTGAGCCACAAACTAGAGTAGATAAGGATAGCTGTCATCTAGCTATTATTCGTGGGCGGTGTACCAATCGCATCTGCAGCTAACAAGTCGGTGACATAAATACACAACAGTCACCCTGGCATATCACGAGTGGAGCTCGATATCTCAACAATTCCCCTTGAGCTCAATTCCAATTCTTGCACACCAAGCAGGTCTCTGAACTTGCGCAGCTTCTCTCTGCCCAATGCCTTCGTGAATATATCAGCGACCTGATTCTCTGTGCTGACATAAACTAGATCAATAAGACCTAGTAAAACCTTCTCTCGCACATAGTGATAATGCACCTCAATGTGCTTTGTTCTAGCATGATAGACTGGGTTATTTGCTAAGTGTATACTGCTCATGTTGTCACAATAAATGACAATTGGCCCATCTGTAGACTGATGCATATCATAAAGCAGCTTATGCAACCAAGCTACCTCACATGCAGCCATTGCTGCACCCCTGTACTTAGCCTCTGTGCTCGACAAGGCAACTGTAGACTGTTTCTTGCTGCTGCAGGTGACTGCAGCACTCCCAAAAGAGAACACATATCCACTGGTAGATCGTCTATCAGAAGTACTACCAGCCCAATCAGCATCAGTGTATCCATGCAACTGTATCTGAACCCCAGCCTCATAAAATAGTCCATACTGCAATGTGGACTTCACATACCTGAGTATGCGTCTAGTCACATCCAAATGCGGTTTCCTTGGAGCCTGCATAAACTGACTTACCAATCCAACAGCATAGCTTAAATCTGGCTTGGTAATAGTCATATAAATCAAACTTCCTACTATGCACCTGTACATAGTAGGGTCTTCCAGAAGCTCACCTGCATCTGTGCTCAGCTTCACATTCTACTCCAAAGGAATTGAAATAGGCTTATAGCCTGTCATCCCATATTTGGACAACATGTCCAATCCATACTGCCTCTGCAAGAGCTGTATCCCACTTGGTGATCTAATCACCTCAATGCCCAAGAAATAACGCAGCTCTCCCAAATCCTTCATCTCAAACTTCGCAATAGCATTTTCACATGAAGGATATCTTCATCACTATCACCTATGATGATCAAATCATCAACATAAATGATAAGCAGCATAATACCTTTCTCTGTTTTTCTCACATAGAGTGAGAAATCTGCCTTGGAAATCTGAAAGCCAATAGTGACAAGATACTGTCCTATCTTATCAGACCATGCTCTAGGTGCTTGCTTCAGGCCATATAGGGCTTTCTTCAACCTGTAAACAAACTCAGGATGAATAGCATGAACATAACGTGGTGGTTGCTCCATAAAGACCTCTTCTTGCAAATCACCATGCAAGAAGGCATTCTGTACATCCATCTGATGTAAAGACCATCCCTTTGATGCAGCCATAGCAATGATTGCTCTTACAGTTGCCATCCTTGCAACCGGACTGAATGTTTCTTCATAATCAATGCCGTATGTTTGTGCATACCCCTTGACAACTAATCTTGCCTTGTATCTGTTCATAGAACCATCTGCATTGTGCTTGATCTTATAAACCCACTTACAGCCAATTGCATTCTTGTCTTTAGGCAAAGGCACCAATTCCCATGTAGCATTTGCTTCCAAGGCATCCATTTCTTCATCCATGGCTTTCTCCCATTTCTCATTTCCCATGGCTTATTCAAAAGAAGTGGGTTCTGGTTCCTGTATCACTTTGACCATATAGGCATAGTGAATGGCTGTAAATCCATCATATTTCAGCCTATCCACAGGAGACCTAGCTCTAGTAGACCTACGCAAAATAGGCTCACTTCTAGGTGCTCTCAAAACATCCCTGGTCTTCCTTACTCCAGGTGTAACAATAGAAGGAATACCCAACTCATCATCAATGCTCTGTTCTGAGCCATTGGATTCACCATCCACATAAGAGTGACCTGCATTCACATCAAGCATGGGCTGATCTACCTTCTCTTTTCCTTTTCGTGATACCTGCGTACCAATATCTGCATTGCTTTGAAAGCATGGGCTGATCTATCTTCTCTTTTCCTTTTCGTGATACCTGCGTACCAATATCTGCATTGCTTTGAGGAGATTCTCCTGATCTCAACCTGCTTGTCCATGGCGAAGTATGTGAACCACTGCTAGAGGACACTGTAGGTCCACTAATATTTTGTGATTGCTGTTGTGAATTCTGTGCAGCATTACCATTTTGTGCATCTACATCAATCATCACATTTACTGGTTTATACCAGCTGCTCATCTCATCAAAAATAACATCTCTGCTCACTGTAAACTTACGAGTAGAAGGATTATAGCATCTATACCCGTGCTATTGTAGAGAATAACCAATAAAGATGCACTTCTCAGCTTTTGGATCCAACTTGGACCTCAACTCATCTGGCACATGAACATAGGCAATGCAACCAAAAATTTTCAAATGAGAAATGTCTGGTTTCCTACCAGTATACATCTCCTCTGGCGTCATGCCATGTATCGCTGTAGTGGGAGTCTTGTTCATTATGTAAACTGCTGTAGCAACTGCTTCAGCCCAATAATAATCTGGTAGATCTTTTTCATTTAGCATGGCCCGAGATACCTCTCCAATATGCCTGTTTTTCCTTTCTGCAAGTCCATTTTGCTGTGGGGTATGATTGCATGAATATTGCTGCTTTATGCCATGCTCTTGCAGGAACCTTGCAAACTCATTTGAGAGGTACTCTCCCCCTCCATTTGACCTTAGGCATTTTATTTGCAGGCCTGTTTCTTTTTCAACCATAGCTTTAAAAGCTTTGAAGTGCCCAAACACTTCACTTTTCTTTTTCATAAAATACACCCAAACCTTTCTGCTGAAGTCATCAATAAAAGTGATAAAATAGTGATAGCCTCCAATAGATGCAGCTTTAGTAGTCCACACATCAGAGTGGATTAATTCCAATGGCTTTTTACTCTCTTGAACATGCCTAGGAAATGGTTTCCTTGCCTGTTTTCCAAATTGACAGGCTTCACAAACCTTATGCATTTCTGCAACCTTGAATTTAGGCAATCCTACAACAATATTTTGGGCTTGCATTGATTTAAGTCACTGTATATTAACATGACCAATGCGTTTATGCCAGATATCAATATCTGCAACTACAACGGTCCCATGCACAAACATTGATGCACTCAATTCGGGCATGTCCGCATCCAACATGAACATCCTGCCCTTCTTCTTTCCTTTTGCTATCAAGCGACCGTTATTTTTCATATCCTCAACAAAGCATCCATGTAGATTAAATCTGACATGCAAGCCCTGCTCAACCATTTGACCAACAGAAACCAGGTTCTTGGTGATGTTCGGGACATGAAATACATCAGACAGGTATTTCTTTTTCCCGTCCTGCATAGACAAAGGAATTTTACCAATCTGCACAATAGGATGTGCAGTATCATCACCAGTCTCCACAAATCCTAGTTTTTCCATTTTCCTTGCATCCTGCATCCATTCTGCATGACCTGTCATGTGGTTTGATGCACCTGAGTCAACATACCACACATCATTTCGATCTTCTGCACTTGTCACAGAATTGGTCATGTGCTGCACCATAAATAGATGCTCATTTCTGTCATCACCCTATCTACTAGAAGATGCATAATTGCCTTGCTGCAATTTTCCATTCATAATGTCATTCTTCTTTTTGTAGCAGTCCTTAGCCAGATGACCCATTTTACCACAGTAGTAGCATTCAACATTGTTGTTTGCATTTTGGCCTCTTTGCCATCCACCACGGCCTCTTTGGCTCCCCCTGCCTCTAGAGTTACCACATCCTCCTCCATAGGACTGGTTTTCTTGAGTTTGCTGCATATTCTGATTTCTGCCATGGCCTGCAAATCGGCCTCCTCTACCTCTGCCTCTACCTCTTCCAGCATTTGAGTAGAAGATAGTTTCTTTTGAAGTTCCTCCTGAAGAAGATGCACCCCCATTTCTCTGCTCTTCAGAAATTAGAAGAGCAAACAACTCTTCAAAATCAGGAAATTTTTCACGGACGGCAATGGATGTCCGGAACTGTGCATAATCCTTTCCTAGACCATTCAAGGTCACAGAAACTAGATCATCATCTTCCACTGGCGACCCAATGGAAGCAAGTGCATCTGCAATTTTCTTCACCTTCATGTGGTAGTCATTGATGCTCAGATTTTCTCTCTGCACCTTGTGCAACTCCAGTTTGAGCTGCATTTTCCTGGCTTGCGTATTTGTGCTATACATTTTTGCCAAAGTATCCCATGCCTCCTTTGGCGTACTTGCATCCTGAATATGCATAATCATAGAATCCAAAATACTGATAGACAGCCAGTACATAACTTTTCTGGCTCTCTCATGCCATCCTTTAAATGCGTGCATTTCCTGTTGATTGAGAACATTAGGAAGAACTGGTTCTTCTTCATTTCCTGTAATGAACTCCCAATAGCCTTTTCCCATAAGGAAATTCATCATTCTAAACTTCCATGCCTGGAAGTTGTTCTTGTCAAGCTTTTCAGTGACAATCTATGAAAGAGAATCAGACACCATTGTAGAACACTGCAAAATATTCTGTCACTGCAGAAAAACACAGCTTTTGCCTCACAGGGGCAGATCTGCAAAACTGATGAAAGTGGTATTTGACCACACAATCACTTCCTAGTGATGACGATTTTGCATCAACTGGCAACAAGCATTATTCTGCAACTCCCAATATCTCTGTGCACAGGCATACGATGCAATTTCTGTGGCAACTTTTCACCGACTAGCAGAGCAGTGGTCGCACAGCAAAAACAAGGCCTTTTTGTGAGTGCTTGCGAAGAACTTCCACCTTCAAAATGGGCCTCGAAATGGCCCTCTCCCATAGCATATACTGCCCTCTCGCCATACCACGAAGGGCGTCTCAATCTGAGACAGTGCACTCTTGCACTTCTAGCTGTGCTACCTGCAGAGATTTGCTCCCAAACTCGAAAAAGGAAAGCAACACTGGTCCTCTTACCTGGACACTACGAACTTGGTTTGCTTTCTTGAGCTCCTTACCACGAATAAGGCTCTGATAACATGTGAAGATAGTGGGAGAGAGGGAAGGAGTCTCACTTGCAGCTTTCTCACATACACAAAGGGGGAATACACACACAGGTGGAGGCTGAAAATAGTTTTCCTCTTCTTAGTTGTGTAAGCCAAAAGAACTCTAGTACAAAGAAATAGAAGAACCCTATATGTGGGTCTCAAACCAAACTCAACTAACTAAGGTGGCATACTAACTGAGCCACAAACTAGAGTAGATAAGGATAGCTGTCATCTAGCTATTATTCATGGGCGGTGTACCAACCGCATCTGCAGCTAACAAGTCGGTGACATAAATACACAACAGTCACCTTGGCATATCACGAGTGGAGCTCAATATCTCGACAAAAAGTAGTCGGCACAAAAATTCCACACACATCCACTTCTAGATTCTTCACAACTCCCAAGGTCTTTACCCTAGTGTTGTCAAGCAATTTGATGCGATAAGGAGAGGTAGTACTAGAGTATTTTAAATCAGCATGTATCATGGTCTTCTCACTCATGACATTAATCGACGCACCTCCATCAATGTAAACATTAGAAATCACTTGACCATCAATGATCACATCAACCACAGGTACATCATCATCACGAACCTCTATATCTACCTTTTGAACAATAGAAATGGTACTTTTCTTATTTTTTTTCTTTGACACTCTTGTGCTTGCTAGCTTGCCCCATTGCTTCCATAGTTTTGGAGACAAAGCAAGTAATTGACCAAAGGTGATATGAGCTTCCTTTTCTTTAAGGTCGTACAACAAGTCATAGCTTCCAATGCCTTGTCCTAAAGGAAAGTCTGACTAGCTAATTCTTCTTCTAGATGCCCTCTTTTTCTTAATACGGCGTTCCTCTTCTTGATGTTCCTCATCTACTTCTTCCTTGCTTTCTTCTTCTTCTTTTGCTTTACCACGCCCCCAGTTAGCCATCATTACCTCTCTTTCCTCATCCCCTGAAGAAGATTATAACAAGGATACTTGTTTTTCTTCTTTCTTTCTCAATCTAGGACACTCGAGGCAATAGTGACCTTTTTCATTACATTCAGAGCAAGTGACCCCACTCTTATCTTGAGGCCTATCTTCACTCTTTGGTGCTCTAGGTTGTCGTGCATTAATCAAATGCAATTTCAAATCAGCAAGCTCTTCCATCAATTAGGAGATATTATGATCTAACTCAAAGGACTTTGGTACTTGAGGAGTGCCCATTACCTCCACCTTAGAAGTTGAAGTTGTTGAAGACACACAAGAGGATTTGATCTTTAGAGAAGCTTTTTTTTTTGTCGCAATGCGAAGTGCCTCCATGTATGTTGTTGGATCTTTACTCGTTACTTTTGAGCGAAGACGAGGCTCCAAAGCCATAACAAATTTGCTCATCTTTAAATGCTCCATCCCTGCGAGACATTGAGGGGTCGATGATGCAGATGCCATAACTCGCAAAGCTGCCCTTTCATACTTTGTCCATAAAGTTTCATATCGGATTGACAACACAAACACCATCTCACCCTCTCCTTGATAGAACCAGTCCAACTGCAACATCAAAACATTCAGTGACTCCACTGTCCCAAATCTCTGCTTCATTGCAGCCACCACTTGGTCCCAGTCCTCCTTGGTAGACTACGGCAAGGCCTCATGCCAACTCAAGGCTACACCTTCAAGAAAATCAGGCAAAATCTTCGCCCGATCCTTCATGGACCATCTAGAAAGCCGGCATCCTCAAACGAAATCCCGAAGATAAGACTTTGGGTCTTCCCCTTGGGTCCTTCAAAACATTGAAATCTTCACCATGATGAAACACAAAAAGGAAACAACAAGATCCAAATAATATCCCAAACAAGATCCCACATAGCCTTAGTATACCAAGACCAACTTAACCACTTGTTGATAACTGTCCACAATGTGATCCTCAAAATAAGTGACCAACTAGCACCATGAAAACATTGTCTATACATGCATTCAAGAATTACCGTTCTCACAATTGGAAGTGCACATAACATCTTCAAGATATTGTACTCTTCATCATTTACATAGCAAAAGAAGTTGAAAGCATTGAGAATCACCACTCCATTGTTATAGTAAAAAACTATTCAAAGACAACTCTCTTCTTCACACCAAGCTGCTAGTGCATGAAACAATCCCCAATCTATCATTGTGCCTGCTGCTAATGGTGTTGTTGATTCACCAACATATTCAAGAGTGCATAAAGGATATGATCATGATGACCATGCGAATAGCTTGAGCATCACCTTCACAATCTTCTAGTTCTCTTAAATAGGTTGCAATCTCTTCTAACGGAGTTCTTCCAGGCATCTTCTTTATCACATCAAAAAACACATGCCTGTACTCGACATAACATGCAATCAAGTATACCCGAGACCGTTTAGTAAGATGGGATGAATCCAATACAAAATGTACCCAGTGTGTCCACCAAAAGATGTGACATGAAGTTGGGGGTAATAAACTTCATGCACCTCTTCAATTCCTACTACTTTCGAACTAAGTGATAGAGATATTCATCTCACTGGGAAGGGGACATTAATAAGAAGCTTTTATACCAAGAGACCACACCATACTATCCTCCCTTAGATGAGAACGAAGATGTTAACATCCAAAGTGATGTTGTACTCAAGCATAGGGAGAAGGAAAGGATCAGCGGAGGCCATAATCTCAGCAAGCTGGTCTGTGCCAAAGAGAAGAGCGATACGTTGTTGAAAGAAGATCTTGCAGCTCAACATGACATGAATTGACATATATCGAGGAGTTTGAAGGGGCTGATTGGGTCGGATGGGTAGGTTCTGAGGAAACATTGCAACTCCTTCATAGACACCTTTACACTTAGCTCAAAGCACTCTCCAAACTATCAAAAGACACAGAGACCCATAACACTCAGCAGAGACATGATATAAAATATTCAATCACATATTGAGATGCGCCTTGAAATGGGCTTGGCTCTGATATAAGTTTCGTAAGGAAGAGAGAAGCGGTCGGAAAGATATGGGTAGTTTACTTAGGCTATCACTTGATACTCAAACTCTTATCAAATATAGAGAAAAACAATACCAATGTCAAATAAAAAATATCAATTTTTGGCGTCACATCTTCTCCCCCCCCCCCCAACAGATCCTCTCTACTGATAGAGAGGGTCTGCTGGCCCTCAAGATGGTCGCACATAGAAGAATTTAAGGCGATACTCATTGGTGCATCCGGGTATCGCCATGCTGTTAACATCCTCAAGCTGATAGGTTCCATTGGTGACATTCATACACATCCTTATGGAGGCATGGCAAAAACTAACCAATCTCTACTTCTATTGTGGAGTTAACCCTCTAGGAAACATGCATTCGTCCACATATTGCTGAACATCTTGTAGTTCTAGCCATCTAGTGTCTACCAAAAAAACCAGCCCTCGATCTTGTACTATAGTGGTTTGAGTAGCTAGCTCATGTGCCCTTTGATTTTCTTTTTGTTTATATGAGCAGACTTGCAAAAATCAAATTGACTACATAGTGCCATAGCTTTTTGATTAAGCTCCTTCAAATGAGGTTTTCTTGTCTTGTAATGCCCTTGCATTTGCTTTATAAAGTAAGCTGAGAATCTCCTCTTACTTCCAATTCTTTAACTTGACTTTGAAGACAACCCTCCAAACCAAGAATCAAAGCATTATACTCAGCTGCATTGTTAGTTGTGATACCTGGAAGCTTTTGTCCTCTTGCCCACACTTCTTGACCTTCAGAATTCATCAAGAGCATCCCCTCGGCTCCTTGTTGGCATGGACTAAAAGCCCCATCAAAATACAAGACAAAAGCTATTGGTGGTGTCTCCCTTTCATCATTAATGTCCTCCTTATATTTCTTTTCTTCTCTTAGAACCTGTCGTTCTGTGAGCAAATCTGCCATAATGGACCTAGTGGTATTTTTAGTGACAAAAGAGAAAGAGGACTCGTGAAGCTCTGACAATCATTTTGCAAATCTCCCCCTCGGTTTGGACTTGCGAACTAGATATCCTAATACAGACTGATTGGTAAGGAAAAAAAATGGTCGAGGTAATAGCGAAACTTTTTGATTGAAAACACCAAAGAGAGGGCTTGCTGCTCCATTTCTTTATACCTTGTTTCCACCTTTGTAAGCTATCGGCTGACATAATAGTTGGGTTGCATTCTACCTACCTCTCCTTTTTGTGGCAATACAACACCAACTGAATGCAAAGATACACTTGGATTTACATAAAAGTCCTGAGACCCCAATCAGGGGGCTTCAATATTGGGCCCTTACTCATGGCCTCCTTAAATTGCTGAAAAGACTCTTGTTGCTCCACACCCCATTGGAAAGAAACTCCTTTTCTTGTCAACAATTTCATGGGATGTACTATCTCTATGAAATCATCACAAAAGAGTTGATAATACTTGCTTTTTCCTAGAATTCTGCAAACACCAATGACACTCGCAGGACTTGGCGATGCCATGATTGCTTGAACCTTGTCAGGATCCATTTGCAGGCCTTCTTTAGACACAATATGCCCTAACAGCTCTAGGAAAGAGCCAACATTTGGTGCCATTGTCGGGGAGACTAGCGTCTCAAGTAACGAGTAAACATACACAGGTATGTGTAAAAAAGCAAACTACTTGGAACTTTCATGAACATAACAATCAAGGGCAAGGAGACTTTTTTTTTCCCCATTTCTAGCTAAACATATCAACCCCAATCATCAACCTTGTGTTACTACCTTAAGAAATTTTCTTTGTTTCTTAAAAAGAAGCCACTTGATAAACAATCAGGCTAGGTAGTGGACATGAATGCATAGAGCTTGCAATTCTGATCATTTCACCTTTTTGCAGAAGAGCAAACCGAGCTATCCATAAAAAGTTACGGCTCGGGAAGAGTTTAGGATTTAACCCTAAACCTAAACCCATTTCCTATAAAAACCCACTCCACCCTCTCATTCTTCATCTTTCACATTTTGCCTCCATCCTCTTTCCCATTATGAGCCCTATGCAAGTCACTCCTCCCTCTCCATCGACCACCACCCTACTCCCATCCTCACATGTTAAGTGACTTTGAGACCATCTCGCAGTGATAACCTAGCCATCCACCCATCGTCCCCATTGGTCCTCAACAATCCCATTACATCGAGAAAGTCTTGGAGAGCGTTTAGGTGACCACCTCTTCCTCCCTTTGGATTTCTGTCAGTTTTTTTTTCCGTCCGTCAAGTTTCTTTTTTCTTCTCTCTTCCCCCCCTTCCACCACCACCACTTCCATCTTCCCCCCTTCCCTGCTAGATCTCCACCACCCCTCCCATTTCCACCACCCCCTTTCCCCTCCCCCCTCCCCCCTTCCCCCTCCATCTCCACCACCCCTCCCCCCTCCATCTCTACCACCCCCTCCCCCCCTACATCTCCATCTCCACCACCCCATTCCCCCTCCCCCCCTCCCCCCTCCATCTCCACCACCCCGTTCCCCCCATCTCCACCAACCCCCCCTCCATCTCCACCACCCCCCTCTCCCCTCTCCCCCCTCCCCCCTTCCCCCCTCCATCACCACCACCCCCTCCCCCCTCCCCCTCCCCCCCTCCCCCCTCCATCTCCACCACCCCTTCCCCCTCCTCCCCTCCCCCCTTCCCCCTCCATCACCACCACCCCCTCCCCCCTCCATCACCCCCTTCCCCCTCCCCCCTCCACCACCACCACCGCCCCCTTCCCCCCTCCCGCCTCCCCCCTCCATCACCATCACCACCACCCCCTTCCCCCTTCCCCCTCCATCTCCACCACCCCCTTCCCCCTTCCCCCCTCCCCCCTCCATCCCTTCCCCCCTTCCCCCCTCCATCTCCACCACCACCACCCCCTCCCCCTCCCTCTCTCTTTTTCTTCCTCTCTCTCTTTTTATCTCTCTCTCTTTCTTTCTCTCACTCTTCTTATCTCTCTCTCTCTCTCTCTCTCTCTCTCTCTCTTTCTTTCTCTCTCTCTCTCTCTCTCTCTCTCTCTCTCTCTCTCTCTCTCTCTCTCTTTTTCCCCCCTCCCCCTCCCTCTTCTCTCTCTCTCTCTCTCTCTCTCTCTCTCTCTCTCTTTCCCTCCGCCTCTCTTTCTCTCTCTCTCTCTTTATTTCTCTCTCTCTCTCTCTCTCTCTCTCTCTCCCCCTCTCTCTCTCTCTCTTTATTTCGCTCTCTCTCTCTCTCTCTCTCTCTCTCTCTCTCTCTCTCTATCTCTCTCTCTCTCTCTCTCTCTCTCTCTCTCTCTTCCCCCCCATACTTACTCACACACACACACACACTCTCTCTCTCTCTCTCTCTCTCTCTCTCTCCCCCCCCTCGCCGATCGCTCCCTACCCCTAACCTATACTAAGCAAGGGCCTTAAGGCCCTTGCTGTGCTGAGGCTGGCGCTTGTAGCCAAGCAACGCGCATAGTGATGCTGCGATGGTGCGCCATGGCCTCGCCCCGCCCGACCCACCCTACCTAACCTTGTGCCACCTCGCCCAACCCCATGCTACCTCGCACACTGTGCCTCATCTCGCACCACCCCACCTGTGATGCTGTGCCACCTTGCCCACTGTGCTTCGCTCTGCCCACCTCGCCACATTGTATAGCCCCCCGCCCTCGCCCCAAGCCGCCCCACTCTCCTCTGTCCCACCCCTCTCCCTTCCCCTGCCCTCGACCCTCTCCCTCTGCCCCCCTTCCCCTCCCCTCGACCCTTACCCCCCACTCACCCCCCCATCATTGCTCGCGAAGACACCCCCCCTGTGAAGATAGTGGGATAGAAGGAAGGAGTCTCACTTGCGGCTTTCTCACATACACAATGGGGGAATACACATAAAGGTGGAGGCTGAAAACAATTTTCCTCTTCTTAGTTGTGAAAGCCAAAAGAGCTCTAGTACAAAGAAATAGAAGAAACCTATATGTGGGTCTCAAACCAAACTCAGCTAACTAAGGTGGCATACTAACTGAGCCACGGACTAGAGTACATAAGGATAGCTGTCATCCAGCTATTATTCATGGGCGGTGTACCAACTACATCTGCAGCTAACAAGTCGGTGACATAAATGCACAACAGTCACCCTAGCATATCACGAGTGGAGCTCGATATCTCAACCCTCGAGCTCAATCCCAATTCCTACACACCAAGCAGGTCTCTGAACTTGCACAACTTCTCTGCGCCCAATGCCTTCGTGAATGTGTCAGCTACCTGATCCTCTGTGCTGACATAAACTAGATGAATAAGACCTAGTAAAACCTTCTCCCGCACATAGTGATAATGCACCTCAATGTGCTTTGTTCTAGCATGATAGACTGGGTTATTTGCTAAGTGTATACTGCTCATGTTGTCATAATAAATGACAACTGGCCCATCTGTAGACTGATGCATATCATAAAGTAGCTTATGCAACCAAGCTACCTCACGTGCAGCCATTGCTGCACCCCTGTACTCAGCCTCTGTGGTTGACAAGGCAAATGTAGGCTGTTTCTTGCTGCTCCAAGTGATTGCAGCACTCCCGAAAGAGAACACATATCCACTGGTAAATCGTCTATCAGAAATATTACTAGCCCAATCAGCATCAGTGTATCCATGCAACTGTATTTGAACCCCAGTCTCATAAAATAGTCCATACTGCAATGTGGACTTCACATACCTGAGTATTTGTCTAGCCACATCCAAATGCAGTTTCCTTGGAGCCTACATAAACTGACTTACCAATCCAACAGCATAGCTCAAATCTGGCCTGGTAATAGTCATATAAATCAAACTTCCTACTATGCACCTGTACATAGTAGGGTCTTCTAGAAGCTCACCTGCATCTGTGCTCAGCTTCACATTCTGCGCCAAGCCCAAACACCCTAGGTGGAGCCTTTCGAGCTGGCTTGGATGGGGTGGAGAGCTATCCTCATCACCATCTAGCAAGATATCCTTTACACCTCGTGCACCATCTAGGAACGCAAGGCTCCCAAGGATCAAGGGGGACCCTCGAAAGGTAGGAGTGTTTTTGCAAGGCTTGGCGTGCAAGTATCTTTTACATCTTACTGAGTGAGGTGTTCACTAGATGTATAGACCTCCACCGTGAGCTAGGAAATTTTGTGTGTCAATGCCTCACCATTGTCTCCTTGCAACACTCCAGGGTTCTCCTAGGTAATCCTACAATGGTTGGGTCCTGACATCCTAGTGGACATCTACCATTGTATTCATTTTGCCAAAAAATAAAAAATTAGTGAAATGAATTCACAAGTTCAAATGTATACATGCATTGATAAACCCAGCACTGCCCCTTCTCTCTCTCTCTCTCTCTCTCTCTCTCTCTCTCTCTCTCTCTCTCTCTCTCGCTTTCCTTCCCTCTCTCCCTCTCTCTAGTCCCTCTTTGACACTCAGAGACGTATTGGCGCTCTTTTTTTAATGTTTACTTATGAGAAGGCCCATGAGGCCTTCTGAAGACGTTAATACAACTTTCTTTCTCTAGATAACAGTGCTACATGACAATACTAGTTGATAGCACTAGATAATAGTGCCCTCCATTGCCTGTATTGGCTCCATACTTGAAACACAACAGGTTTGACGATCACAGATCAGTTGAGCAACAAGTTTATTTCCACCAATAGATGATCCATCATCTACCCTTGATTGTATACCTGTGGGAGTACTTGGTGGTATAGCCTGTCATCCCATATTTGGATAGCATGTCCAATCCATACTGCCTCTGCAAGAGCCATATCCCACTTGGTGATTTAATCACCTCAATGCCTAAGAAATAACGCAGCTCTCCCAAATCCTTCATCTCAAACTTCTGCTTCAATAGCATTTTCACATGAAGGATATCTTCATCACTATCACCTGTGATGATCAAATCATCAACATAAATGACAAGCAGCATAATACCTTTCTCTGTTTTTCTCACATAAAGTGAGAAATCTACCTTGGAAATCTAAAAGCCAATAGTGACAAGATACTGTCCTATCTTATCAGACCAAGCTCTAGGTGCTCGCTTCAAGCCATACAAGGCTTTCTTTAACCTGCAAACAAACTCAGGATGAACATCATGAACATAACCTAGTGGTTGCTCCATAAAGACCTCTTCTTGCAAATCACCATGCTCCCTTCTCCTTCTCCCTCCTCCTCCTCCTCCCTCCTCCCCCCCATGCTTTACATCTTCTTCCTCTCCCACTCCTATGCTCCCCCTAAACCCTTAGTTCCTCAACCCTTAACCTCCATGAATTACAAGGGAGACCAGTTCTCCACCATGTACTCTACCCTGAACCTTGGATCCTCCTTCTAACCCTGGAATGTATTCTAAACTTTGGAACCTCCTTCTAAACCTTGGAGCCTCCTTCTGAACCCTGAACCTCCCTCTAATCCTTAAACTCCTCCTAAACCCTGCAACCCCCAATGAAGGCAAAAGCCTTCATTACCTTAACCATGATGATGCACATTCCTTTCACACATGCATGCACTATGTTTGCTTCCCATACTTAAGCCTATGTCTCTCACCAGAATATGACTCGAGGTCCTAAGCTACACTTATACTACAAACAACAACATTGATATATCTGTAGGTGGCAAAAAGCCTCAGAACCTTGCATACTAAGAACACCCTGCTCTTCCTATAGAAGCCATGGGAAAGAGCCAATTTGGCACCATTGTCGAGGAGACCAATGTCTCAAGTAACGAGTAAACATATGCAGGTATGTGTAAAAATAAACAAACCGCTACGAACTTTCACAAACATAACAATCAAGGGCAAGGAGAGTAAATTTTTTTTCCAACTCTAGCCAAACATATCAACCCAAAGCGTCAACCTTGTGTTACTACCTTAAGAATTTTTTTTTATTTCTTAAAAAGAAGCCACTTGATAAACAATCAAGCTAGGTAATGGACACGAATGTGTAGAGCTTGCAATTTCAATCATTTTAGCTTTTTATGGAAGAGCGATCTGAGCTAACCATAAAGAGTTATGGCTCAAGAAGAGTTTAGGGTTTAACCCTAAACCTATACCCATTTCCTATAAAAACCCATTCCTCCCCCTCATTTTTCTTCTTTCACATCTTGCCTCCATCCTCTTCCCCATTCCAAGCCCTACACGAGACACTCCTCCTGCTCCATCGACCCTGCCGCCCTATGCCCATCCTCACATGGTGAGTCACTTCGAGCCCATCTCACAGTGATAACCTAGCCATCCACCCACTATCCATTCATCCTCAACAATCCCGTTACATCGAGAAAGACTTGGAGGTGTATTCTACACTGACCATCAAGCATTGCTTTATCTTATGAACCCCCCCTCCCTCCTCCTCCATTGTTGTTCCTCCTCCCCCCTCGCTCCTGCTCCTCCCTCCTCCCTCCTTCCTCCTCCATGCCTACTCCTCACCCTCCACACCTACTGGTAGACTACCCCCCTTTCCTCCTCTTCAACTACTGGTCCTCCCTCCCCCATCCCTCCTCCTCCTCACCCTCCCTCCTTTTGCATGCTGCTCCTTCAAGCATGCATCTCCACACCTTCTCCTTCCCTACACTCCTTTAGTCATGGCACCATTCGAGGACATCTCCAACAAGTACCACATTCACTTAGAGTTGGAGGCTAAATATGCAAGAACACATAGTCTAGGATTGAGGGGAGCTTCCAAAATCCATAGTCTTCGTTCGCAAGGAAAGAAGCATCTCAACATTTGGGTAGAAGGATCCTTGTATCCTTTAGATCCTGCCAACCAAAAGAGCCCTCCTTTCCATACAATGCATGAGCTAGTTTGGTTTGTTGGAAATGGACAACCTTTCTTGGGCTCTGCCAGCCATCAGTTGAAGGTTGCTTTCCTTTGGACAAGGATTGAGTAGCAGGAGGCGAATGTAAAGTAAGATTCGCATTGGTAGCTACTGAATCTTTGCCTTTATCTTGACTCCCAGAATGCTGTCTACTACTTTTATTTTTGTTGGCAACTGGAGTAGGAGCATCTTTAGTGGGCATGTGGACTGGCAAGGTGACATGATGTATTTTATGTTGGTTTAGTGGACATTGTGAAGCCATGTGTCCAAACTTTTTGCATTCAAAGCAAGCCCCTGCAAATAAACCCCATTTGAGTTTATAAAATGCACTCCCCATGTTCACATTATTCACCGTGACTGAGTAAGGTTGCTTGGTTATTGCAATCGGTTAAACAATGCTCAATCAATGCTATGCAAGCAAGCGAGATGTCTAGAGCCTGAGCAGAGATGCTAGCACATTTAGGAAATAGCACCATTATTCCAATGCATAACTCTATGCAGGATCTTCAAAGGGAGAACCAGGATCTTTATGATAAAGCCAAAGCATTGGACTTGGAGCGACATAAATTAGAAGAGTCACTCTGTAAGCTAGCTGAGTCCAAAAAAGACTTGGAAAGATCTATATACAATCAAGTATGACGAGCCATAGAGAAGGAATGAGAGAACGCAAAAGAACAAGTGCAAAAGATGAAAGAGACATCTTTGGGACTGAAGGAGAGGAAAAGAAGGTACTTACATAACATGGATGCATTGGCACCCAAGACACAAGCGCCTACATGTGCAAGTTGCTGAGGAGGTGATGAAGGACTTCATGGATATTGTGGATGCAAAGTAGATGCTTGCAGCTTCTTGTGATACTAACGATGTAAGTCGTGAAGCTTACACATCTGTTTTCAAAATGTTCAAGTCTACTATTTTGGGAAAGTATAAGAAGTCTACAATGCCCCTACCCACACCTTGGTCTGTGAGATGTGCACGGCGAGAAATATACCAATGTGCAAGAGAAATGCTTGGAGGGTACCATTGCATAAGGGGCACAATGACTTGGAAGAGTAAAAAGAAATCTGGCTTGCAAACCTTTGAGATGAATGCTTTCAACAATGTCTACTTAGATGTTGAGAAACTACAACAAGCAATGGTCAAATTCTATGGCATGAGAGAAGATGGTAAGAGGAAATCCATTATAGCATTGCACTTTACTTAGTTCATTTCCTAAATCATGTTGATTTTTCTCTTTTATTGTATAGATTGCAATGGAAAGCTTATATTTGTCATCAAAATGGATGAAGCTCAATTGGTGAAAGAACACAAGTTAGAGAGAGTCAGCATCTACATTATGAATAAAGCCTTAGCCTTTGTTTAAGGGGATGAAGAAGTAGAGCAAGATTTCTCAATGCAATCAGAGAAAGATATATGGTGGCTTGCAGCATTTGAGACTCCAAAAGAGTGCCATGAGACATTGAAGTGGGTTCTAGATAGAACAGGAATCCCATTGACCATCCGAAGACAAGAGGAAGGGCAAACATTGACAGTCGATGGCCATGGAACCTTTCAAGTTGAATGGCATCTTGCTGGTGATTTGAAAACCCTCAAGTGCTTGCATGGTTGTGATATAGGGGCAAATGCAATGAACACATGCCTTTATTGCATGTGTTCACAACATAAGCAAAAGGCTTGCTTATAATGGGAGAATGGCATTATATCTTGCAGCCAAACGCAAACTCCAAATCGCAACAAGAAGGATCCAAGGTGGGATCCCATCTTGCCCATCCCACTTGAGAGAGTACACATATGTACTTTACATGCAGAACTGCGTGTACTTGATAAGTTGTTGTATTTGCATCTTGTCTATGCTTGGAATTTAATTCCATAAGAAGTATCTACATGGTGCATTGCAGAAGCTGAGAAGTTGTTGTTAGAGATGGGATTCCATGGAGGACATGTCAAACTTAAGGAGGATAAGAAAATGTCTGGGGCAACACAGAATCTTCCTGCAAAAGTGTCCATGGGTGGAGGGAAGGCAAGGAGATTCCTATCAAACCACAATCTCGACAAAGACAAACATGCATTGTCTCAAAGTAGTTTGGGTTCGGAATACTGGAAAGCATTGTGTGAATGCACGACCAATAAGGCTTCTCATCCTCAAGTAGCAACTTTGAGAGCTAAAGTATGGACAAAGGTAGATGCATTGATAAAATTGCTTTGCTAGGTTCAAATCGATGAGATGTATCATGAAAGGTTGAGGATTGCTATGAAAGAGTTTATGCAATTAATGGTGAAAGCATGGGAGGAGTCGCACATTACGCATTACATGGTAATCTTGGCACCATCGTAATATTAAGCACTTTCTTTATAAATAGTTTTTGTTGCTGATTTGATTCTCATCCTGTTTGCAGCATATTCTCTATGCACACGGACCATGGTTTGTACAAAATTGGGGTCCTTTGTCAATTTGGAATACACAAGGCATGGAGAAGTCGCACTATAGAGCCAAGGCAGCCTACTTCAAGAACTCAAGGCATGGTGGTGGTGTCACTCGTAGCAATGCATTGCATGAGATCTTCGACTGGTTTTTTAGATGTTTACTAGGAAGGACTTTGAAGTGTGAAAAGGCAAATGCATCAGAACTTGCAAAAGCAGTTCAAATTGTATCAAAGAATAGAAGGCATAGTGCTTGGAAAGCATCCATAGGGAGTCAAGGAGTCGCACATTGGTTGCAAGCTATAGTGAGAGAATGGAGCAGATGGGTCCAAACACCAACAGAAGCTATGCTGTAATTGTATACAAATATGAAATAAATATCTTGCTTATTTTGACCACAATTTGTGTACTCACTCTTTAATATCTTGCTTATTTTGACCACAATTTTTTGTACTCACATGACATTGGGGAAAGTGGGGACATGGTAAAGGAGGGGGGAGAGAAGGGAGGGGCATGGGGCAGGGCAAGGGGAGGGGTGGAGTGGTAGCAAGGGTGGGAGTAGGGGGGGATGGGGGTATGGGGGAGGGCGAGGCAAGTAGGGGGAGGGCAAGGGGGGGGGAGGGTGACAAGGGTGGGGGGGGTTGGAGGGGTTAGGGCAGGGACAGGGGGCACGATGAAACCCTAAATGTAATTAAAAGGGATGTCAAAACATGATGGGCCCTTATAAAAAGTTAAAAAAACCCTAACTCTCATTATTCAATGGCAAGAGTGAAGAACGCTGCTAGACCCACTGGACGCCGCCTCCACCCTTCCTCCTCTAGCTCCACCACCTCGATGGCATCCATGCACACAAACCTATCCGAGTCTGATGGTGCCTCCCTCGACTCTCGTGAGCCCTCCCTCAACTCCCCCAAGTCCCATAAGTCCACTCCCTAGTCTCTTGAGCCTTCTTCTCCTCCCAAGTCTTGTGAGCCCACTCCCCACAGCCCCAAGAGCGTGAGCCTTCCCTTAGCCTTCTCCCCAACCTTCCCCTTAGCCTCAGCCTCAGCATGACCCTCAACCTTCCCCTCAGCCTTCCCCTCAGCCTCAGCCTCAGCCTTAGCCTTCCCCTCAGCCTTCCCCTTAGCCTTCCCCTCAGCCTTCCCCTCCCCATGAGATCCCTCTCCCGATCGAACAAAATGTGTTCGATAACCTCCCGGATATAGAGAGGCTTCTTGAGGGTCAACAGACTGCCAGGAAGTGCACCACCTTCCCTCTCTCGGAGATACAACCCATGGCAGAGATGACCCCTCTGCCCATGAGGAGGGTAAAGTAGGCTTCGAGGAAGCCCCATCCCAAAGAAGGCCAAATCTCTAGCATCAGCGAGAGGAGGACTCGAACGCAAACAAGAGCAACAGAAGAAGCTCAAGGTAGACAAGACAGTGTGGGAAGGTGTTCGGGTACCTATAAGGCCCCCACCAAGAGTCAGGAAGCTGTACTGAACAAAACCAAGAGCGTGGGCCCTGGCAAATGCAGAAGACCACCAACAACTTGATCCTGTGTGCTCCCTTCCAACATGTGGTACGGGAGATCATACAGGGATACAAGGATGATGTGCGCTTCAGCACAGGAGCTATGGGGGTGCTCTAGGAGGTTGCAAAGCAAGTGACCACCACTCTGTTCGAGGATGCCAACTTGTGTGCCATCCATGCAAAGCACGTCACGGTCATGGACAAGGACATAGCTCTAGTGAAGCAGCTACGGAGTGGCTCAAGTTTGAAGCCCTAGATTCTCTATCTTGTATCTAAGGCCCAAGGGTCGATTTTTTTAAATAAAATATATTGACATTCTCTACACTCTCACATTGTTGTATATTTTCCATTTCAATGCTTGCAGTAAATGATCATTTTAAGTTAAGTTTTGAATTTTGTCAAATCGCGCAGAAGGGAAAAGTGTTCGGCACATTGCCAGGACCCCAGAAAGCCCAGAACCTGCCATGATGTGAATTTGGGCATTCTGGAAAGTTCCAAAATGCCCAAATTCATGCCGTGGTGAGTTTTCCAGAATGCCCAAATTCATGCCGTGGTGGGTTTTAGGCTTTCTGGGGTCCTGGCAACATGTCAGACACTTTTCTCTTCTACGCGATAGTGAAATTCCTTCAAGATTTGACAGAAATGAAGTCTTGATACCCATAATTAGTGAAAATGATACTAAATTGGCTAGAAATTTATTAAATTAACACAATTAAAATGATGGAGAAAATATATCATCAACAACTTAAACAAAATACAATGGAATTCGTGACGAGCAATGATAACTTAAAACAAATAATAAAGACATGTAATCATGTATCCATTGAAATATCCATTTAAATATATGTTTATATATACAAAAGGCCTCATAGGCTATCTTTCTTCTTGGCTAGTTTGAGTACATCGAGAATAGGGGTCTTTAATCCCCTAGTGGATTCCTAGATATAAATCTAGCCACAACAGCACTAACATCCTCCTCTTCTGCTGCCAAAGACATAGCCGTTGCTATCAATGCCCTACCATGAATGTTCGGTCCAAAGGCATTGATAGCAGCCAGGCGGTGTACCAAAATGCCTTTGTCGGTAGTTTGAAAAATGTTGGAGTATCCGATAGTGTGCGACAATGCCTTGCACTTCAGCAGCTCCGAAGGACCTCGAGGAGAAAATTTGCCGTGAAAGACCATGATATGCTCTACGACTTTGCCAAGGTAATGGGCCAAAGAATGATCTCGCCCAAATGTGCTGTGAACATTACCCCGTCGAGATGAGAATTCATCAAGCTCGAACGCATCCTACAACAATTCAACAAACATTAGAAGACCGATAAAACAAATTATACTAAAAGAATATCAAAATAAAAAATATCATTCGAACTTACTACTATAGTGTCATCGGCTTCTATCCCTTCCCTTTTGCAATGTTGATGGAACTACATGCTGTGTGATGTTCCATTTGGGAGGTGGATGCTTTCTCCTAACCTGTGTTGGAGGTGGAAGCTTCTACATGAGAGGGTTGTGCATTGTATACGGACATGTCTGCATCCCTCATTGAAACCAGTGTCTTCAAGAGAAAGTCTTCCATTGTCTAGTCTTCAATACCTAAAACCCCAAGATCTTTGACACTTGTGTCAACATCGAACCCCGATAGGACTCCAAGTGCCTCATCCTCTCGTAGTCCAAAAAGAATCTCTATGTCATGGAGGAATACGTACTCTTCTCCATCGATGATGAGGGGGGACAAGGACCATAATTCTGAGTCTGGGTCAATGGTCTTTGATGTAGATTCTTGCTCTACTGGGGGCTCTTGAAGTAGGCTCAATGCTTGAGCTGCTTCCATCTCCTCTATTAGATTGTCAAGACTCTCTTCCATTTAGATGTCCGAGTCTAGTCTAGGGACGACCAGATCAGCAGTTCTAATAGAGGGGGTGCTAGATGATGAGGCTTCTTCCTCTAAATTTCCTTCTTGGAGAAGAAGATGAATGTCATCTCCCATGAAAGGAATTTGGTGCCTATATTTCCTGTGATCCCTGTGTTTAGGGTGTCTTGAACTTCAATTGTCCTAAACCCTTCATCTGTAAGGTTGTCACAAAAGCGGGCCAAGCACTTTACGAACTTGGGTTCCTCTACGAATAGATACTTTATGTAATCTATGGGAATCCATCTCTTTGAAGTGTGGTCAAGTGTATAGGCAAAAATTGAGAAATTATCTTGCATGTAAAGGATGAGATCTAAGAATTCATCCTTGGCTCGCTGCCTAGGACATCTAAAGTCCTCTCAGACACTAAAAATAGCTCTTCCTCGTGATCTGCAAATGCAGTTCGTAATATGAAGTCATGGAACGTAGTTCTAGCTGAATCCATGGCAAATAGCAGTTGATACAGGGAGTAACTTCTGAGGACGGGAGTTTCTATGGCTCTCTAAATGTGAAAGTGAGAATGTGATGTTAAAAGGGCTCTTACCCCTTACTATATATCAAAACCCTAAAAATTAAAATTAATCATAAATTTCCCAAATTTTTTGAAAAACATTTACCATCATGAACTGAAAGGAGAAAACATTAAAGGAAATAACATTTTAATTTAATTGTCCATCATCTTTTGAAGCAATAACTAGGATTTGACAGACAAAAAATTAAATGCTGCACTAGTCAAACACATTGTTAGTAATCTTCAAAGTTGCAGGAGGAATGAAATTGGCACTATGCATGCACTTCTCCACACGGCAGTTGATCTTACCACCATTTAAGGTAAAGTAGAAGGACTCTGATATGCCATCCTCCATGACCAATAGGTGTTCTCGCACATCCCTTAGAGTCCATTGCGATGTGACATTCACATTCTTGACATCTTCCTCTTCAACATCAATAGACAAACTTACCCCCATATTGTCTTCATCATTAGAGTCTAGGGGAAGCCACCGGCCATTTGTTTTCTTCCAATGCCTGTACTGAAAAGCTAAATACAACATTTAGCAGACAAATGGTATCTAATAACCACATTGTCTTTACATGCGTGACATTGAAACACATCACCCGTTTGGTCACCTGACCTAGTTCCCCAATTCATCCTAAATCTTCAAGAGCATTTTCATCTACATGCTTGCAGGACCACATAGTTTTTGTTCTATGCATATGTATATTCTGAAATAAAGAAGCAAAAATGTGCAGAGGCATAAACCAAGATAACCTTGCCCATTTGGATGCAAAACTAAACTTCATGGCCATGCCCACATCCTTTGCAATCTTGTCCTTGTACGATTGCAATGTACGATTGCAATGTCCTCGAGTCCACATTGTTGCAATCCATGTCTTGAAGTTGTGGTGATGCAATGGTTTGCAGACGGCCATAGCTTGATGATGTCATTGGAGTGATGTATGTTGCACTATACCAATACACTTCTTCATTTGCAAGGAGGGAAACTTCTCCCCAGCATGCATTTGCTTACCTAAATCCTCATGAATCGTAGTGAACTTGCCTATGAATGATTCAACTGGTTCCCACTCCTCGAGGTCCGAAGGGAAGACATCTACCACCATGAATAAGAGCTCTTAGAAACCAAACACAAAATTTCCAAATGGACTCATTACACTTACAAGTGAAAAAGGTACATAGATAGGAAGGCTCATAGTGTGATGGTATCCTAGATTGATTGAATGATGGAGGAAGTCGCATATCTTTTCCCATGTAAACATGTTGCACTTTTGCGAGCCATCCTTTCTTCCCAAACTTGAACTTCAAGATGCACCCCTTCCACTCATGTAAGATGTCACCTCTCTTGCTCTTGGGAAGCTTATGTGGACCTTTGGCTGATCCTTTCATCACTATCCAGTCATTTAAGCTGTAGGTGCAAGGGATCCACTCATCCAATGCATTTCTGGTGTTGTGGAAAACACAAGAGGTCACAGCATTGCGTGGTCATGTAGCCTTTCTCCTCACCATGCTTGCAGAGGTTGCAATAGCAAGAATGGGACTCCTACACAAGGCAATGCAGCTCCAACAGAGGCACAAAAGAGGGAGAAGGAGAGGGACAGCAGAGCAGCAGCAACAAAGGCACAGGAGAGGGAGAAGGAGAGGGACAGCAGAGCAACATCAATAGAGGCATAGGAGAGGAAGAAGGAGAGGGACAGAGTAATAGCAACAGAGGCACAAGAGAGGGAGAAGAAGAGGGACAGAGCATCTCCAACAGAGGCACAGGAGAGGGAGAGAGGGGAAAGAGAGGGAGAGAGAGAGAGGAGCTACAACAAGCAGGCCAAAGCAGGAGAGAACAGAGAAAGAAGGGGGAGAGGGAAAATGCGTGGGATTTGGTTCAAATCTGAGTGATTTGGTAGGTTGGACCAGAATAGTGGGGGGCAGCAGAGGTCCTAGAAAGAGGGAGCAGAGAAGAAAAGTTTGCCACAAGGGCCCTACCATCGCATTGAAGGTAGTTTTGGGCTCATGTGGGGGAGGTGCACTTGGTAGGAGGGTCAAACATGGGTTAAGAGGGGGGGGATGGTTTGGGTGGTCCCTAGTGTAAGGGGAGCAACCAATAGGGGCTCTCTGTAGGTCTGCCCACCCTCCACCTCAACATACCATTGCCCCACACCTTCTAGCACTCTCATTGGTACACCTCAAATCACTCTCTGATCCCTTGAAATTAGGAAACACTAATTGGAGGCCCTTTTGAGACCCCAATTCTCCCCTAGTGAGTCCTTGATGAGAAATTTTGAAACAATTCATGTAGCATACCACGAGGATGTCACCAAGGAAGAGGGAAACAAAGCCATCACCCTCTTTAATAATGAAATTCCACCACCACCTCCTCTAGATCCCGCCCAACCCACCCAACAAGCCATGCAACCTCCTTTCCCTCGGACAACACTACTCGAGTATTCTTCTAACGCCTCTAACACCACCACTGCATAGCACGGGACCTCCTTTTCCATCTCCTCTACAGCTCCAGTCAACCTTCCTGACACAACTCTCAACACACTGCTTCGAGCAACCAATTTTGTATAGGCAAATGATGCAACAATGCCGACAGGCACAGTAGAGCCAGAGCCCATGGCCATTGCATATGACGATGCTCTAACATCCCCACCTGCCTCCCCTTGACTCCTTTCCTTTAGGGGGCTGGTTCCACATTGCCTTGAGTAGGTTGCCTTTTTTATCTCCCTAATCGCAGGCTCTTGACCCTGAAGATATCCAATGGTGCCCTGACTTGCAGTCCTTCCAGGAGCTGCCCGACATTGCACTAATGCATCATTGGAAATGACAACTCGAGGGCTCCCATCTCCATCTCTATGAAATTCTTGAGGTGTGTCCCCTCACCCAATTCATCATGTAGTCCTTCAACAACTAGCGACGTGTGCATCCAAAGTGCACGAGGAGGATACAGCCTCGCCCCTAATGCTCCCATCCCAATGACCGGATGCAGATGCCGTTCTATAGCCATGATGGCAATTCCCTTTCTTGAAGCTGAAGAAATTTTGGCACTACTATCACAGTACCCACATCGATCGTCACATCCACCCACTGTATATGCCAATGGAACAATGATGGATTTGGCCCAAATTCAGAGAACTCCAAAACAAGGACCCAAATGTGTTGTACAACTTTCCAAAGTATAACTTCTGCAAAGAGATTAGTCAAGAGGGATTTTGCTTCCATCTCCAGTCATTCAGCAACACATATGGATTAGTTCCAGATCTTGCCATCGTAGAAGCGGTACATTTCAACCACCTCCTCCTCCGTGATCTCCCTGCCCATAGTCAACCACCTCGACAATCTAAACAACTAGATTGTCTTCAATCCCGACATCAGTCCTACACAATTCCAGGACCTCCGCGTCTACCTCTGTTTCTACAATCTCCATGGACATCACATCCACACATATGAGGACATGCACGCCACCCATTTTTGGAAATATCCCTCATACCTCACTTGCCTCACTCCATGATAGCTAGACCACTGCACAATCCTACAAATAGTCCTCACCACCAACCTCCTCCAGCGTGGCTGACCCGAGGATAGATCAGCAATAGGAAAGGGGGCATGTTAACACCCACAGAGTACAGTCACCAAATGCAGGGTAATCAGTGATTAGAGGTGATTAGGCTTCATGATCTACTTCAACGGACAAGCTCAGGGAATTTGATCCCCGAATACTCGAAGGCCAAAGATTACAAGCAACGTGCACATGGAAGGAATACAGCTCAAACTCAGCGAGTTTGATCCCCAAATATCCAAAAGCCAAAGACTCTAGGAAACGTGCACAGATTGGTTGTTCCAGCTATCACTCAAGACTAAAGATTGCAGGCAATGCACATATTTCAAGTCTACGTCCATGGAAATAGCCATGAAAGGAGTATAGCTCAAACTCAGGGAGTTTGATCCCCAAATATCCCGACAAAGGAGTGCAAGCAATGTGCACAGGTTATATGTTCCAGCTGCAAGCTCCTGTTAAGTGTCTCACGGGAGTTAAGCCTCACCACTCCAGGTTTTGAGCCTCATTTATAGGGTTTGAGCCCCAAATGGCTTAAGGCATGAGGGCGCTTAGGGAGTTTGAGCCCCAAATCACCTAAGCCTTGGACGTGTGAGGCTAACACAAGCACTATTTCCACTAGTAGGGAAGAATAGCACTATGCCTTGGCACCCTACGGGCCCAAGAGCCTTTGGTTATAAAAGAGAAGGAGCATGCTAAAAGGAAAAGGTTGGCCCTCCCTTCAAAAGGTGACTTGTATAAAAGGCCAAAGTGTTGACTTTGGTCTTCATTCTTGTTAGCACAACTTTTAATACAAGCTCCCTCTTCTCTTCCAAGAGAGTGAAAACCAATATGCAAAGTAGGCTTTAATAAGCGAAACCACCCATAATGGGCTCACAAACTGAAAAGAATGGTTCCACCATCCCCCTTCACTCTCCCCTTCGCTTCTCCTTCTCCCTCCCTTCTCCCCTCTCTTCTCTCCTCTTCCCCTTCCCTCTTTCTCATGTGGAAACACATTGCAACAATCCATCGCTTGAGTGACACTTGCATATGACTCGTGCCTTGCGTTGCACCCACAAGGAGTAGCTTGGAGTGGAGGCTCCATCGGCATCTCTTCAACATCCTCACGACATGTGAGTCATCACCGAGAAGCACACGGTAAGTTTTGTAATTGATGGTATATCTAGAATAGATATACTCCCTATTCTACAGAGACTATAACAATTGGGTTTGCATGAGAGGAATGAGAAAGCAAGTGAGAAAACAAAGGAACCCTAATGCCCTTGGCATCAAGACATATCCAACCAACAAAGTACTTGTGGGGTATTTTTAGTGCCATGCACCATTATCTCAATATGTTTTACCTCATAACTAGAAGCCCTAGAAAAGGTTTCCAAGCATTTCATAACCTTGAGCATTGACTATGTGTCATTGCTAGGGGTCAGATATGTATCATTTGCAAGATATTGATTAATAATCTATTTTTCATTTTTTAACTACATTCCTTTGATCTCACCATTTATAGCCTCTCCTTCAATTAATCAACCCACAATGTTATAGAGTGAAAAAGTAGAGTGAGAGAGGGAAACCTTGCTTTGATAGATCTGTCATCTAGATCTCAGGTCAAAGAGTTCAAATATAAGACCATTTATAGCTATTTTAGCATTATCTCTTCATAGAAAATTGGATATTTTCAAAACTTGGGCGAAGACCATATTCGATAGAGATTGAGTTATTAATCTCCACTCGATCTCCATTCATATGCTTACTGATATTTATTTTGAGAAAGCAAATATCCAAACCGAGCAAACCCTGTGTTTCAAATACTCTAAGACCTACTATAATGTAAGAATCGCTTCTGAGATATGTCTCCCATAACCTTTCTATGCTTCTCTAATCAGCTTTTGCATCTTATTCTCAAGCCTTAATGCTAGTGCCTTAGAATAGTTTTCTGGATGGTATTACATATTGTAAGGAAGGCCTCTAATTATTACTTGTTCTTTTGCCCTCCATTAGGAAATAAGTTTGATCATCCCAATATCATCTTGAGGATCTAATTGTTTTGGTTTGAATTTCAATTGTCATTGTATTGAATCATAATAAACTTTATATCATATGGCCATGTAAATGCATGTGACCCTAACTTACATGGTGTTTAAAAGGTTCACATAAAAATCAAAAGAATATAACTCCAAATCACCATGGGTACAATGGTTAATTTCCATCATGGCAACACTATCCAAATGAACAATTGTTAGTTTCCATGATGACTATGCTTGCAACACTGTCCAATAGTAAGACTCAAGATGGTCACTCTAGATAAGTATTTAAAAAACCCCCTCCTATTTGCTTATAAGTAGCTCGTAAGCCCTTGAAATTTAAAATCCCCTTTCATTAACAGACCTACTATATTATGTGTTGTACAGAGTGACCACCGTAGGTGGTCAAGGATAACCACTTTCAACTTGACGCATCCTCAGTTCCCTTTACCATCAAACATTATCATCCAAAGTGGCTTTGATACCATGCCCAAATGAAAATAAGCATGGTAAGGAAGAAATAAATTTTAAATTGATCATAATGCAAATGTAGTTAATATACTTAATGTTACGGTTTGTAAAGCCTCATTTAATGTTAGTAATGTGCCTTGATCTTCTTCTTCCCTTGTGTGTAAGTGTGTGCGTGTGCATGGAGATGTGATTTTTCTATCCAATATTCATCAAGGTATCCATGTTAAAAGGGAATGTTGAAAACATAACCACATGCAAAAGCAAGTCTAAAGTTGCAACTTGGCAAAGAGGGGGCCCAAGGTTCCCATGAGCTGTAAAGTCACAGAAAAAGCTGAAGGTCAACCATTCTTCATAAATAGCTCTCAAGAATTTCGAGTAAAAGTGCCTTTCCTCAATCTTTTGTATTATGTTTATATATGTACTTTGAGGTTTGATAGGAGAGTGTCTCGCTGCTCAAATTGAGCTCAAATTAAACAAGGTGGGAATCCCACTAAGGCCTTGGTTTTGGGAATGTTATTGTAGGAGTAAGTGTTAGTGTGCATCTCGTGTGCATTATGCGTAAATGTGTGCAATGCAATGGTCTCTCCATTATGCGAATGAGTAAGGTGTTGGTTCTTTGAATTCTAAGCTAAAGCAAAAATAGTCTATCAGGGTTTGTAGATTTGTTCGTTGTGGTGTTTTTTAAGAGGTATCTATCACCACTACGGCCTTCTTTCAACAAGGTGGAATAATCACCAAGTCCCCATTTAGAGAAGATATAACATAGCTCGGATAAATATTATAATAAAATGTTCCAATAACTTATAAAAGGGAAAACAAAAGGCTAGGAAAGGTAAAGAGAAAAATGTAAGTAAAGGTGAATGAATATGGGAAAAGTTAGATGAGTGAAAAGAGAGAAGAGAAAAGAGATAAAAGAGGGGATAAGCCATTAAATATGAGTGGAAACATGGCCATTTTGGCAAGGGACCCTCATTCCTTTTACTTTTAATAAAAGTGGTGTAGGAGCTAAATGATAAAAGAATTCCCTATTTTTCATGTAATGCCAAAAACTTTATCCACATAAAGTAACAAAATCATTTAGGACCCTCACAAAAAGACAAAAGACTTAAAACTAAAACTCATTACATTGGCCTAAACTACCACTAGTCCTAACACTAAACACCCATTAACATGCCATTAACATGGTCAACTTGACCAAATGACCTAACTTCAAACAATGAACCCGATTAGCAAACAAAACTTCTCCATCCCTCCATAGACCCTTAGGAGGGCCGAAAAAGGGACGTTCTATTTGCATTAGTTAGGCGAGAGTGAAAAGAGAGTACATATGTACACAGCAATTTGTTCATTGCCGGAAGGTTATCTGCTCACAAGTTCTCTAAGCAGAATTGCATCGGCAGAACAAAATGCCATTTGACGTGCATTAGGTGAAATCCACCATATAATGCACGGGTGCCTCCTCATCTCCATCTACGCTGTACAATGAACGCTTCTAACTGATTCCACAGACGCTTCTCTCAAGCGATTGCCTGTGCGGAAATTGCATTCATGTGAACGATCTTCAATTAACAAACACAGCCAGCTTCATCCCATCGTAGCAATGATTAGGAACGCCACACATAAAGTAATAACTACCGCTCTTATCTAGAAAAACAAAAGTATTTCCATTCTCGAAACTCCTGATGGGATTGTCCGCTTTGCAACTGTAAAAATCTGAGCTGGAGACTTGCAAAACGTTGTGGGTCTCAGCAGAATACCGAAACTCTGCGTGAACAGAAGGCAGCACGATTATAAGGATGGATTAGTAGATGCCTTATGACCAGCATAATGCAGAAATTGCAGCGGAATCCACGAGCTCAAAAACAAAAACTCACCTATGAGGTCGCCCACTTGGAAGACGTCGGACTGAGGCCATGCGGGTGGCAAGCTCCAACTCACGACGTGGACAGTGGCTAAGCAGCCTTTCATGGCTACAAGCAAGAAGATGGCGAAGGCGACGGGCTGAGGAAGCTTTGAAAGTGTGGCCATGGTGACAATATGGGACTCTCTCTCTCTCTCTCTTTCTCTCTCTCTGTGTCTCGCGTCGTCGTCGTCTTCCTTCTCAATCTTCTATGATGCTCTCCTTAGGACTCAGCTATCCCCTCATTTATAGATCCCGCTCCGCGCTCCCCCCGGCCTTCACCTTCACAGCCAGCCCCATCTCGACCATGTTTTCCTATCACATCATTACACATCCCCACTCCACCATTTCCGAGCACTACCACCAAGTCCCGACCTTTTTCTCCTTCAATCACTCCTCGATCATTGTAATAATATAGTTGTGGTTCCAACATCTCTACGTCATACCCTCGGAATGAGAGCACTCCTTGGCCCAAGGCAACATCACCCCATAGTTCCTCCTTAAATCAATGCTCTATCACCATGAATTTGTGATTAAAACATGCTTTCCCTTTCTTTAAACATGCTTTCCCTTTCTTTTACCATGGTCGGTTTGATTCCTTGTCAACCCAAAACGAGGATCTTAACATACTTTATGTATATTCCCTATGAAAGCATCACCTTTCATGTTTCTTAGGGAAATCTCAAACATTGCAATGAGAATAGAGTATTTCAACCATCTAAATAAAATATTTAAGGACTAGTAAGAATATCATGCCCATGTGATTCCTCCATGTTACAAGAAACCTTTCCCTAATACTATACATCCTCACAAGATTGATGATTGTGATAGAGATCTCCTTTTTATTTGATAGAGGGCTACACCATGTGAAACTTTAAATTGTGACCTCTCTATAGAGCATTCATTTCCAAAGTGAAAGTATGAAGGGTAGCATAACTAAACTCACTTTCCTTGTTGCACCATCACCTTTATTGTATGGAAGAGCAGCAATGATACCGATTTAATGCATAGAGATCTAATTGTTTAATATCATTAAAGGTTTTATTAAAACCCGATTCAATAGTACAACAAAAGTGGTTGGGGGATATGGCTTCACTTTATTTTGGGAGGTTTTTCTTTTAAATAGATTTATTAGTGGTAATATCATTTGGTGCATGACCTTGATGTACTTATATAACAATGCCTATCTTGATCTAATAATATGTATATTGGTAAAATTTAAAAGTACTAGCATCAATATAATTGACAAACAAGTTTTTAGAATGTTTTCAATGCTTATAGCAATAGTATAGTTATGCAAAATTTGTTTCTGATTCTTGTATAGATGATGTAGCTATGGAATTTTTGCTTTCAGGAAAGTTTCCATTATTTTGTTATATAAAGCATTGTCATGTGTGTGTATATGATGTAAGGATTATTATAAGAACTCCTACAAATCTCCCTCCTAAAAGATATACAATTCCCATCTCATTACCTCTACCAATGCCACCTTGCTCTAAAGGCACTTCCTTTAGGACCCATCATTATCTCTTGCACAAATGAATGCACAACTTAGAGTTTAAAGGGTATGATTTCACAACAAAAGTAAAATTTACAAGTTTGAGAGATTTATGTTTACATCCACAAAGGCCCATGAAAGCCTTTTGCATGAATCCTCAAACACCATGCAACAGAGCTTGGCTATATCATTCTTATAGATGTATTTGAATGTTGTACTCTCTTTGTACTCTTCTACAGTGCAATTGAGGCTATCAAATTGACTCTATTGGGATGCAATCTAGACATTTCTTGTCTCTTTATTCACATAAAACCACACATAAGCTAGCTAAGTGATAGATTGGATATTGCATCACTATAATCACTACATATTTTACTTACTACCTTTGATGATGACAATTATATCCAACGATTTGGTTACTCGAAGAAGGTTTGCTTCAACCATACCAGAAGTTTGATTCTAAGAAAATCCACTTTGAATATGCAACCTCTCTTCAACATAAAGTATTGCATGCAAGAAATTTAATAATGTAGAAGAAAACATAGACACAAAGGATGTAGCACCACCGAAAATTGAAATTAAAAAGATGGATTCTAGAATGTACCTTTTAGACCTTAATACAAGTAATGGATTAGTGCACATACCGTTGAGAGTTCACGCTCAACATCATGTGATCACATGTGCATAGCACCATCATGTCATCATATGTGCATAGCACTAACCTTATAGAGTGCTATAAAGCAAAGGGTTAGATCCCCTAACCCTAACCCTAAATGGGTTTGTATATATTCTATTTTTTCAACTAAATCTAGTGTACAGTTAGTCATTTGTGGTGTGCTCTCTAGCTGTGCCCTCTCTCCTCATCTCCACTCTTCTCCTCTCCCCTCTTCATATTTTGTCATGGTATCAAAGCCCCCTTGCCTCTTGCTAAGGCATTGCGATTCTTGTGAGAGTGATTGAGAGATTGAGAGATCAAGAGAGACTGAGTGTTCCATTCACTTCCGTAGAGTGAGAGACTCCTGTTTATGTGAAGGGATTTATGTCCATTTCATTCATCTCTATGTGAGAGAGAGTTCCTTGATTGAAAGTAAGAGAGATTGTGAGTGATCTCTGCAAGAGAATCGTGTGAAAGCGTTCTTCGAGTGTATCCTTATGAGAGATAGACAAGGAGAAAATAGACATCCTATTGTTTGAGAGAAAGAGCCCGAAGCTCTACTGGTTTTGAGAGAAAAGAGAAAAGCTAAGGGCCACCTCGATTAGTCACCTACAAGCAACTCCTTGCTCTCTGCGAAATGACTTCTACAGCAATGCTGGAGGTAAGCTGAGCCATAACAACTACACTCCAGATCCTACAATGAAGCCTGGACTTCCAAAGGTTCAAAGCAATAACTTCATTATGCCTCGACTGGTCTAAGGATCCAGCAACGGCCTTAACAACAAGCTCACATAGCAGCTCCCTCCATCGCCATCTATGCTCCAAGAGCCCACAGCCTCCAACGAATGCCCATGCATAAGCACAGGCTCTCTAACTGTAGCTCCACCATTCTATCAACAACCCCGTGACCTCTCCAGCATGCTTTGATGACTACTCTAAGGTCTTACACCAGCTGAACAGACTGAAACGACCCTAATAAGCACTCCAGCGCCCAGCGCCCATTGCTACTCCAATGATGACCTAGCGCTCCTATCACATGAGCCTAGAGTTCAAAGCGACTCTGTAAGTCACCCGCGCGATGCCTCTCCATTGCCAATGGCCTTCCACATCCACGATCGAAATACGTTACAAGGCTTCTACGCCCACGGGCTACTCAACTACTCTGCATAGCTTCCTTTGGTTGCCAGCGAGACGGCGACGTCCTTCTTCAGCAAAGCCATGGCCTCCAACATAGCTGCAACTCACCTCTAGTCTGAGGTCTCCTTAGCCTCTCCAACTATGACCAGGCTCTCGATCTTTGAAGCAACGACTGCCTTCAACATCGTCAACTATGACCTATGACCTATAACCACAACAAGCTCCATAGCGGCACCCACGACATCAACAAAGACATCTGCAATGAATACCTCGCACTCCTGTGTCGCTAGCAACTACACCGGCTACTCCAACATGAGCTCCAACCGTAACTCCTGCACGAACTCCTATGCCAACATCCACCTCCTTCGATTTTCGTCAACCAGTAACAGAGAAGACAACAGAATCTCGAAGATTCCATCAAAATCTTGCTTAGATTTCGGTGCCCTACAACCAAATGCGTGGTACCTTATCTCTAGTGACACATCAGCACATTGTCCCTCATGCCACATCACCACATTAAACACCTATTTCATTAATTTTGGACTCTTGCACTGTCCAAATTCATTTTGTGAGATAATTCTGGATAAAACATTTCAAAAAAAGAGGCTCTTATAAAACAAAACATTGAGTCAAAAATGAAGATTTAAAAAAATCAAATTAGAAAAAATGACGTGAGATGTTAAAAATAGAGTACATCACATTGTTAAAAGAGACAAAAAAGTAAGATTTTAAAAAATCAAATTAGAAAAAATGGCATGACATGTTATGAAAACTAGAGTACATTTCAAAAAAGAGCACATCACATTTGTAAAGAAGTAGATCATATTACTCAAAGCCATATGGTGTCAAAAAACACCTTAATACAGTCTCTCTTAACATCACATTTGTACAAGAAGTAGATCATATTACTCAAAGCCATATGGTGTCAAAAAACACCTTAATACAAAGCCATATGGTGTCAAAAAACACCTTAATACACCTTAATACAAAGCCATATGGTGTCAAAAAACACCTTAATACAGTCTCTCTTATCTAAGTCTAGAAGATCTCATCATTGGTCTCTCTTATCTTCTCAACAACCTAATCCTTCACTGCCTCCACAGCTGTATCCTCAACATAATTACATGTGAAGAAGAAGTTTAAGCAATCACAAATTGTTTCTTTATAATTTCTCTGAGAGGCTCTTATTGTTCTCTCAGCATCCGCATCAAATCGCCCATGACGAGAGCTGCGATAACGCAAGTTACTTAAGAAGTCTAATAGATCTTGTCGTGCTTTTATCATACGTCTTAGAAGTCTTTCACTGTCTGCTATCTTGAGAGTCTCCTCCCTCTCTGCGTGCCTTTGTGCAGCAAATTCCTCTCTCTCCATGTGTGTCAAAGGAGAACCTTGTCGAATTCTGGCCTCTCTCTGTGCTCCTTGGTCAGCAATCCATTCTTTGAGATTGTTAATTCCGAACTCCACGTCTTCGACAATGCCAAGGACATCCATGGGTGGGGAGATGATAAAGAAAGGGAGATGGACTACGATGCAAGAAAGAAGAGAGTGTCTGCGGAAGAACTAGGATAGAAGAATACTTGGTTATCAAGATGGATGAAAGAAGACTCTGAGAGTGTTTGCGGAAGGACTAGGATAGAAGAATACAAGAAGAATACAAGTTAATGAGAAGCACTAGGATTGCAAGAAAGAAGAGAGTGTCTGCGGAAGAACTAGGATAGAAGAATACTTGGTTATCAGGATGGATGAAAGAAGACTCTGAGAGTGTTTGCAGAAGGACTAGGATAGAAGAATACAAGAAGAATACAAGTTAATGAGAAGCACTAGGATGGATGAAAGAAGAGAGTGTTTGTGGAAGAACTAGGATAGAAGAATACTTGGTTATCAGGATGGATGAAAGAAGACTCTGAGAGTGTTTGCGGAAGGACTAGGATAGAAGAATACAAGTTACTCAGAAGGACTAGGATGTAAGAAATAAGAGAGTGTTTGTGGAAGGACTAGGATGGAAGAATACAAGTGCACTAAGGCACGATGTGTTCACTACGATAAGGATAAGGGTTGGAATAAAGTGAGTGGCACGATGTGTTCACTATGATAAGAAGGGTTGGAATAAAGCGAGTGGAGATTGAATGCTCTACTTTAAGTGAGTGGAGATGATAAGGATAAGGGTTGGAATAAAGTGAGAGAAGCATTGCGAATGCTCTACTTTAAGTGAGTGGAGTTGCGAATGCTCTACTTTAAGTGAGTGGAGACTGTCCAACTGAATAAAATTCTCATCACACAAGGATTTATTTCCAAATAATCACATCATCACAAATTCATATCATAAAATTGTGTGCATGAAGAAATATATTACAAATATTACATCATCACATATTCATATCAAAATTCTCATCACACAAGGATTTATTTTGAAATAATCACATCATCACACATTCATATCATAAAATTGTGTGCATGAAATAAATATATTACAAATATTACATCATCACATATTCATATCAGAATTCTCATCACACAAGGATTTATTTCCAAATAATCACATCATCACACATTCATATCATAAAATTGTGTGCATAAAGAAATTATATAAATATCATGATTATGCCACTTAAGTAATAAGTCACAAATTGGTGTATAATCAACAAAAACTACAAACACAACATCATACATGCATCACAACTCTTGTGATGCTTCTAGTGGAGACTCTGGCAACTCTTCGGATGCTTCCAATGGAGGCTGTGGTGCTGTAGATGTACACTCGGTCTCTACTTCTTTTGTAGTATGTAGTGCTTTCGGAGTAGACTCAGTATCCTCTTCCTTAAATGCAAGCGGAGGTGGTGGCAACTCTTCTGATGCTTCCAGTGGAGGCTGTGGTGCTGTAGGTGTACATTGGGTCTCTACTTCTTCTGTAGTATGCAGTGCTTTCATAGTAGACTCAGTCTCCTCTTCCTTAAAGGGAAGTTCTGGTATTGCTTCAGTTGCATGTTGTATTCTAATGGCAGCAATTAGGTCTCGAATGATTTCAGCCCTAAATAATTGTATATCCTCCTCTGAATATTTGAGCTCCAAAGAGTCTTCCGATGAGATCTGTGGCTTAAGTGAGAAAATTTCTTTGAAAATCAACATGCAGTTGTAGGCAACTCTCCACCCACAACTATGCCCATCTTCCTGCTCTACTACTAAACGCTTTTGGAAGTCTACCGAGTCTTTGTACTGTCCTGTTTCTCTGATAGCAGATACCAACTTCTCAATCGACCTGCTCATCGTGACATATTAAAAAAACTTAGTGTATCTATCACATAAGGTACATAATATAGAAGTAACAACAGATTAATAGAATACTTACGTTTGCACTGAGCCATGAAAGCCTGCAATCGAGTTAACAAACCAACAATAGTTGTCTTCAAGGTTCCAAACCACCAGACTCCAATGTTCCCTACACGAATAATTAAGAACCATTATTATTTAACACAATGTTGCCAGTATAAGATGAAAATAAAGGTTGCCATGATACTTACATCTCATGATATGCCATAAATAGGACTCGCATGCCATGTAAATGTAAAGGCTGTAATAATTTACAAACATCGGCTATTGTCTTTCTGCTATCGCTAAGTATAGGAGAAAGGAGGGAATCCAACATATACGCACGATTTTGTACGACTCTACCAAATCGTGAGATAACTATACTGCACCAACAAATAAATGAATATTAGCTTATTAGATTTAATCAAAATAAATGAATATTAGCTTATTAGCTTATTAGATTAAATCAAAATATTGAATTATCAAGTAGAGAAAAAGTTTGTATCAAACCTGAGAATGGCCATCATAATGTTGTTATTGACCTCATTTGAAGCTCTAGAGAGAATTGAAATCTCTTCTCCCCCAAATTCAAGATACTGAGGTCTATGTTGAATCATAACCCTAACATTAAAAGAGCTTCCCAATTCTTTTAATGAAGACATGTTTGTAGAGTTGAGGTCATCTATCCTCTTTGACTCTTTGATGGCATTCATTTCGCAATCAATGACTGCTCGAATGGTACATGTTATAAATGCATAGAGATGCAAATCCGTATATGTTGATAGTGTGGTGTCATTTTGCATCTCAAAAATTTGACCAAGTACCAAAAGGCAATTGTAGCCCACCCTCCATCCACAATTATAGATGTGGCTATTATCTTGATGTGATACCTGACATGTTATATACTCTATTTGTTGTGCCAAGTCACATTGCCGCATTACTATGTCGATAGCATCTACTAATTTTCGAGCTGATCTGCATATCAAAACATATAACAATAGTGAATATGTGCATTGCATATCAATCTACATGTCAAGAAGTGACAACAAGTGTAGTCTATACTTACTCTAACACATTGCCATGGACGGATGTCATTGAGTTTGCAAAGAAGCACTTCTTCGCAAGGATGTCCACGACTACCAGACTCCAATGTGAGCTGCATTATCAATAAAGAATAATTACTGTGTTTGAGACAATTCTAGCAATGCAATAGAAAAAACAAGTAGGGTTTGATGCTTACTTCTCATAATATGCTGTAAAAATAACTCGTGCGTCATTCATAGGAATGTGCTTCAACCACTTGCAAACATTCTCTATGGTTTCTTCTTTGTTGCTAAGCACTTCCGAAATACGAGGATCGAGCATATATGAAACGCTTTATATATTTTGCGGAAAATTTGCTATAACATTACTATATTTAAAAAAAAGTATTAGCTTCTTGGGTTTAATCAAAATAAGCAAAGTATAAAGCCAAGGAAAAGGATGCATCAAACCTGAGGATGGTTGTAATGACTTTGACATTAACCTCATTCTTAGGATTCAAGAGGATTGAAATCTCTTCTTTACCAAATTCAAAAAAATGAGGTTGTTGTCGAATTAACAACATAGCAGTGAATGAACTTCCAATCTGCTCCAATAGATTCATATTTTTATGACTCATCTTATTGAGGGAGTAGTCTACATCGTATTCTTCTTCACTTGCTATGTCCTCCACATCCTCCTTCTGCCATAAAAATATAAAAAAGTTATGCGATGTACACATCCCAAATAAAGGCTTAAACAAGCAGATAAGGTTTCATACATGCTTTCATTAGTGTAAGTCTCTCCTCTGCTTGGAGCAAAAATTTAAAAAGGTTTCATACACGCTTTCATTAGAGTGAGTCTCTCCTTCTCTTGGATGAAAAAATTAAAAAGTTATGAGATTTACACATCCCAAATAAAAATAATGGTTTAAATAATCATAGAAGTATAAAGATAGCATGCTTTCATTAGACAAGTTATGAGATTTACACATCCCAAATAAAATTAATGGTTTAAATAATTATAAAAGTATAAAGATAGCATGCTTTCATTAAACTCATTCTCTTCTCCTTTTGGAAGAAAATATAAAAAAGTTATGAGATTTATACATCCCAATTAAAGGCTGGAACAAGTATACAAGTATAAAGATAAGGTTTTATACATGCTGCAATGTAGTCATATTTTCATGTTGTTTCCCAATGGTAGTAATTAGATGCTGAATACTCTCAGCCCGAAATGCTAGCAGATCAGCTTCTGTATATGATTCCATTTTGACTGGTAACTCCAAATCAAAAATCTCTCTAAGAAACAACATGCAGTTGTAGGCGACTCTCCACCCACAGCTGTGTCCATCTTTTTGCTCCACTGGCAGACGTCTTTTGAATTCTACTTGATCTTGTTGCTCCGTGGTTGTTCTAACAGCAGATACTAGCCGACATGCAGCACTGTCCAGCATGACATATGAAATATATTAATATGTCATGATCATAAGATACAAAATAAGAAAGTATCAAAAATATTAAGAGAATAATTACCTTGGGGAGTTGGCATGATAGCCTTCTATTGAATTCACAAACCATAAATGGTTGAGTTCAAGGTCCCAGAAGATCAGACTCCAATGTGAGCTACACGACCAGAATAAAAATGATTATTGTTTTACACAAACTTGCCAAAGAAATAGTAAAAATAAGGTTAGAGTTGATACTTACGCCTCATGATAAGGCATTAAGATGACTCGCACCCCATCTAAATTCAAAGGGCTTAACCAAGTACAAACATCTTCTATAGTCTTTTGAGGAGAGCTAAGAATAGAAGAAAGGAGAGCATCGAGCATGTAGACACGATGCTGCATTGTACTAGGAAGTTGAGAAATAACTACACTGCACCAAGAAATAAACAAACATTAGCTGATAGAATTGATTTGCATTCTGCACTAGGAAACTGATATATAACTGAACTGTGAATAAATAAACAAATGTTAGCTTATTGAAGTAGCAATAAATAAATAAACATTACCTGAGAATGGCCAAGATAACATTGTCATTAACCTCTTTTAAAGGATTGGAGAGGATTGAAACCTCCTCTCTACCAAAGCTTAAATACTGAGGTTCTCATTTCAAAACGATCTTAACTTGAAATGAGCTCTCCATTTTATCTAATGCAGCTAAATTTGATTTTTCAATCAAATTTAGAGGTGGTTGCATTGTTGAAGTAGAAGGGAGTGCCTCCGTATTGACTTCATCCATTTCTTCTCCCTCTATTGCCTATAAACAAATATGAGAGATTAGATTCATTATCTTTAAATTTAAATCTTATTTAAAAAATTGTATTTAGTTGAGAAATAGAGAGTTCATACTGCTAAGTATTGTCGTAGTGGCCTTTTTTCATAACCCTGTGAGCCATAATTATCAAAGAGGGCATCATCATATTTGTCTTCATCCACCAACCTCTCTGTGAATGGGTCATGTAAGTCCATCTTTTCATCATCAACAACTGGGACATTATGATCTTCAAGGTAATCATCCATGTCATCGGTGTCCTTGTGGTCTATCTCTTTTTCATAGCCTGTGGTTAGATCTGCTTGAAGCTGGAAATAGGCCATGAAATGCTTATTTTCAATAATATTGGTGGAGTTGCCTTTTCTTAGGAGATCCTCAAATAAATATCCCATCCTGCACAAGGTGACCTCCCAACCTGCCGACAGCAAATTCTCCATCATGGTAAGCAAGAGACTCCCACTTTTTGCAGGACTTCCATAGTTGTTTTTTTGATCATTATGTATGGACCTGGGAATATCTTGCTCTTCTAGCATCAATCTCAAATTATTTGAATTCCCTCTTATGTTCTTTTGTAAAGAGTGATCAGGGTTGGGACTCCGCATACACAGAAAGAATGATTCAAGAGTTTGAATCGCTATGCCACATTCTCTCTTGCCTCTCTTTGCTGCATAAACACCACTATAGATCTTCAAATCTGATGAATATGCTCGCTCTAGAGTAACTTGCATGGCTTCTTTGTCTTTTTTATCAACAAATATGAGAATGTTACAAATCGCCACTTTGCTAATGGTGGTATATACTATTCTATCAATGAAGTTATGGATATCATCGCTAGAAACTTCATTGATAAAGAATAGTTGTGGCTTATCCCATGCTGACTCATTCTTAAAGAAGTCATCTTCTGAGACTCCCCTGAAGTTGACAAGCTTTCCAGACTCTGCCGTAACCTCTACATTGAATTGAAAGCTTTGGTGCATATCTGTCGGCATTCTTATCTCGCTGATTAATCTTTCCACATATGCAACCACCTGTTGTGGGATCTCTTTTCTCATATAAGAGGTTACTATTTCCGACCCATCTTCATCCTTTTTAATCCACCTGTTTGCCCATAGCTTTACCTTGGGTGTTGACAAAGAAGCTATATGCTTCACCACATTATAGTCAATGTTACAATGAGTAAGTGGAATTTGTTTCTCTGACAGCAAATACTTGATGGCACTATGCACTGCATCACGCCTCACCTGTACATTGATGCATTCTTCCATGCAGTGGTCTTTGTCTTTTTTTCCAAAAAACCATTCTTTCTTTAAAATTTTTTGTGCTGCCATGGATGCATACTTATCAGGTAAGTACTTTACAGGCCTCCACATCCTTGCCATCAACTCCTTCTTATCCATTACCTTTGACTTGCCGGAGATAAACAACGGAGCTTCATAGGTCAGCTGTCCATGCTCACAAGCAATGCACGTTTCAAGCATCTCATTGAACACTTCAACAGGACGAAATATGATAGAAGTATAGTCGGCATATCTATCCCTCACCACCTTGAGGCTTGTCATACTTTCTTCCCGCTCTTGGGTTCCCCTAGGCACAACTGCACTCAAAGAAGTATAAAAGTTTGTGAGTGTGTCGGCGTCTGCTTTTGTGACCTTTCGCTTCAAATCAGGATTTGGGGAACCAAATATTGTCCATATCACCCTTGCCTTCTGTAAGACCTCTGATGTTGAGGATATCTTACGCTTTCCATGGACATAATGATTAAGTCTTTCGGACTCAATCAAATACTTAATCTCATGCTTGAATATACAGATCGTTGCAGGATAATAATGGAATGAGCTTATCTTTACAAATTGTTCTGGAGTCTTTTGCCCTGCTTTGCTTCCCTTGCGATCTGATTACAAGCATAAGCCCAATGTTGACCATCAATGGGCTGGAATCTGCAATGAAGGAGAAATTCCTTCTTGACTTCCTTTAGCATATACTCTCCTTGTGCCTCTTCGCCTTGTTCATGTGGAATATTTTTTAGAGTGTTTTTAAAGAATTGACTGAAGATCTCCTCAAAATGTGTAGGCCCTATAAATGTTATTTGATCCAGAAAACTATTTTTGGTTGGACAAAACATTATTGGACGCAAGACCACATTACTTGCCACAGGTTTCTTACCATCTCTCAAAGCCTCGTATATTTGCATTGCATAGGATATATCAAGGATTCGGCTATTAGTAAACAGAGCTCTGCAGCTTCCACATCTTTGGCATTCACAAACCACGTCCTTTGACCCCAGATATATCCCACATCATCATCTGTAACTGCTTCATTAAGACGCCGATTAAGATTTTTAATTGATGTGAGTTCATCTTGATCATCTTCAGCCTCGGATTCTGAGTCTTCTTCATCTTTCTCTTTTTTTGAGCGTTTTTCATCCACATTATCTTTCTCTACAGTGGGACGATGTCTTTTCTTACTGCTTGGAACCGTGGCTCTTGCAGTACTAGCCTTTTGCATTTCACGTCGTGGTTTGCTAGCAAGAGCTTCTAGCATAACTGCAGTGGATCGACCTTGATCTTCTTCAATTTTTGCTAATTCCCGTGCACTCAAGGCTTGTTTTTCATCATCCTTAGTTACATCCACCATTTCTGGCTCTAGAAGTTTGTGCTCATGTTCTACAGGTTTGTGACAGTGTGCCTGTTCTTCTTGTCCCTGCATTGAAGTCTGAGCTTTTTGATCTCCTTCATGTGATGATTCTTGCATATGGAGAGCATATTCTGCATCCTGAAAGTATTCAAACATTATCTTTGCATGCATCCTTTTTGCCACCACACTAGGAAATTGCTCCCAAGTATATGAAAGAGTCTCCAATGCCCTTTGCAGCTCTGGAAACTTTGATGGTTGAGGAGGAGGCATCACAAAGGTCTTTGCGTCTCTCCTTGACACAATAAAATGCATACCGCCAACTTCAGGATCTGAACTCTTTGTTAAAATATCCACAAAGGTGTCTTTTCGCTGAATTATTATGCCTACTACAAGGCTTGAAGTCATATCTTTTTTGAAGAAAGTAGCATCCCATGGATCTTCAACACCATTGAACTCCCTTTTTGACATAAGTAGAAAGAGTCTCTTTTCCTTTTGATGAAGAAACCAAGCTCTTCTACCCATGTGATATCGAGTCCACCTACCAAAGCCATTGGGGCTATATTCCTTTCCTTTGAAATTCAAAGTGACATCAGAAACCCATTCTCTGATCTCAGAGTCATCTAGCATAGCCATCACATTAGCTGATTGCTCCATAATCCTACAAGAAAAGATAATGAAGAATTTAGATACATACAAGTAAAGTACAATATACAACCCTTGATACAATAAATGTGGAAAATAGCCCAAAAGGCTTTACAAGGCTTCATATGGCAATAAATGTGGGAAATAGCCTAAAAGGCTTTACAAGGCTTAAATATTTGTACAAATGTAAAAGAATTAGCCAATAAAGCTTTACAAGTAATATAAAATGTCGTCTAGTGATAAAGCTTCAATCTTCGTGAAGATTCATGTAATCTGTCCATCCATTGATATCTGAGCACTGATACCCAACTGGTGCAATCTATCCACTAAAAACTATTCCACTGATATCCACTTATGCAGCCCACATGATATCCACTTATGCATCCCACTGATACTCGTTAATTAGTGAATGGTTGGGATGGTCGGGTTTATTACAAGGCGCTTCATATGACAATAAATGTAAAAAATAGCATTCTTTTCCTCTCTCCTCTCGCCACGTTTCATTCCCATAAACATCTCTCTCTCTCTCTCCCTCTCTCTCTTTCTCTCTTTCTCTCTCCCTCTCTCTCCCTACTCTCTCCCTCCCTCAAGTAGCCACGGCCCCCAAGAGACCCGCTTTTGTCTCTTAATCTCTCTCTCCCTCTCTCCTCTCTCTTTACCCGCTTCTCTCTCTTAATCTCTCTCCGCCTCTCTCCTCTCTCTTTCTTTCCCTCCCTACTCTTCTCTCTCATTTAAGGAGCCTCTCTTCTCTGTGTGAATCTCTCTCTCTCTCTCCCTCTCTCCCTCTCCTCTCTCATTTAAGGAGCCCCTCTTCTCTCTCTTAATTTCTCTCTTTCCCTCCCTCCCTATTCTCCCATTTCTCAAATTTACAAACTCAAATATAAATAAAAAACTAATTAAAATAGAACTCAAAAACTCAAATAAGAAACTAATTTAAAAAGAATTGTAATGCCTTCTAAAAGACCACCCTCCTCAAAAACTTTAAGAATAAACTAATTGAAAAAGAATTATAAGTAAAGAAAAAGAATTACAATATGAATTTTAAGAAATAGAACTCAAAAACCTTAACAAGAAACTAATTGAAAAGAATTGTAAGTAAAGAAATAGAATTACAAGACGAATAAAAAAGAATGCAAGTACCTGGAAAAAGTGAAAAAAGTAAGGCTCGGCTTATCCTTTCTCTTCCGCTCTTGGTTGCTTCAATGAAATGAGGAGAGAGTTAAAACTAGTCCACTCCTACGCATAAATTTGAATTTTCAAAAAAGAGAGGGAAATTTGAATTCATTATAAATTTGAATTCAAATTTGTGTTCAACATTCTTCTTATACTTTCTTCTCATACGTTCCTTTTGAATTCAAATTTATGTTCAACATTCTTCTTGATACTTTCTTCAACATTCTTCTTGATTCTCGTAAGTCCTTTTCATTCTCGTAAGTCCTTTTCATGTAAGTCCTTTTCATTCTCGTAAGTCCTTTTCATTCTTCTCGTAAGTCCTTTTCATTCTTCTCGTAAGTCAAATCTTATTTTTCGTTCTTGCTCGTGATAGTAAGTCAAATCCTCCTCTCCCATCTCTCTCCTTCTGCTCCCTCCTCTCCTCTCCCTCTCTCTCTCTCCTCTCTCTCCTTCCTCTCCTCTCCTTCCCTCCATCCATCCCTCGACCCAATCCTCTCCTCCAACCTCCTTCCCTCCCCTCCCTCCGCCGCCAAAACTCCTCCCTCGACCCCTCCCTTCCCCTCGCCCCCCCTCCTTCCCCAAAATCCCCCTCCCCCTCCCCCCTCCCCCCTCCCCTCCCGCTACCCTTCCCCCCCTCCTTCCCCAAAATCCCCCTCCCCCTCCCCCCTCCCCCCTCCCCTCCCGCTACCCTTCCCCCTCTCCCGTCGCCTAACCTCTTCCTCCCCTACCCCTTTTTCCCCCTACCCCATTTTAACCTTCCCCCCTTTTCCCCACCCCCCTTGGCGACCCCCCCAACCCTTCCACCCTCTTCCCCACTCTCCCTTTGGCCCCCTCTCAACCCTCCCTCCCTCCTTGGCGACACCCCCCTCCTCTCCCCCAACTCCCCCTCCGCAACCCCTCCCTGGGGCTGGCGGCCGCGGCTGCCAGCCCCCCCCCCTCCTCTCACCCAGCCCCCCCCTCTTCACCCTCCCCCCCCCTTCGCAACCCACCCATCCCCCCCCCCTTCACCCTCCCTGGCTGGCGGCCGCGGCCGCCAGCCCCCCCCCCTCCTCTCACCCAGCCCCCCCCCTCTCCTCTCACCCAGCCCCTTCGCAACCCACCCAGCCCCCTCTCCTCTCTCCCTGGGCTGGCGGCTGTGGCCGCCAGCCCCCCCTCCTCTCACCCATCCCCCCCCTCTTCACCCTCCCTGGGCTGCCGCCAACCCCCCCTCCTCTCACCCAGCCCCCCCCTCTTCACCCTCCCCCCCCCCTTCGCAACCCACCCATCCCCCCCCCTTTACCCTCCCTGGCTGGCGGCCGCGGCCGCCAGCCCCCCCCTCCTCTCACCCCCCCCTCCTCTCACCCAGCCCCTTCGCAACCCACCCAGCCCCCTCTCCTCTCTCCCTGGGCTGGCGGCCGCGGTCGTCAGCCCCCCCCCTCCTCTCACCCAGCCCCCCCCTCTTCACCCTCCCGCCCCCCCTTCGCAACCCACCCATCCCCCCCCCCTTCACCCTCCCTGGCTGGCGGCCGCGGCCGCCAGCCCCCCCCCTCCTCTCACCTAGCCCCCCCCTCTCCTCTCTCCCTGGGCTGGCGGCCGCGGCCGCCAGCCCCCCCCCCTCCTCTCACCCAGCCCCCCCCTCTTCACCCTCCCCCCCCCTTCGCAACCCACCCATCCCCCCCTTCACCCTCCCTGGCTGGCGGCCGCGGCCGCCAACCCCCCCCCCTCCTCTCACCCAGCCCCCCCCTCTCCTCTCACCCAGCCCCTTCGCAACCCACCCAGCCCCCTCTCCTCTCTCCCTGGGCTGGCGGCTGCGGCCGCCAGCCCCCCCCCCTCCTCTCACCCAGCCCCCCCCTCTTCACCCTCCCGCCCCCCCTTCGCAACCCACCCATCCCCCCCCCTTCACCCTCCCTGGCTGGCGGCCGCGGCTGCCAGCCCCCCCCCCTCCTCTCACCCAGCCCCCCCCTCTTCACCCTCCCCCCCCCCTTCGCAACCCACCCATCCCCCCCCCTTCACCCTCCCTGGCTGGCGGCCGTGGCCGCCAGCCCCCCCCCTCCTCTCACCCAGCCCCCCCCTCTCCTCTCACCCACCAGCCCCTTCGCAACCCCCTCTCCTCTCTCCCTGGGCTGGCGGCCGCGGCCGCCAGCCCCCCCCCCTCCTCTCACCCAGCCCCCCCCTCTTCACCCCCCCCCCCCTTCGCAACCCACCCATCCCCCCCCCTTCACCCTCCCTGGCTGGCGGCCGCGGCCGCTAGCCCCCCCCCCCCTCCTCTCACCTAGCCCCCCCCCTCTTCACCCTCCCCCCCCCCCTTCGCAACCCCTCCCCCTCCCTGGGCTGGCGGCCGCGGCCGCCAGCCCCCCCTCTTCACCCTCCCCCCCCTCCCCCCCTCAGCCGCGCCCCCCCCCCTCCCCCTCTCAGCCGCTCCCCCCTCCTCTCAGCCGCTCCCCCACCTCTTCACCCTCACCCCCCCTCCCCCCCCTCAGCCGCTCCCCCACCACCCTCCCGGGCTGGCGGCCGCGGCCGCCAGCCCCCCCTCTTCACCCTCCCCCCCCCTCCCCCCCTCAGCCGCGCCCCCCCCCTCCCCCTCTCAGCCGCGCCCCCCCTCCCTCCCCCTCTCAGCCGCTCCCCCCTCCTCTCAGCCGCCCTCCCCACCCCCCTCTCAGCCGCGCCCCCCCCTCCCCCTGTCAGCCGCTCCCCCCTCCTCTCAGCCGCCCTCCCCACCCCCCTCTCAGCTGCCAGCCCCCCTCCCACCCGCTTCCCTCCCACCCGCCGCGCCAGCCTCCCCTCCCACCCCCTTCCCTCCCACCCACCTCCCTCTTCGCCCCTTCTTCCCCTCCCTTCCTCCTCCCTCCCCTCCCACCCTCTTCCTCCCCTCCCTTCCTCCTCCCTCCCCTCCCTCCCCTCCCCTGAACCTTTCTCTCTCTAGTTTCTCTCTCTTCAAATTTTAAAAAAGAAACTAGAAAAAAAAGTTTGCAAGTACCTGGAAACAGTTTGTAAGTTTGCTCTTTCTTGCTTTCTTGCTCTTCCTTCCTTGCTCTCTTGATCGTCCTTGCTTTCTTGCTTGAATGAAATGAGGGGAGAATGAATGAATGAAGGAAGACTATATATAAGAAAAATTAGGTTTTCCTCCTCCTCTCCTATTGGCTTTCCATTCCTCCCCTCTCTCCTATTGGCTTTTCATTTATCTCCTCTCCCATTGGCTCCCATTACTCCCCCTCTCCTATTGAACCCCCATCCCTCATCCATTAGCCCTCCTCCCATCCATCCATTTCTTCTTCCTCCCCATTGCCACCACTCCCATCCCACATTTCCACCACGTCCCATACTCCTCCCATTTTCCAAAATCCCATATTTCCCCATCTCACCCCCCTCTTTTTCATCCCCTATTAACTTCCTCACTCATTTCACTCCCTTATTAGCCTACTCCCCTATTACCTTCCCCTCTCCCATTCCATTCTTCCCTCCCCACTCTCACTTCCACTTCCCATTACTCACTTGCCATTTAAAAACTATTATTATATTATTATACTATTTTTTATACTTATTATCATACACCCTTATTACTTCCCTATCCTATTCCACTCCTCCCTCCTCATTCCCACTTCCACTTCCCATTACTCACTTGCTATACACATTTGCAAACTATTAATATATTATTACATGATTTTTTATACTATTTGTAAACTTACATATGGGCAAAATCACAGGTGTCAAAGCGATCCTATTGTGGTCATACAACAACTGTGCTTTTATTCAAGGGCATATTTATCCTCATCAACAAGCTTATTTACTCAAGGTATGAAGTGCATAATTTGTGCACTAGGTGTTTACTTTGTGCCAAAATTGTTTGCCACACACACACACACATATACATATACCAAGAATTTTCTAATATTATCGCATCTACATTTCTCCAATGGGCACAAAACTTTGTGCACTCCTCAACCTAGGTCTTATTGACTTGCATACAAAGTGGTGCACCCATCTCATAAGTACTTGTTCGGATAACACACCTCCTATGTATTTTATGACGATTGTGCATAACACTAGCAACAAAATGGTGTATCATGTGAGACAGACTATGCAAAGCATATCCAATGGACACAAGACTTTACACGTTCCTCAACCTAGGCAGTATTGACTTGTGTGCAAAGTGGCATCCCCATCCGGTAAGTACTTGTTTGGAAAATACACCTACGATCGTGTTTTTTGACGATTGTGCATGACACTAAGGCAACAATGGTGTTTTATGCTTGATCGACAATGCAAAGCATATCCGATGGGCACAATACTTTGCACACACCTTCAACTAGGTAGAATCGACTTACATGCAAAGTGGCATGCCCATCCCATAAGTGCTTGATCCTATAACATACCTAGAAACGTGTTTTTTGACGAATGTGCATGACACTAGAGTAAAAATAGTATTTAATGCTCGATCGACCATGCAAAGGATATCCGATGGGCACAAAACTTTTCGTACGCCTCAACCTAGGTGGTATTGAAATGTTCTCAATGAGGCACACCCATCCGATAAGTACTTGGTCAGATAACACACCTAATGGCGTGTTTTTTTGCGAATGTGCATGTCATTAGGAAAAAAATGATGTATAATGCGTGATCGACCATGCAAATCATATCCGATGGTGACAATACTTTGCACGCACCTCAATGTAGTTAAAACGGACTTGTGTGCAAAGTGGAGCCCCCATATGATAAATATTTATTTGAATAACACACCTATGGCCGTGTTTTTATATGGTTGTGCATGACACTAAGGCAAAAACAGTGTGTTATGCTTGATCGACAATGCAAAGCATATCCGATGGGCACGATACTTTGCACACACCTTCAACTAGGTGTAATTGACTTACATGCAAAGTGGCACGCCCATCGCATAAGTGCTTGATCAGATAACACACCTAGCAGTGTGTTTTTTTACGAATGTGCATGGCACTAAGGCAAAAATGGAATTTAATGCTCGATCGACCATGCAAAGCATATCCGATGGGCACGATACTTTGCACACACCTTCAACTAGGTGGAATTGACTTACATGCAAAGTGGCATTCCCATCGCATAAGTGCTTGATCGGATAACACACCTAGCAGCGTGTTTTTTTACGGATGTGCATGGCACTAAGGAAAAAATGGTATTTAATGCTCGATCGACCATGCAAAGCATATCCGATGGGCATAATACTTTTCCTATACCTCAACCTAGTTGTTATTAAAATGTTGTCAAAGAGGCACATCCATCCGATAAGTACTTGGTCAGATAACATACCCAAGGGCGTGTTTTTTTGCGGATGTGCATACCACTAGGGAAAAAACGGTGTATAATGCGTGATCGACCATGCAAATCATATCCGATGGTGACAATACTTTGCACGCACCTCAATGTAGTTAAAATAGACTTGCGTGCAAAGTGGAGCCCCCATCTGATAAGTACTTATTTGAATAACACACCTATGGCCGTGTTTTTATATGGTTGTGCATGACACTAAGGCAAAAACGGTGTGTTATGCTTGATCAACCATGCAAATCATATCCGAAGGTGACAATACTTTGCACACACCTCAACCTAGTTGAAACGGACTTGCGTGCAAACTAGAGCCCCCATCCGATAAGTACTAGTTTGAATAACACATCTAGGACTGCGTTTTTTTACGAATGTGCATGACACTAAGACAAAAACGGTGTTTTATGCTTGATCGACAATGCAAAGCATATCCGATGGGCACAATACTTTGCACACACCTTCAACTAGGTAGAATTAACTTACATGCAAAGTGGCACGCCCATCCCATAAGTGCTTGATCGGATAACATACCTAGCAGCGTGTTTTGACGGATGTGCATGACACTAGAGTAAAAATAGAATTTAATGCTCGATCGACCATGCAAAGGATATCTGATGGGCACAAAACTTTTTGTACGCCTCAACCTAGGTGGTATTGAAATGTTCTCAATGAGGCACACCCATCCGATAAGTACTTGGTCAGATAACACCTAATGGCGTGTTTTTTTGCGAATGTGCATATCATTAGGGAAAAAATGATGTATAATGCGTGATCGACCATGTAAATCATATCCGATGGTGACAATACTTTGCATGCACCTCAACATAGTTAAAACGGACTTGCGTGCAAAGTGGAGGCCCCATCTGATAAGTATTTATTTGAATAACACACCTATGGCCGTGTTTTTATATGGTTGTGCATGACACTAAGGCAAAAACAGTGTGTTATGCTTGATCGACAATGCAAAGCATATCCGATGGGCACGATACTTTGCACACACCTTCAACTAGGTGGAATTGACTTACATGCAAAGTTGCACGCCCATCGCATAAGTTCTTGATCAGATAACACACCTAGCAGCGTGTTTTTTTACGGATGTGCATGGCACTAAGGTAAAAATGGAATTTAATGCTCGATAGACCATGCAAAGCATATCCGATGGGCACGGTACTTTGCACACACCTTCAACTAAGTGGAATTGACTTACATGCAAAGTGGAATTCCCATCGCATAAGTGCTTGATCGGATAACACACCTAGCAGCGTGTTTTTTTACGGATGTGCATGGCACTAAGGCAAAAATTGTATTTAATGCTCGATCGACCATGCAAAGCATATCCGATGGGCATAATACTTTACCTATACCTCAACTTAGGTCGTATTAAAATGTTGTCAAAGAGGCACACCCATCCGATAAGTACTTGGTCAGATAACATACCTAAGGGTGTGTTTTTTTGCGAATGTGCATACCACTAGGGAAAAAACGGTGTATAATGCGTGATCGACCATGCAAATCATATCCGATGGTGACAATACTTTGCACACACCTCAACCTAGTTGAAATAGACTTGAGTGCAAACTGGAGCCCCCATCCGATAAGTACTAGTTTGAATAACATACCTAGGACCGTGTTTTTTCATGGTTGTGCATGACACCAAGGCAAAAACGGTGTTTTATGCTTGATCGACAATGCAAAGCATATCCGATGGGCACAATACTTTGCACAAACCTTCAACTAGGTGGAATTAACTTACATGCAAAGTGGCACGCCCATCGCATAAGTGCTTGATCAGATAACACACCTAGCAGCGTGTTTTTTTACGGATGTGCATGGCACTAAGGCAAAAATGGTATTTAATGCTCGATCAACCATGCAAAGCATATCCGATGGGCACAATACTTTGCACACACCTTTAACTAGGTGGAATTGACTTACATGCAAAGTGGCACGCCCATCCCATAAGTGCTTGATTGGATAACATACCTATCAGTGTGTTTTTTTACGGATGTGCATGAAACTAGAGCAAAAATAGTATTTAATGGTCGATCGACCATGCAAAGCATATCCGATGGGCACAATACTTTGCACACACCTTCAACTAGGTGGAATTGACTTACATGAAAAGTGGCACACCCATCGCATAAGTGCTTGATCAGATAACACACGTAGAAGTGTGTTTTTTTACGGATGTGCATGGCAGTAAGGCAAAAATGGTATTTAATGCTCGATCGACCATGCAAAGCATATCCGATTGGCACGATACTTTGCACACACCTTAAACTAGGTGGAATTGACTTACATGCAAAGTGGCATTCCCATCACATAAGTGCTTGATCGGATAACACACCTAGGAGCGTGTTTTTTTACGGATGTGCATGGCACTAAGGCAAAAATGGTATTTAATGCTCGATCGACCATGCAAAGCATATCCAATGGGTATAATACTTTTCCTATACCTCAACTTAGGTCGTATTAAAATGTTATCAAAGAGTCATACCCATCTGATAAGTACTTGGTCAGATAACATACCTAAGGGCGTGTTTTTTTGCGAATGTGCATACCACTAGGGAAAAAACGGTGTATAATGCGTGATCAACCATGCAAATCATATCCGATGGTGACAATACTTTGCACACACCTCAACCTAGTGGAAACAGACTTGCGTGCAAACTGGAGCCCCCATCCGATAAGTACTAGTTTGAATAATACACCTAGGACCGTGTTTTTTCATGGTTGTGCATGACACCAAGGCAAAAACGGTGTTTTATGCTTAATCGACAATGCAAAGCATATCCGATGGGCACAATACTTTGCACACACCTTCAACTAGGTAGAATCAACTTACATGCAAAGTGGCACGCCCATCCCATAAGTGCTTGATTGGATAACATACCTAGCAGCGTGTTTTTTTACGGATGTGCATGACACTAGAGTAAAAATAGTATTTAATACTTGATTGACCATGCAAAGGATATCTGATGGGCACAATACTTTGCACACACTTTCAACTAGGTGGAATTGAATTACATGCAAAGTGGCATTCCCATCGCATAAGTGCTTGATCGGATAACACACCTAGGAGCGTGTTTTTTTATGGATGTGCATGGCACTAAGGCAAAAATGGTATTTACTGCTCGATCGACCATGCAAAGCATATCCGATGGGCATAATACTTTTCTCATACCTCAACCTAGGTGGTATTAAAATGTTGTCAAAGAGGCACACCCATCCGATAAGTACTTGGTCAGATAACATACCTAAGGGCGTGTTTTTTTGCGGATGTGCATACCACTAGGAAAAAAAACGGTGTATAATGCGTGATCAACCATGCAAATCATATCTGATGGTGACAATACTTTGCACACACCTCAACCTAGTGGAAACGGACTTGCGTGCAAATTGGAGCCCTTATCCGATAAGTACTAGTTTGAATAATACACCTAGGACCGTGTTTTTTCATGGTTGTGCATGACACCAAGGCAAAAACGGTGTTTTATGCTTGATCGACAATGCAAAGCATATCCGATGGGCACAATACTTTGCACACACCTTGAACTAGGTGGAATCGACTTACATGCAAAGTGGCACGCCCATCCCATAAGTTCTTGATCGGATAACATACCTAGAAGCGTGTTTTTTGACGGATGTGCATGACACTAGAGCAAAAATAGTATTTAATGCTCGATCGACCATGCAAAGCATATCCGATGGGCACAAAACTTTTCGTATGTCTCAACTAGGTGGTATTGAAATGTTCGCAATGAGGCACACCCATCCGATAAGTAATTGGTCAGATAACACACCTAGCAGCGTGTTTTTTTACGGATGTGCATGGCACTAAGGCAAAAATGGTATTTAATGCTCGATCCACCATGCAAAGCATATCCGATGGGCACGATACTTTGCACACACCTTCAACTAGGTGGAATAGACTTATATGCAAAGCGGCACGTGCATCCCATAAGTGCTTGATTGGATTACATACCTAGCAACGTGTTTTTTGACGGATGTGCATGACACTAGAGCAAAAATAGTATTTAATGCTCGATCGACCATGCAAAGCATATCCGATGGGCACAAAACTTTTTGTATGCCTTAACCTAGGTGGTATTGAAATTTTCTCAATGAGGCACACCTATTCGATAAGTACTTGGTCAGATAACACACCTAATGGCGTGTTTTTTTGCGGATGTGCATATCATTAGGAAAAAAATGGTGTATAATGCGTGATCGACCATGCAAATCATATCCGATGGTGACAATACTTTGCACGCACCTCAATGTAGTTAAAATGGACTTGCGTACAAAGTGGAGCCCCCATCTGATAAGTACTTATTTGAATAACACACGTATGGCCGTGTTTTTATATGGTTGTGCATGACACTAAGGCAGAAACGGTGTGTTATGCTTGATCGACAATGCAAAGCATATCCGATGAACACAATACTTTGCACACACCTTCAACTAGGTGTAATTGACTTACATGCAAAGTGGCACGCCCATCGCATAAGTGCTTGATCAGATAGCACACCTAGCAGCGTGTTTTTTTACGGATGTGCATGGCACTAAGGCAAAAATGGTATTTAATGATCAATCGACCATGCAAAGCATATCCGATGGGCACGATACTTTGCACACACCTTCTAACTTGTGGAATAGACTTACATGCACAGTGGCATGCCGATCCCATAAGTGCTTGATCGGATAACATACCTAGCAGCGTGTTTTTTGACGGATGTGCATGACACTAGAGTAAAAAAAGTATTTAATGCTCGATCGACCATGCAAATGATATCCGATGGGCACAAAACTTTTTGTATGCCTCAACCTAGGTGGTATTGAAATGTTCTCAATGAGGCACACCCATCCGATAAGTACTTGGTCAAATAACACACCTAATGGCGTGTTTTTTTGCGGATGTGCATATCATTAGGAAAAAAATGGTGTATAATGCGTGATCGACCATGCAAATCATATCCGATGGTGACAATATGTTGCATGCACCTCAACGTAGTTGAAACAAACTTGCGTGCAAAGTGGATCCCCCATCTGATAAGTGCTTATTTGAATATCACACCTATGGCCGTATTTTTATATGGTTGTGCATGACACTAAGGCAGAAACGGTGTGCTATGCTTGATCGACAATACAAAGCATATCCGATGAACACAATACTTTGCACACACCTTCAACTAGGTGTAATTGACTTACATGCAAAGTGGCACGCCCATCGCATAAGTGCTTGATCAGATAACACACCTAGCAGCGTGTTTTTTTACGGATGTGCATGGCACTAAGGCAAAAATGGTATTTAATGCTCGATCAACCATGCAAAGCATATCGGATGGGCACGATACTCTGCACACATCTTCAACTAGGTGTAATTGACTCACATGCAAAGTGGCATTCCCATCGCATAAGTTCTTGATCGGATAACACACCTAGCAGCGTGTTTTTTTACGGATGTGCATGGCACTAAGGCAAAAATGGTATTTAATGCTCGATCGACCATGCAAAGCATATCCGATGGGCATAATACTTTTCTTATACCTCAACCTAGGTGGTATTAAAATGTTGTCAAAGAGGTACACCCATCCGATAAGTACTTGGTCAAATAACATACCTAAGGGCGTGTTTTTTTGCGGATGTGCATACCACTAGGGAAAAAACGGTGTATAATGCGTGATCGACCATGCAAATCATATCCGATGGTGACAATACTTTGCACACACCTCAACCTAGTTGAAACAGACTTGCGTGCAAACTGGAGCCCCCATCCGATAAGTACTAGTCTGAATAACACATCTAGGACTGCGTTTTTTGACAAATGTGCATGACACTAAGACAAAAACGGTTTTTTATGCTTGATCGACAATGCAAAGCATATCCGATGGGCACAATACTTTGCACACACCTTCAACTAGGTAGAATCAACTTACATGCAAAGTGGCACGCCCATCCCATAAGTGCTTGATTATATAACATACCTAGCAGCGTGTTTTTTGACGGATGTGCATGACACTAGAGTAAAAATAGTATTTGATGCTCGATTGACCATGCAAAGGATATCCAATGGGCACAAAACTTTTTTTATGCCTCAACCTAGGTGGTATTGAAATGTTCTCAATGAGGCACACCCATCCGATAAGTACCTAATGGCGTGTTTTTGTGCGAATGTGCATATCATTAGGGAAAAAATGGTGTATAATGCGTGATCGACCATGCAAATCATATCCGATGGTGACAATACTTTGCACGCACCTCAACATAGTTAAAACGGACTTGCGTGCAAAGTGGAGCCCCCATCTGATAAGTACTTATTTGAATAACACACCTATGGCCGTGTTTTTATATGGTTGTGCATGACAGTAAGGCAGAAATAGTGTGTTATGCTTGATCGACAATGCAAATCATATTGGATGGGCCCAATACTTTGCACACACCTTCAACTAGGTGGAATTGACTTACATGCAAAGTGGCATTCCCATCGCATAAGTACTTGATCGGATAACACACCTAGCAGCGTGTTTTTTTTATGGATGTGCATGACAGGAGCAAAAATAGTATTTAATGCTCGATGGACCATGCAAAGCATATCCGATGGGCACAACACTTTTTGTATACCTCAACTAGGTGGAATTGACTTACATGCAAATTGGCACCCGCATCCCATTAGTGCTTGATTGGATAGCTTGATTGGATAACGTACCTAGTAGGCTCATGTTTTTTTACGGATGTGCATGACACTAGAGCAAAAGTAGTATTTAATGCTTGATTGACCATGCAAAGGATAACTTGGCATGTCCATCTGATGAGTACTTGATCGGATAACTTCTCCCATTAATAAATTAAGTACTAATTAAAAATTATAATAAATAAGTAGATTATTAAAAAGAGACTAATATTTATGTAATTGTTGCCAGTGCAGCTTGCTTGCGAAGGACTCTCACAAAGGAGATGGCTATAGATTTTGTTCCAGGGATGGATGTGATTTTATGTAGCAAAAGAGAAGTAGTTGCATTTGCTACAATCCATGATAGTGATCCCAATTCACTTTGCCACTTTCGAAGACTTGGCGAAGATAAGGTAGCAGTTACTGTATCAAAGATTCTTAGCGCACATGTTGAGCTAAAGTATAAATGTGGAGATATGGAAACACTTGGAGATGTTATGCCCTACAATACATCCAACAAATCATTTATAGCATGGGACAAAGATGAGACTTATGCAACAGACATTATCAAGAATACAAAGTGCACCACCTTGGATTTTACTATAGGGGACATTTTACAAATGAGATCATTTGCAAATAAGATTGTAGCAGAAGGTGAAGTATTGGGATTTGAACAAGTGGAGCAATGGTCATTTGCGCAGATGAGGATTCTAAAAGTCACTGATGATGGTATGGTTGATAACATAACATCCTTATGTGATCCCTACTATGAGGTAGGCAAGAATATGAGATGGAGCATGCAATTTTTAAACATGAGAAAGAGGCACGTGGTTTTCAATGATAAAGACAACGCATACTACAATATCAAAGGACCTAAAAAGCGTGCCCATGTGCCAAGCTCTATCACTTCAAATGTGGATGATTTCAATATACTCAATTATAGAAGTGACATCTTATCTGGAGTGGATGAGTTCATTGGTTCCAAGAAACAAAATGATTTTAGAAGCGAAGCCTTATCTGGGGTGGATGAATTCTTGCACAGTGAGAAAGGCAAAGGTTTCAGTAGCGATGTCTTGTCAAGTGTGGATGAGTTCATGCATATTAACAAACCTGGTGTCAATCAAGGTTGTGGATTTGTGAAAGCCATGCAAGATGTCCCAATGAGTGATGTTCTCTCAGGAGTGGAAGAGTTTCAAGGTTCTCAATACTCTCGTAGAATATTGAATTCATTGAATGGTCCTAAGAGTATGTTAAAAATGAGGATGAGATCAACAGAGGATTATTCAGTATTTAACTTTGATTGTGATATGAACAAGGATGCAACGACCAATCATGGATGCTTGGTTACAAACAAATGTGAGGAGAAGAAGTGCATAAATACAGATAACAATGTGCACGAGGAACGAAAACGGTCATACATATGCATGAAGAGAAAGAGAATCCAGGCAGATCCACAAAAGCAACCAAAGAGGAAGAGAGTAATGAAGAAGGAGAACATGTTAAATGCATTGGGATATCTATGTTGCAAGCGAAGATGTATGCGCTTCATTGATCTTGCAAACATCAGGGAATGTAGAGGACACGTGTGGCAAAGAAGGGGAAGTGAAAGAAATGAATACCTTCTCACAAGTCTCTCTTGCTTTCTTCAGAATGGCAATAAAAGGCTAAGTTCAAGACAAAAGGTAAAACCTCTCGTAAATGGAAAAAGGATTTGCAATAAGGCATATCGCAATATTACTGGATTATCCCATGGTACATATTGGGATTTAGTCACCAAGGCAAAGGGCGGCAACAAATTTAGCATTCACGGTAATAGAGGAAGGTCCAAATCAAGAATCTCAATTGTCAGGGCAGCAGCAATTTTACAAGACTTCATACATGAAAATGCTTTGCCTCAACCCCATATATCTACCAAACTCCCTAACGGTGACGCGATCACTGAAATGCACCTTCCAATGGGCTTGACAAAGCTCGAAGTATTTGACTCTATTGCAGAAAAGCAAAGGCAAAGAGGGGATGCTGTAGCTTCTTCTCATACTTTGTATACTCTTTGGAAGAAGAACTTTGGATATGTTAAAATCCCAAGGAGGCAAAAAATGTCAAAGTGCAATGTCTGTGATGATTTAAAGCGAGCGATTGAGAGTGCAACATGTCCAAATCAAAGGGAATTATAAAAAAAAAACCGAAAATCTCATCATGACCTTATTCGACATTCCAGACAAAAATATGCATTTTGGAAGGAGCAAGCTATTTCGCATCCTGATGACTACATGTGCCTTATTGTAGATGGCATGGATCAGAATACAACAATATTGCCTCGTTTTGTTGCCACTCCACCTAAATTACAAGGAAAGCACTTTCTAAAGACACATCTATGTGGAGTGTTAGTGCATGGAATTAAGTTCTTTGCACATATATGGATTGATTCCTTGCATCTACATGATAGCAATCAAGTTGTAACATCTATTATGAAGGCAATTCGGAATGTACATGCAGAAAAAGGTCGCCTGCCACCGACTTTGAGAATACAAGCTGATAATTGCTGGCGAGAAAATAAGAATGTACTTATGTTTGCCTTCTGCTCCATGCTAGTTGCTCATCGAATCTTCAATGAGGTCGAATGTGGATTTTTGTATGTTGGGCATACACATGAGGATATCGATCAGGTTTTTAGCACAGTCTTAAGGGAGCTTAAATGCAAGGATGTGGAGACAATAGATGACTTGGTAAGAAGATGTGGCAGGCAAGTTGGTGGTCGTAAGGAAAGTACAGTATGTGAGAGGCTCGAAAGAATGTATGATTGGAAGAGCTTCATTCTACCTTTCATACAAACGGGTGGTGATGCATTGACAGGTCATACCAATCCACACTACTTTCGTTTTTTTTTTAAAGATGAAAAACCCATAATGCAATGGCAACAGTATTCTCATGATACAAAATGGGAACCTGAAGAACCTTACAGTCTCTTAACTTCAATTCCCAGCAAGGAAAGGTATCCAACATGGGCTCCTATACAAGAATTTAATGAGAGGTCTAATTGTGAAATAGATGGATTAAAAGCATTTATTACATACAAAGAGGAAATGCTCCAGAGATATCCTGATTCGAAGCCTACTTGGAGAGAACACACTACCACTGTAATTAACAAGACACGAAATTTAATAAAGGACCTTGAGAGAATGCGAGGCTCAAAGGATGTCAAGGAAGAATGCAATATGTTTTGGCCAAATGTTCATAACGATTTGCGCCCAGCTCCAGTCTTTGAAAATGATTTTGTATCATTACTCCCACGTCCATATTGTGGACCGAAGAAGAGAGAGTTTATGCCACAAGTAGATATAGAGGTTGATTGTTGTGGTTCGGCCATCGGATGATGAATATGAGAATGTGAAGTTTTGGGTTGCAAAAGTAGTTGATGTGCAAAGAGATGACCAAGGGAGAGCTACAACATTTACAGCGGTATGGTATGAGCCAAAGGGCAGGAAGGAGAATATGGATAACAACACATTATATATACTAATTGTATAATGAAGGAGTGGGTCCCAAATGATGAAGCAGTCTCTCAAGTTTCGACGGAGACAATCATAGTGTCTTGGCATTCAAGGGCAAAGAAATCAAAGAAGCACATGGGATATGAGGTAGAAGGAAAAATAAAAATACCACAGCAAACTATTTTGCATATACACGAATTTTTAAGGATGCTCGCCATGGAGGAAGTAGAAGGAGATAGCGCAAATGAAGAATGTCCATGATTAAAGCTTTGTATTGAAGTCCATTGATTCAGAAGGATTTTATTTGGGTACTAGGCAAGGAGCCAATCCAAGACAATTATAATCAAAGTCATCACCTCATATGTCAAATGAGAGTCAAAATATGCACTGGATGTCACCCAAGGGTCAAGGCTTGCCAAGACAATAGGGAGTTAATGCAGATGGCACCTGGCAAGGGACTATCACATTGAGCAATAAGACAATGGGGAGTCAATGCACCCAAGGGGCAAGGCTTGGCAAGATAACTTGTGGGAGTTAATGCAGATGGCACCTGTATTTTGCACTGGATGTCACCCAAGGGTCAAGGCTTGGCAAGACAACAGGGAGTTAATGCAGATGGCACCTGGCAAGGGACTATCGCATTGAGCAATAAGACAATGGGGAGTCAATGCACCCAAGGGGCAAGGCTTGGCAAGACAAGCCTAGGTCAAATTATACAGATGGCAACTGGCAAGGGACTGTCGTGACATTGAGCAATAAGACAATGGGGTGTCAAATTATGCAGATGGCACGAATTGAGGCTCTTTAAGAGCAACAATTTAAATTGTAAACATATGTTCAATCTATATCATTTTGGATATAAAGACTCTAGCTAAGAGCAACGTCTCTCAATGTAATCATATACATAAAGCTACAATTGCTATTATCCCTCTTTGGTCTTATGGCATCATGTCTTCTTTCTATTTATTAAAAGTTTTGTTAAATTTTGTGCATATTGCCAAGTGACAATGTTATTTTCATGAAATATTTAAGTCTCCTTTCATGGATTTATAAATTTATCACGTCAACGAAAAACGTCAAGGAAAAATATTTAAAATAATTAAATTAACAAATAACTTAGATATAGCTAGAATTTCTAATATAGGATTATTTCAAATTCTTGCATGTTGGTGCAAAAGTATAGATTGAAAAAACAATATTTGTATGTGAATATGATAGAGCCACAAAGTGAACTTTTGATTTGGGAAGGAAAAACGTCGAGGAAAAATATTAAAAATAATTAAATTAACAAATAACTTAGATATAGCTAGAATTTCTAATATAGGATTATTTCAAATTCTTGCATGTTGGTGCAAAAGTATAGATTGAAAAAACAATATTTTTATGTGAATATGACAGTGCCACAAAGTGAACTTTTGATTGGGGAAGAAACTTTTTAGAAAGTAAAATTTTGATTTGGAAAGGATATTTTCATAAAGTAAAGTTTTCATTTGGGAAGGATTTTTGGGCTTCGTCCAAAAACAACACAAAAAGTCCAAAATTAATGAAATAGGTGTTATTATCTTGACACATGGCAACCAATTGCCACATCATCACCTTATTTACCACAGTGGTAGCCATGTTATCACGGCCACATCAACATAGCCATGTCACTAGTACCATGTCACCATTACCACATCATCAATGACACATCATCTACCACATCATCATTTCCATGTCATCTGCTAACATCATCATCTGTGGCACCTCAGCAGTGCCACCTCAGCTGTCTAGTTAGCACTGACCTTTGCAGGCACACGATGTGACGAGCGCGTAGAGCACAAAAAAACGAGCGACTTTCCTTTTTGGAGCACCCTCAAATTCTTCCTGGATCAAGAGATACGACTTGATCTAGGTGGAGGAGCAAAAGGAGTGCAAATGGTGCTCAATGATGATGTGTCACTGTGAGTCACATGCAGTGATGATGTGGCACTGTGCTTAGAAAGAGGTGTGCCAGTGAAGCTCTGTGCTGAGGTGGCAGGAGTGTGCACATGCAATGTGTGCACAATGTGCCTGGCAAGGGACTGTGCCTGCAGGGGTCAGTGCTGACTGGACTGCTGAGGTGGCAGTGCTGAGTTGGCACAGATGATGTCAGTAGGGTGATGTGGCAATGCTGACATGGCACTGATGACATGTCCCTGATGATGTGGCATAGGTAACGTGGCTGATGACGTGGTAGGTCACATGGCAGTCGGTGGTGATGTGGCAGTCGGTGATGACATGGCAGTCGGTGATCACGTGGCAATCGGTGATGTGGCTGATAAGATGACGTTGCCACGTGGCACAATTGTGATCAAACCACCTAACTGGGGGTTGACTGAACCTAACCCTAGTTAGGTCAAATCTACCATGTGTCAAGTGACTGACCACTGGTGGGTAACCAAACCTAGGGTTGCTAACCAACCCTATCTGCCACGTGTTGCTTCATGGGCAGTCGGAATCTTTCGAAGATTCATCAGAATCTATGTAGATTCCGTTGCTATCGGGCGTCTCTCTGTTGATGGCGCAGCCTGTCATTCGGAGATCATTGTAGAGCGCTATGGCATATGGCGCTTTGGGAGCTAACTGTAGTAGGAGGCGGCCGCTTGGTTGAGGCTCTCAAGATAAGGGAGCCCGTGAGCTTGGCTATGAGCTTGGGAGCCCGTGAGCTCCATGGCGGATCTGGTTGGAGCAATTTCGCAAGAGCGAGTTGATGAAGGCAGCTGTGGATAGTTGATGGTCGTCGCCCGTGACTGCTGCGTTGCTGAGCGTGGAGAACGATTACGAGCTACTGTTGTTGCAATCGCTGGAGAACGCATGAGTGCGCCGTTATGGAGAGGCGCTGTGACTCGTGTTGTGAAGTTCTTGGCTATGTCATCGTTGCTGCCGCCAAGGATAAGGTCGAGCTGGAGTTGTCGTAGAGTTGGAGCTCATTGGCGCAGAGTTGTCTCAACAGATGGAGGTTGCTGCAACTGTGAACCCTTGGAAGTTTGTTGCGTGGGTGGTGAAGAGCTTGAGGGCACACTGTCAGAGGCACTTGAGCATGCAAAAGCCCATAAGGCAGTCGGCAGCTGTGAGTATTGTTGGAGCTTCGTTTGTTGGAGCTTTGCAATCATTTACTTGGCTGTTGGCAGCCCATTTGCAGGTCCGTCGATGGAGCAGCTCATTGATATGAGCCGTGGCGCACTGCTTGCTATGAGCCTTTGGAGACTCAGGTCTCTATCTTGATAGGCTGCTGGCGGCTATAGAAAGCAGTGGACGAAGGACTGTGGTGCGTTTGAAGCTTGCTATTGAGCTACTTGAAGCTCATAGATTGTCGCTATGATTATTGTGAACATAGAGCTGCCTTGTCTTCTTCAGCGAGCTGTCATGGGACCTCTCAAAAATGGACCTTCATCTATATCTCTCAGAAGAAAGAAGACAATTCTATTTCTCTCTCACAAGCAATGGATTCCTAGCTCAATGAAATCTCTCTCTCACAATCAGAATGAACGGAAATTCTTTCAAATGAATCGACGAAAATTCTCTCAACGGAAGTGAACGAAAGAATCTCACAATCACTCAAGAGAACTCTCAATCTCACAATCTCTCTCACACTCTCAAGAATCACAATGCCTCAGCGGAAGGCAAGGGAGCTCTGATACCATGACAAAATATGAAGAGGGGAGAGGAGAAGAGTGGAGATGAGGAGAGAGGGCACAGCTAGAGAGCACACCACAAATGACTAACTGTACACTAGATTTAGTTGAAAAAATAGAATGTATACAAACCCTTTTAGGGTTAGGGTTAGGAGATCTAACCCTTTCCTTTATAGCACTCTATAAGGTTAGTGCTATGCACATATGATCACGTGATGGTGCTATGCACACATGATCACATGATGTTGAGCGTGAACTCTCAACAGAGGTTGGAGCACCCTCATCACCTAGCATTGACACAGTGATGATTGAACCCAACACCTTCTAAAGAGTAATGAAGCAACAAGCAATACATCCCTAATTGGATGGTACCACACAACCACCTTGATAAGCACCCCATCACGATGCCAATTGGAACCTTAGTAAGAAATTACCCTACAATGTGGGAGAGTTTCAAGGGATGGATAGAATCTTCATAATGCTTCCCCTCACTTGAAGAAAAAGGTAAGGTTATTTCAATAAAATTTGGGGCCAAAGATGACATTAAATATGTAACCATCCCGTTAGAGCAATAGTGGACAGTGAAGCTAATGTAAACATTTTAGCAAGTGATACTTATGAATATTGGGGCCTATCTCCAATGCAAAAGGCTACATTCAACATCCGCCTAGCCAACCACACTAAAATGAAGCTAGTGGGCATTGTTGGTAATGCACCGACAAAAATTACTAGAGTCAAGTTCACTCTTCAATTTAGTATCTTGGATCTTCCCAAGGGATCCACAACATACTAGATATTGTTGGGAAGACCGTGGATTTGGGAAGATTTGGTGCTCCATGCTTGTGGCACTGATTGAATCACAATCGAAAATAGATTACCCTAGCACGATCAATTTGGGAACAGGGGAAATCAAACCCACTATTCCCAAAAATATTGAAGACACTTCTTCCACTACAACCACCAGTCATGCATCCCCTTTACTTGCAAATGTACTCAAACCCATAGACACAAAGTGACATCAACAATTGGGATATAGGCATTGGCCACAATAGATAACTGTAAAATAAGACATCCAATGTTGCCAGATGTAGATGCACAAATGATCCAACTAGAAGCACCAATCTAGGATGATGAATCAGAATAGGTGGAAGTGCCATTCTTCATGGCAAGTGTTGAATGGGATAGTGATCTTGAAGAGGCCATAAATGGTGCAGACTTTGATTGTGACTTAGAAACATAAGCCGATAATGCCACATTGGAGAGTCAAGTATTTGACAATGACTTAGCAATTTTGTAGGTGCTCATGGCCATAGAATACCTCAAGATAGACCCTCCAACACTAGCCAATAGCAATCAATCAAGGAAAAAGGAGGATGTGCAACACCAAAAGGCCAAGGTAGAGCACTTTAATGAATTCGAAAGAATGCAGACTAGAGTGGTGGAATCGTATTTGACAAAGCCCACAAAAGCACCTGAGTCCCCAAATTTTGAATGGGATCCTAAAGGACTTGAAGGTGCATGTATGGCCAAAGAACCACTCCTCGAGATTGAGACTCCTATTGAAAATATATCACTAGTCTCACAAAGCAAAAAAATTCACAAGTTCAAACCCAATGTGAGAATAAAGAGTGAAGTGGTGAATACTCATACAAAAAAAGAGCAAGTGCACACAATTAAATTGGACCAAACATCTTCGACAACATCCAGTGGAGCTAGTAGCCAAGCAAGCACCTCAAAGTGCCATGATGGCTTGAGGAAGTTCCCAATTACTTTAAAAACTATACTAGGGGAGAAGTAACAATAGCAATGCTCAGGCCAGTCAGGGAATCAGAGCTTACAAAAATAGAGAATATTGAGGATACCCCAGTGTATGAAGGACCAACCAAGACATGAAAATTGAATCTTGCCTTGGATGGAGAAGAAGTAAAGCATGTATACATCAGAGAATAGCTCACTCTAGAAGAAGAAAAAGAATTAAAAGCACTGATAATGGAATATAGAGATTTCATGGCATGGTCCTACAAGGAAATGAAAGGGATTTACACTGAAGTTGTAGTACATACCATACCAATTAGGGAAGGATCCAAACCTAAGGTATGTAGACCCTATAAGATAAATCCCAAGTATGGCATCCATGTCTATGAAGAACTAGGAAAGTTATTGGATATCGGTTTCATTTATGAGACCAATCATACCAATTGGGTGTCACCAATTATGATTGTTCCTAAGAAAAACAAGAAGCTCAAAATATCCATGAATCTCAAGAACATCAATACATCAAAAATCAAAGATCACTACCCCCTACCGTTGACTAAAATAGTTTTAGAAAGGGCAGCTAGGTCTAAAGTGTATAGCTTCTTGGATGTGTTCAGTGAGTACAACCAAGTCTAAATCGCTCTTGAAAATCAAGAAAAGATAGAATTTGCCACTGAATGGGGAATTTTTGCATACAGAGTCATGTCATTTGGATTATGCAATGCCCTAGCAACTTTTCAAAGGGTCATGTACACCACCTTCAAAGCATTCTTGAACAAATTCCTACAAGTCTTCCTTGATGACTTGTGCATACATTCGAGAAATAAGGATCACTTGAAATTCCTTGAAGGAGTACTAAAAAAATGCATAGAGTATAGAATCTCTTTGAATGCTCTCAAATGCCAATTCCTGGTCACACATGGAGTAGAGTCTTGGGACACATAGTCTCTTGACATGGGATTGCAACTGACATGGAAAAAATAAATATCATCATGCAACTCCTCCCCCCACAAAATGCAAAGGGTGTCCAAGTCTTCATGGGCCATGCTGAATACTATAGAGGGTTCATACTTAGGTATGCCATGATTGCAAGCCTCTATATAAGCTCCTAGTCAACTTCATCTGGATAGATGAATGTGAACAAGCATTCAAAACCCTCAAGTGGAGATTGATCACAGCCCCTATCCTAATGGCACCGAATTGGGACATAGAATTTCATGTACATATACTTATGGTTCCAAATATGTGGTAGGGAATGTGTTATGTCAACATAGCAAACACAACAAAGACTACCCAATATACTTTACAAGTAGGCAGCTAAATGATGTAGAGGTGAATCACACCACAATAGAAAGAGAAGCTTTGGTAATGATCTACAATGTGAAGAAATTTTGACACTATCTATTGGCTACTGACTTTATCTTCTACTCAGACCATCAAGCCTTATTGTATCTTGTGAATCGTCCATGTACCATAGACTAGATCACTAAATAGCTTCTACTACCACAAGAATTCAATTTCACAATAGTGGTGAGGAAAGGAGCTCAACATTACATTGAAGATCACATGCCATGATTGAGGATAGGAGAAGAGCAGGGAAGCATACAACATGGCCTACCAAATGCCACATTATTTCAATTTAATGCTATGCTTGACTGGTGCACATGCATCATTGGGTACTTAATGGTTGAAAGACTACCCCCTAAAATGAAGTAAGTGGATGCCAAAAAACTAATTCTAAAAGTTGCACCCTATCAGCTCATTGTTGTAGGACAAGTATACAAGATGGGCAAGGACCAGATTTTAAGGAGACGTATAATGCCATGTGAGATCATGCCAATCCTTGGTGAATTCCGTCAAGGCATTTTAGGAGGACACTTCCAAGGGGAAAAAATAGCAGGAAAAATCCTTCTTGCAGGCTATTGTTGGCCAACACTTTGGAGAAGTGCCTATGAATATGTCAAAAGCTGTGATGTATGCCAACGAGCTACTAAACCACAACACAAGGACTTCAACTCCCTAACAACAATTGCTGCACAAACACCATTTGAAAAATGGGGGATTGATTTTGTGGGTCCTATACATCCAATACAACCAGTAAAGGGAACACAGACACGCTACATTATTGTGGCCATTGATTATGTCACCAAATGGTTTGAAGCTAAAGTAGCACAACAAAGTTCTTGTATGAGAATGTGATCATTCGATTCAGGTGTCCCATTGAAATTGTGTTAGATAGAGGCACACATTTTGTTAATGAGGTTATCCAAGAACTCTTGTTTGGCTTTATGGTGATCCATAGAAAAAGCACACCCTACTACCCCCAAGGGAATGGACAAGCTGAATCCACCAACAAAATATTATGCGTTGTCCTCACCAAGGTAATAGAACCAAAGTGTTCTAATTGGGCAGAGAGACTAAATGCATCCTTATGGACATATCAAACCACACTCAAGATCATTATAGGAAATATTCCTTTTCAATTGGTATATGGCCTTGAAGAGGCCTTGAAGCTGTGGTCCCACTATTATCTCTAATACCAAGCCTATGCATAGCAGTACAGGAATGCATGGGAGATCATGCATCCTTGAAAGAAAGACTCTATCAACAATTAGAGAATCATATAGAGACCCTTAGTCACCCACCATGCCATGACAACTAAAAAACGAGGAAGGAAGGCATGGTTTGACAAAACGTTAAAGACAAAGACATCAAGGAAGGTGACCTAGTCTTGCTCTACAATGCCAAGATCCATAAATTCAATCATCACAAGTCAATGCTGTTGTGATAAGTCTACAGTTTCATTTCCTTAACCACACATCATCTTGAATGACACTCAGCAATAGGTTGCCATACAGGATAAGGATCAGGATACCATATGGATGCATGGAAGCCAACTCTATACTCATATAAACAAGGCAACTCCACTTCCCAAATCATACAGCATCACAGCCACCAAATGCAACAGTGGTCAAAACTATTGGCTTGTATGGCTTAGAAGAGCAACAATGTGAATGGGAAAGACAGATGTTGCCAGCACACTTCAAACCAAGATGCAGAGTGTAGAGATGGAGAATTTAAGGCTCAAAGAAAGCATGGCAGAGAAAATTATACAATAGGTCCTTTTACAAAATACTCTAGCCAAAAGTAGAAAGGATGCACAATAAGCGACAATTTGTCTACAAGACAAACACCTTCAGCTTTCTAAAGACTTGAGCAAAAAAGAAGAGGCAGATCAGTCCTTCCACATAATGAAATCCTCCTATGATTATCTTTTTTTAAAAATCATGCTCTTAAAACAGAATCTGTAGGTAAAAGATGATCAACTCATTGCCACAACCGATACAAGCCATGAGCATCACAAAATTCAAATGCCAAGTTCAAAGACTAGAGCAAGAAGGTTGAGGATCCAAGTAATAGGTTGTGCATGCCAATGTCATACTGGATGCCCAAGAACAAGAGTTACTCCAACTTCACGTGCTTAATGATCAATTTTTGGTTTCATCAAAAGTAGCTCAACAATTGAACGTTCTAAAGCTTGCCTACACCACATCACTTGTTGGTAAGTCTAATAAATAGAGCACAGAGCTACAAAAACAAAAGGAAAGAATTTTCAAATTGGAACTTCAACTTCAGAATCAAGCCGATGATGACATGGAGGAATCAACACAAGATCTATTGCTACAAAGCACTACAATAGTATACCATGATTTTGTTGCAGATCATCTACAAGGCTGAGCTCGCATTCAGTGCAACCACTTGCAACTCAAAATGCTACATGCAGTCACTGGTCTTGATTGGAACAGGCCACTAATCCATAAGACCCTCCAAGAATTATGCCAAAAAATGAATGAGGATGAGAAGAATATATTCTGTTTATTTGTACATACAAACCTCATACAGTTAAGACCAGATATCATACTTCTGTATGAATGCTTAATGGGCAGTCCTCCTCTTCAAGTAGTAGTAGGACTCTTACCCCTACTACAACAAGCACCATCAATCAACCTGGGATATCCTTGTATGGTTCCCACATTGAAGCTAACAATGCCTTCAACAAAATTTGATAAAGATCTACCTGAGGAATGTGGTGTACTTCCATCCAATCTTCCCTATGTCACCACCCTCTACTCTCATCTTGTCACCTCCCTTGCTAACTCCAGTATTATCCTCTATACATTTCCTAAAATCCATTTTAACCACTATTCCTTTACATGCCTCTTTGACCATGCCTCACAACACTTCTTTCTAATCCAAGAATCTAAGTCTTACCATCCGGTAACACTAAAATTTTTCCCACCACTTGAAAATCCTTCTCTTGAGGATTATCAAATTGCTAAATCAATTTATTCTCCCCTTCATCCACCTCCTACCAGCATCCCTCCTCCCTCTTTCTCTCATTCCCTACTTTCTTCCACCTCCTATATGTCCCCTATAACTTTTTCCTCTCCGCCACAACCACATATCCCTTAGATCTCTAATGAATTTACAATGGATGGCGGTGATAATGATTACAACAATGAGCTTCACAATTTGGATAATGCAAACCAAACACCCACATGGGAATTGAATACAGAAACAAATAGAATTCCACTGTCGGATAATCCCATAGGTGACTTCTAGAGGCAATACCTAGACATACAGTCAAGAGCAGGATGGGATCTCAGTGGAATTTCCATGAGCATTCATCAACCAGAGATTACTCCAGACATTAGCAACAAATTTGAACCACAATCAACATAGCATAGGCCAAAGTTGCTTAAAGAAAAGTATGTCCTTGAGTACTTACAAGCACCATCGTCCTTTTGAGCACATCCCACATTCGAAGCGGTACCCCACTGCTACAAATGGGATGCCACTCGACATGATCCAGATAAGAAAGATGCACCTTGCAATTGGCCCCTCATAAATAGATACTCCAAGTTCCAATGGACAAGCCAAGGAACACTAATCATAGCTTTGAACAAAAATGCATCAGAGATGCGAGGAAGCTATGACAAAACACTCAATGAAAGTATGGAATATAGTGATGCTCTCGCTATCATCCTAGGGGTGGCCCTCACAATTAATGACCATTTACCCCCGCTCAGTTTCAATCCAAATGCACTAATAGTAGATGCTCAAACAACTAGTCGTCTCTTTCAACGAGCCATATATCTTGAGGGGCTGTATGGTTGTCTATTTGAAGAAATGATTGATATTGGCTCTCTACAAACTAAGTAGAGACACTATGGAGTTTTCTCACTACAAGGGAGGGATCGCCAAGAAGTTTGCAAAATACATCATCGACGATAGCTCTACCACAATAAATGGGTTACCACTACTGCATCATAGTGCCAATTTCATAATCAAACATAACCCAAGGGCGGGTAGAAGGAGGAGGGAGGAGGGAGGAGGAGAAGGCTACCTCCTTCTAAACCCTTAACCCTGTGAATTAGTGAAGGAGACTAGCTCTCCACTCCTCAACCATGCAACCCTCTCTTAACCTTGGAGTTCCTCTAAACCTTGGAACCTTTACTTAGCTTCCTCAATCATATCCTTCTTCTAAGCCCTACAAACCCTTTTCTAAACCCTTGATTTTCCACGGAGGTGAAAACCTCCACCAATCCATGTGATCAACTCTTCTTCCTTTCCTAGTGTATGCTAGAACCACTTTCCACACTTTAGCCTACACCTCTCTCTGGAATATGACCAGAGGACCTATGCTACACTGATGAACATATATGCTACAACAAGCGACGACATGACTGTAGGTGATCAACACCCTCGGACCTTGGAAATGAAAGAGAAAGTGACAATATATGCCTACATCTCCCCTTTCCTCAGTCCTCACTTGATCTAATGAGACTTGCATGTACCCAATCGCAATGCATGTGAGACTCCTTTGTCCTCAAGGTACTGGGATCTGATGATGAGTCCATCCTCCAATACTCTTAAGAAATGATCACAATAAAACTAAAGCCTGGTGGAGAAATCCTGGTCCCCCCCCCCCCAAGTTTGAAATGCATAGAGATGGAGGAGGTCTAATTGTATGATACGTTTAATCTCATCTCAAGGGATTGACTCGGGCGATGCATCCATGATGTACTAGAAGGAGGGAAACCGGTCCATTTGGAAACCATGTATGGCAAACCATGTGGATACATGTGCATACCATGTATGCTAGTCATATGGAAGACTGTAGTGCTAGCCTCAATAGTCTCCAGTGAGGTAAGGCCTACACTCTATGGAGGAAAGTCATTGTCTAGAATATGGGATTGATAGGGAGAGGTGTCATGGCAAACTTTGCATGTACTATCTAATGTGGGATTGAGGGCTTATTCCAAATTATCTTGGAAGCCATAATCACCTATAGCCATGGCCATCAGCCTCACTAGGGTGTCCACAATCCAGCTCTTTGTCAGCGGGGCGAGTCTAAAAGTGCACCTCAAAGCCCTATCTTTCTAGTCAAGCCAAAGCTTCGTGTCCATGTGTGAGTCATGCTCTAGCTGAATTGATCATCCTATAAATTGGCCTTGTGAAGAATGCTACCAAGTACGTGTAGGACTACACTATCTCTAGTGGCTCACCTTGGCAAGTGAAGCTGTCTCAATGTAGTACCATGCATGTTAAAGATCATAGGTCATAATATTTCCAAGGTTGACAGCCAAGTCTCTCTCCTTGCAAAACACCTCCAATGCTTCTGTATCCCCATTACCGAAGATTATTTAAGGACTATGTCATCTACATATAGCAATATCTACATCATCAAGTCGGCCAACAGTGACTCCTCGCTTACTAGGCAGTCAATAAAGCTCATCAATATAGAGCCTAAAGAGGTTTTACAAAAGAGGGAATTCATATTTCAACGCAATGGTGTTATCAAGAAAGTCTGATAGACCGCCCAGGTCCCAACTCTCCCTTTGATGGACTCATACCGATTCATCACCCCGCACATCAAAAACCTCTAGAATCTGTATCTCTTGAAGACTCCTCAGCATATAGTCGCATGGGACAATGTCAAAATCCTTCCGGAAGTCTATAGAACAAGTGTAGACTTCTAGTACCTCGATCTTGCCTTCTCAATGGTGGCCCTCAGAGTGAAGATGTAGTCAAGGGTGGAGTGTTGTCATCAAAAACTTGTTTGTCCTAGAGCGCACTACCCGCATGCCTCTGCATGACTATTGATATCCCTCTCGAGAACTAATCCATATATCTTGTCCAAAGTGTGGCCAATCATGACAGTGTGATAATTCCTAGTGTCCATGGGGTCACCTGCTTTGTGTTTGGGCACAGTGGTGGTAGTGCTTCGATAGATGAAAAGACATGGCATACAACATGGTTGAGCAACTCCGCTAAGGTCAGAGCCAGGATCTCCTACCCATGTTTCAAATGCTTAGTCCATAGTCCCTCATGATCCTGAGCTCCCTAGTTATGAAGCCGATATAGTGTGCTCCATACATTTTGTGTAGTGAACATGCAACATGTGGTGGGCTTGGGAATGGAAGACATGTCAAGTGGCGTTTCCATTAGGACATCATAAAGTGTACTCACATAGCTATTACAAACCCCTAGATCTGTGATGGTAATGGGTGTATTCCTCTCAAACATTAAGCCCCATCTGATGGCAGGGTCTCCTCCTTAGAATGATCGGGTCACCTTGTCCATCTGTGTGTCTGGAAGAACCACCTCTTATGACATGTGAGTTGTCGTGAAACCTATTGTGCCCCACGTGTCATAAGGTAGCCTAATGCTCACTCACATGTAAGGTGAGATCTCATATCTCTACACTCATCATCATACCAAGGATTTTGAGGTAAATACAAAGAGAAAGAGAAGCCTAGTTGTCTAATAGCAGCCTATCGTCGGCTCTCCCAGCTCACTGCCTAGAACATGGGCTAACAACCAACTTGGTGGCCTATACATCCAACGGTAGAGAATGTGTAGAATACGCTTGTAGGCCAAGCCTTGCAGAAGTGTTCCCCCCTATCGGCGGTTCCTGATGAGTCCGGTATACCACACTCTGAGCAGCTGGCTCGCAAATTGAAGATAATGTCCTCCCAAATGCAATGTAGGTGCTTAGATTTTAACCCGTGTTTGACTAGTGTGTAGTATAAAGAACAACCCATGTTGGACTAGTGTGTAGTATAAAGAACAACCGAGGAACACAGAATTGGCAAATTGGTGACCATGGCTCACGCGGTTGCTGCTGCTGCTGCTGCCAAGAAGGCCGGTCCAAATGTGCTCAAGGAGATCTGCTATGGCCTCGCTGCGGGAGTTTTCGGTGCGTTTCGCATACTTACGGTTTTGAATTTTGGCAGCTTGCAGACATTTCTCTGATGCATCATTTTCCGCGGCAAAGTTAGTCTCCATTTTTTTCCCTTTTTCGTTTCGATTCATGTGGATGCTGCGAGTACGGGAACTTTCGTCGTGTCGATCAAGTGTCTTTGGGTGGATTTGTGGTTTCGGTCTTTCCTAGACTTTTATAAACTTTTTTCCGTCAAAGCTCTACGTTCAATAGTTCTTCTCTTCTTTAAACTTAGCCCTAAACACTTTCAAAGTATTCAAGAGGTTTTCTCATCCTAGTTTTGAAAACGACGTGGCATTGTAAAGTTCGGGTACTCCTACTCTGAACGTTTACATAGTTGAATTCTTTGATGGACGATTCAAGCATTTGGATCAGGATTGGGTCGAGACACTAGAAAAGTGGCAGATTTTGTGTTGTTCAGCTTTGAAAGGTGTCTTGGCTTCTTTAAGTTTCATTCCCGAGAAGGTGGATTACTATGGTAGAAGCAGCAAAAACTAGCCTAAAAAAACACTTTCCTTTTTGAAAAGAAGTATTTTGTAGAAGCGAGGAATTTAGCGGATAATGCAAATACCCCCAGTCCCTTATGATTTTTGTTATAGATATCTTTACGGAAGGACCTTACCTTAATGATCATGTAGCTATATGGTAATCAGCCCTATCCTCATGAAGCGACTCTCACACTTGGTACGATCAATTTGGGATACCTTCAGTGGATGTACATTCTGATTGGATTAAGGAATTGCACAGGGAGAATAAGTGGGACTCTACTTTTTGCCATAATTGACAAATCTACATTCAATCCTTACGGTTTTTACCACCTTGAAAGGCAAGTGTCTTAGTATATTCATGAGCGTCTCTACTGTCCTGCTGGTCATTGTAATCCTTACAGAATTTAGGTGGGGTTCAATAGATGGAATGGTATGATGGAGGAGGTGCATGATTATGTCTTGTATTTTTCTTGTCAAATCAATAAAGTTTTGATGCAGCTAGCTCTATTATAGCCCTTGCCTATGGCCCCTAGGTGACATGATATCAACTAGTGCTAGAGTAATTAACTTTACTTTGTTACATGACCTTTTGGTGGTCTATGAGAGAAGCATTTAGGTTCCCCCTTTCTCGACTCCAGATCTTGCATAAAGCACATTCTCTCTCTCTCTCTCTCTCTTTCTCCATGTGGCCTTAACTATGGCTAGTGGGCTATGCTTTTTTATTACTAACATGTTTGATGATGGGGAGAGGTCAAGCCAATTGTAGCACTTGACCACTTGTAACCATACTGCTAACACACAAGGATGGCGAAATTGGGGATAGTTACTGCGAAAAAGATGTAGTAGAGCATACTCGTCTTTGGGAGACAGATTAGAATAGACGCTTCCTAATCTGAGAACAACTATAGGTGGAGTCATTTTCGACACAGTTTGGGAGCTTGTGGGTAAGGAAGAGCTGTATAAAGTTCTAACAGTCCTTTTCTATGAATCTACTGTTTGCAGATCAGGTATAGCTAAGATAGAGTCCATAAGGAACTGGAGCGGAAAAAGATCCATTGACACATGTCAAGTGGGCATAGTGCCATGAACTCCGTCTAGCGACCTGCCTTTGGAGCCTTGTGTGGGACCCATATCCCACTGCCTAGCCACTCCTAGCAGCCTTCATTACCTGAAAAGGTTGATGGAGTTTTGACGCTCCATGATCCACTGACCATTATATACCTCCGTTCTAATACAAACTAGTGGATGTAAGATGGTTACACATTTCACCCTTGTGTCTGCCAGCGCTTTGACCTGGGTTCCCTTGAGGGCATTACTTGCCTTCTCCACACCTCTATCAGGCTAATGCCTGAAAAGGTCAATTTGGCAGCCTCCTTGACTTTGTTTGGAGGGTACGAATCAATGAGGATCTCTGCCCCTCTGCACTGTGTGCCAGCTGTGACATGTTGGTCAAGTGCCTCTCTGCCCCTATGCAGGTTAGGGGTTTACATGCCGTGATCATGCACACCTATGTCGCTCGTTGCACTGCGCTGTCATTCTCGTATTGTACATGTATCTGCTGTGCTGTCCTCTGTGCTGGCGCCAGTCTGTTGTAGTAAACTGACATGTCACATACATCACCCTTCTGCACAAACGGTGCTGCATAGGATTTGTTGCAATCTGCCCAAGTTTTGCCACTGTTGCAATGTGGCAGACTTTGTTTCTCATTGATGGGATGTGCTCTGCTCTCATACTGTATTGATGATCAGTTGACAGATGTCAAATAGGTGGCATGCCATAAAGGACCTCTTCGAGGTGCGTACAAGCGACCATTCCCCCTGCCTAGCCACGCCTAGGAATCCCAGTATCTGTGGGGTTATGATTCACTGGCCGTTATATGCCCTCCTAATTGCACAGTAGTGCTAATGGGTTAAGTTCCCACTTCGTCCACACGTCTGCCCAGGGCCAATGGATTCTTTAGGTCATTACTTACCCTCTCAGCACGTTATTCCATCTGATCATAACCAGCCTCCTACACATGCTGTCTTTCGAGCATGCATGCTCTGATACTCATTGGAGCATGAATGCAATTATGTACAGGCATAGAAAACTTTTGCTATAGGATGGAGTTATGCTAACATGAAAGACAGAAATACAACATTGTAAAACAAACTGCAATAAAAAAAAAAAGCCTGTGGTGGCACACAGGATGCATCCAACATGCTATAAATATGAACTATTGCTTCACTTTGTTATAGGCTTGCATAGCTGTACGATTGCATCATGTACTAGAAGCTTGAAAATAACATAATTGTAAGGGGGAGCTGAGAAAGAAACACTTTATTAGGTCCAATTGGCCCTATGTATTTAACATTATGACCTCGAGCTTGATAACCTGTGGAGGGTCAGCTTGATGGGCTGAGAGGATTCCCTCTATTATTTTAGGAACCTGTTTCTTCGTGCTATAGATGCATTAGCTTCATGGAAGTGGTGATAGGTGCATATATATGGTCTCATTTGTGTAAATGGGGTGCAAGTGATCACAGATAATGGCTCCAATTTTGTGGCCATGGGGAGGATGCTTGAGGACGAGTTTTTAGCTCTTGTTTGGACACCATGTGCTTCTCACAGTTTGGATCTCGCGATTGAGGATATAGGGAAGCTGCCTTGGGTTTCTCACGAGACGTGGAGGGAACTTGGAACCAACAAGCTGTGTGGAGATTAGTCTTTGAAGAGGAGTGTGCAGAGGTGTGAACAGGTCCGGGTGTCGAGGAAGACGTAGTGTCTTTGAAGGGTGTTTTCAGATTCAAAAGGAGGTGTTCTCGAGGGACAGATAGTGTAGGTGTGAAGATACCTAGGCCCCAAGCCTCTTCATTATCTTTTCCATGTAAGAAAATAATACAACGTCTGTGCTCAACAGATAACAGGATCTCGTACGCAAGAGAGAAAACAAGATAGTATGGAGAATCAAAAATTTGATTACTGTAGAACTGATACAATAGATGGCGCTGCCTCCCAGCTGTGCGCTCTTGTGAAAGAAGCTTCGATGGTGTGCTGGAAACAGTAGAAGACGGAGGCTGAATGCTAAGGAATCAAGGTTGCTATAGCCAGTGATGAAATGGGCTTCACGGGCTTGCTCTTATATAGCCACCAGTCATAGTCGGTTAGGCTCAATTGGGTGGCCGACCCAATCCACCCAAAACGGTCGACTGGGGGTCGATCTTGAAATAGGCCACCGACCATCCGATAGAACCGGTGCGCAAAACAGAGCAACTAACCTACGGTGTCCGTTCGGCCCACAGCCATCCGGGATCATCTGAGGCTCCAAACGGGCCCTGCAACTCGAGAGTGGGTTGCCCCGGGAAATGCTCCGTCTACCTAATGCGGTCAGTCAAGGGATGCCTTCCCGCACTTGCATGTAGCCTAGTTGGCGGTGTGCCAACTCTATCTGAAGCCGTCCAGCCATCAGGCCACACATGGCTCCCATCTGGTGTCTAAACCAGGGCCTACCGGATAACCGAGCTACTCAAATCCCTTCTCCTCATTTGGGGGCTTACAAATAGAGTTAGCTGGTTCCTGCGTAGTTACATGAGAGTGGAGCATTGATATCTAACACCCCTCCTCAATGTCCACCCGCAAGTGAACTTACTTTTTCGGCCCAATGCCAAGTTGATGAAGATGCCTCTCCAGCAAGTCTCTTCCAAGAGCCTTCGTGAAGATGTCCGCAGCATTCTCTGTAGTCGGACAGTACACCAAGTCGACCTCTCCATCCATTATCAGCTCGCGTACAAAGTGATATTGAATCTCAATGTGTTTTGTGCGAGCGTGGAACACCGGGTTCTTTGCAATCGCTATGCAACTCTGATTGTCACATGATAACTGCGTAGGCTTGTTCTGCACTGCACCTCCCCTAAAATCCTCCTCAACCACACTGCTTCGCAAGAAGCAGAGCATGCAGATTTGTACTCGGCCTTGGTAGAAGAAAGAGTAACTGTGGGTTGCTTCTTGCTAACCCATGACACAACTCCAGATCCAAGTGAGAAACAGTACCCTGTCACTAATCTTCTGCTGTCGACGTCTCCTGCCCAATCCGAGTCACAGAATCCGGTCGAGATGTTGCCCTTGGTATAGGTGATGCCATAATCAAGTGTGCCTTTGATGTATTTCAGCACTCGCATCCCTGTCCTCCAATGGTTCTCCCGGGGCTTATTGGAAAACTTACTTAGTACACCAGTCGCAAAACTGATGTCCGGTCGTGTGTTGCACAGGTAAATCAAGCTGCCCACAAGCCTTCTGTACTTCGCTTCGTCCACCAGTGGTGATGAATCCTCGTTTGAGAGCTTCGCGTCAACCTCCATAGGGGTACCAACTGTTTTGCACTCAACCATGCCAAATGCCTTCAGTATCTCTCCAGCATACTTCAGCTGTGAAATGAAGATCTGTTTCGGCTCCTACCAAACTTCAATCCCCAAACAAAAATGCATCAGTCCGAGGTCTGTCATTTCAAACTCTCTTCTTAGCAAATGCTTCGTCTACGAGATCTTATCTTCATGGTTCCCTGTTATGACAAGGTCGTCCACATAAAGAACCACGATCATACACCTGCCTCCTTCTGTGAAGATATACAAATTTGCACCAGATGGGCTCTTCGTATGCATCAATTCGCTGGTACCACGCTCGTGGAGCTTGTTTCAGTCCGTAAAGTGCCTTCTTCAGTTTGAAGACTTTACCTTTTGAACCGGGGATCTCAAAACGTGGTGGTTGTTCCATGTATACCTCCTCCTTGAGATCTCTATTCAGAAAGGCAGATTTCACATCCATCTGAAACACGGGCCAACTTCCTTGGGCAGCTAAAGCCAAAACACTGCGAATTGTGGTTAGTCGAGTTGTGGGAGCAAAAGTATCCTGATAATCAAAACCATGTACTTGTGCAAATTCTTTTGCCACGAGCCGAGCCTTGTACTTATCCAACGTACTGTCGGACTTGTACTTGATCTTGTACACCCACTTGGTTCCGATTACCTTGCGCTTTGGTGGTCGATCCACAAGGTCCCAAGTGTTCTTCATTATGGAGTCATACTCCGACTGCATAGCCTCCATCCACCTATCATCGCCCTGTGCCTCTTCAAGACACTGTGCCTCTTCAAGACACTTGGGTTCATCAGCACGGATCACTTCTGTCATCAAAGCATAGTTGACCAAGTGTTCCTGCGCCCTTCTTTGCTCCTCTAATCTCTTGGACCGGCGGTGTTCATATGGTTTCTCCTCAATGGGTGGAGGTTCTTTGCCGTCCAAAAGCTGCTTTATCCACTTTGGAAATGGATGTTGCTGTTGTGGTTCTACAGGCTCTTCTTCATCTTCTTTGTCTTGAATCCTCCCAAGCACTGTTGGGGGAGTTCGGTCTGCTGTTGGTGGCGGTACTGGATGGATATCCTGGTCCTGGTTATCTGGGAAGGAAGCATCCTCCTCCAATTGATGCAGCTGTTCTGAGAAGACCACATCGCGATTTTCAATTACCTTCTTGGTAACAGGGTTATAGAGATGGTAACCCTTCGCCTCTTCACTGTAGCCCAAGAAAATATACTTTCGGCTCTTCGGTTCCCATTTGGTCCTGATAGCATCAGGGACATGCACAAAACAGCCACATCCAAAAACTCTGAAATGTGCAACTGAAGGTTTCTTACTAGAAAAGGCTTGTAGTGGAGTCATCCCGTTCACAGCTTTCGTGTAGCTACGATTGAGGATGTAAACTGCAGTGTTACATGCTTCAGTCCAGACAGTCTTTGGCAAATCTTTCCCTTTCATCATACTCCGGCCATTTCACAAATGACGCGCATCTTGCGTTCTGCTACTTCATTTTGCTGTGATGTATGTGGTGGGGGTTTCTGCCTCTTGATTCCGTGACTTTTGCAGTAACTTTCGAATTCAGTCGATGTGAATTCTCCACCTTTGTCTGATCTCAGCTTCTTCACCTTCCTCCCCGATTCTTTCTCGACCATTACATGCCATTTCTTGAACCTACTAAAAGCCTCGTCTTTCGTCTTCAGGAAGTATATCCATATCCTTCTATTGTAGTCGTTGATTAGCGTCATGAAGTAGAAGGAGCCACTCAAAGCTTCTATCTCCATCTTTCTGCAGAGGTTCGTGTGAACGAGCTTTAGAGGAGCCTTTGCTTTGCTGGCCTCTTTAGGAAAGGGCTACCGATGCTACTTGCCCATCATGCAAGCTTTACATACATCGGGCAGATCTGAAATTTCTGGTAGGTCTGCAATCATTCCACTTTTATGCATCTCCTTCAAAGAACTAAGGTTTAGATGACCAAACCTCTCATGCCATAGCTTAGTGTTCTTCACATCCGCTCGAGCACTGAAAGCTGAGAGTTCGTAAATGTTCTTGCGCCGTGTACCTTTACCAACGACCTTTCCTTGAAGATCCAGGATCTGTGCATCATTCTTATCGAATTGAACTTTGAGGTCCCGATCCGTGATCGCAGAAACGGACAAGAAGTTCCTCTTGATATTTGGCACATAAAGAACATCGGACAACTGTTTTACAACTCCATCTGACTTGAGAGCAATCATACCTTTTCCTTTTGCTGGACATTTTGCATCATTGCCGACTACTACCATGATGTCATTCCCTACCGGCTGTAGAGAGGTATACCAATCCTTCCAACTGGTCATGTGGCGCGATGCATTACTGTCAATGATCCAAGGTTCATCCGCAGGTACATGAACTGCCTCCGTGCAAATCTCCTCAATTGCTACGAACAACTCTATTGGTACTGCCTGCGCGTTGTTGCTGGACTCTTTCTTTACTCCGTTCTTCTCATCTGCAATCTTCTTTCGTCACTCATTCTGCTTGTGCCCTGCCTTGTTGCAATAGAAGCACTTGATCTTCTTCTTTCTCTTTTTATCATCAGAAGAAGATGGGTTACCCGAGTCCTTACCCTTACCTTTCTTTGATCCGGTCCAGAAAGCTGAATCTTCTCTAGTCCTCGTCTTTTGACGCATCTCCTCCTCCAGAAGCATCGCGCTGAAATCCTCAAAGTTGAGGGACGGATTTCTATTCTGTATATTCAGTGCCGTAACAAGACCGTCGTACTTTGGTGGGAGAATCCGTATGCACCTTCATGCTAGATTCTCGCTGGTGATGGTGATGCGAATCGCAATCATCTGATCGCGCAGATTCTTCACCCTGGTGATGAACTTCTCTGCCGCTTCAGACTCAGACAATTTTTGGTTCGCGAGTTGAGTCTCCAGATTCTGAATCTGCGTCTGATTCGTGGTCTCGTACTGATTTTTCAAGACCGTCCATGCCTCCTTCGCTGTGGTGACATGTTGAATTAACGCCATGATGGAATCACTAACACTGCAGACAATAGAACACAACGCATCTGCATTTCTTCTTGTCCACGTGAGAATCTCATCCGCAGTTGGTACTATCTGCTGTCTTGCATTGGTTGGATCCGGTCTCGGAACCGGCCTCACGTCCACCCCAGTAGCAGTGTCCCAAAGCTCATATGCGCTTAGGATGGTCTTCATCTTGAACTTCCAGAGAGGATAGTTAGAGCCGTTCAACTTTTCGCTTTCCGAACGATGGGATTCACAGTCTTGCGGGCTGGGCCATCTCTCACAATCTGCTCGCAAATAGAAACACACTATCAAATCTTCTTGCTAGAGTCCGGGCTCTGATACCATGTAAATAATATGTCTGTGCTCAACAGATAACAGGATCTTGTACGCAAGAGAGAAAACAAGATAGTATGGAGAATCAAAAATTCGATTACTGTAGAACTGATACAATAGATGGTGCTGCCTCCCAGCCATGCGCTCCTGTGAAAGAAGCTTCGATGGTGTGCTAGAAACAGTAGAAGACAGAGGCTGAATGCTAAGGAATCAAGGTCACTGAAGTCAGTGATGAAATGGGCTTCATGGGCTTGCTCTTATATAGCTACTAGTCGTAGTCGGTTAGGCTGAATTGGGTGGACGGCCCAGTCCACCCAAAACGGTCGTCTGGGGGTCGGTCCCAAAATAGGCCACCGACCATCCGATAGAACCGGTGCGCAAAACAGAGCAACTAACCTACCGTTTCCATTCGGCCCACAGCCATCCGGGATCATCTGAGGCTCCAAACAGGCCCCACAACCTGAGAGTGGACTGCCCCGGGAAATGCTCCGTCTATCCTCAGTGCGGTCAGTCAAGGGATGCCTTCCCGCACTTGCATGTAGCCTAGTTGGCGGTGTGCCAACTCTATTTGAAGCCGTCCAGCCATCAGGCCACACATGGTCCCCATCTGGTGTCCAAACAAGGACCTACCAGATAACCGAGCTACTCAAATGCCTTCTTCTCATATGGGGGGCTTACAAATAGAGTTAGCTGGTTCCCGCATAGTTATATGAGAGTGGAGTATTGATATCTAACATTCCAACCCTCTCCTCCCATTCTCTGTCAAGCCCCTTCTCTACCTTCTTTCCCATCTGCTCTCCTTTCAGTTCGACTCTCTATTCACTTCGATATGGCTACCCTGGTTGAGTTGGCATATAGGAAGGTAAAAATCACCAACCTCCTGGACTGTCAATTTGAATGGACTCAATTATGATGTGCGGTGGGTCATGCTGGAGGCTGTTTTGCAGTCTTTTGACTTAGCAGAATTCATATTGGTGGGGGTTGTCAGGCCTAATCTTCTTGCAGAAAATCTAGGGATCTTGCAGCAAAAGGAGGCGAAGACCATGTATTAGCTCTAGGGCTGTGTAAATGCGAGGGTAAGGTCATTCATTTTCCTAAACTGTACTCCTCGAGTGATTAATCATATAAAGCACATGAGGGTGGCGAAAAGTATCTTAGAGCATTTGGTGTCCTTGTACAATCGAATATGTCCCATGAAGAGGGTCTCTTTGAAAGTTCAGATGAGGTTGGATGCCACGAAGTCCTCACCAATGCTGGAGCACATCAATAAGTTACAGGAGCTTTAGCACAAGATTCTCCAGGTGGGAAAGTAGATATCCTCTGAGGATTGGCCATATTACTATCCCACTTGTCTTCCGTATACTCTGCATTCTATTCGTCCTTGATAACCAGTGGAAGGATGAATATGTTGACCTAGGAGGAATTGGTATGCATGGTGCTCGACCAGGAGGAGATGTTTCTGGATCATTCCTAAGACAGTTGCTCGGAGGCTTTGACAGCTGAAAGAAAGAAAGAAAGTTTATTAAAGTCTTCGGAAGACCGATGGGTCTATGAGACTGTGAAAATCTTGATACAACAAGCTGTGGTAGTGGAGCTACTAAACGAGCGTCCATACCAATGCAAAATGCAAAAATGAAGAATGACAGTACTAAGTCCTATGTACAACATAGTCATGTCGATGGTCGGCTATATATCAGTCTCAGCATCATCATCAATATCATCATTATCATCGGCAGCATCAAGATATCAAGATGGATGAGACAGTGGAGGCATGAAGTTGGCAATAGAGTGCTGTTGGCCACTCAGAGGTGTGGCCTTGGCACGTCTCTTGGTCGTAGCTCTGCGTTTAACCAAGGCTACTGTGACCCCCGTTGGTCGGGCTCCGACTCTAACGAAGGAGGGGATGTCCCCAAGTGTGATCTGTGTGTCGACCCTCTGTCTGAGTTGTCGGGTCATAGGCTCGGAGTCATGGTCATGTCGAGGCCTCGTCTCGTGGGGGTCCATGTGATCTAGTTGAAAGAACTCTGTGATAGAGCTTTGAGAGGGATCAGCCGAGGAAGAAGTCTGCTCCTGTCTCTGTGCTCGAAGTATCCTCTTACGGTGTCTAAGTGCCTCATGAATGAAACCTGCCAAACACCGCTGGTCGGGGTAGGAGAGGAAACAGGCCAAAATCCCATAACTATCCTGAAGAGGCAGTGGAAACGCCCTCGGATCTCATGGTACACAAGACACTTGAAGATGAAATGCTCCTCTGTCTCAACCTCCTGCATGTCACACAGTGTGCATATGCGCCTCTCCCTAGGTAGTCGCTCTGCTCTGCCGCTCTCGATGTGAAGTCTGTGTGAAGAGACACGGAACTGCCCAAGAGAGATCCTTAGCGAGTGGGGTAGGTGAATCTGCGTGTATCTTGGTGGGTCAATGAAACCCTCTGCTGTGATATGTAAGAAGGATGATTTGTGGTAAGTCATCCGTTCCTCACCACATCATTCAGGCTGATTTGGGTCACCCCCTTTACAACTAGATGCTGCATTTCAGGTCATCACATATCTGTACCGAGTTAGGGAATATGGGGATTATACCTCGGGGCGTAGCAGGCTACCATGGATAGCTCTATACTCTTCTATGGCACTTGCAGCAGAATGAGACTAGAGGTGCTGGTATGCACGTATAGAGAGATGGTTTGAGCGATTGGGGCTCCACATGGATAGACTACCTCCCTTCCAGTACAGCATGGATGCTCCGTTTTCTCCCCTCTTATCACACGAGGTAAACCAGGTTATCCGTGAGGATCTATTACAGCTACACACATTTCGAACTTGGTTGGGACTGAGTGAACTCCCAGTGAAGCTTAGCTTCTATAGGATCACTATACCGCTTCCGTGTCATCAACGTGTAACCATTGTGGCTAGAAAGGTCACTATTGGCGAGAATGTCCTTAGCAGAAGAGTGAGAGGACTAGTGAGCAGAAGGAGAAGATTCTGCAGCGTCACTTTGATCATTCCAACTTTCTAGTATCACGATGTGAGCATTCTGGTTCCGGATGGAGGATTGCTTGCTTGGCAATGGGACCTGCCAGACAGGGGTACTGGTGAAAGAGTCTTTGTTTGAGGAAGGCTTTTGAGCCACGACGAGTTGTTCCTGCTGACTCAGGTGGCAGTATGAAAACTAGATTGTATTTGTTTGAACATCATGACTTGGCAGACCTAGAGGGGTTTCCTTGTGTTATGCTGTCTGCAGCCATCATCTGTTAAGCTGCCGGAGACGTGGATGGGTTAGATAATTTCTAGTGCGGGAATCCAGACACTGCAGATTGATCCTAGTGAGCAGTTGGATGCCCATTGTTTTTGGAGCACAGAGGTTTATCGATCTGGAGGCAGTTTACTACTTTGTACTTGAGAGGGGGCTGTATAGCTCTATGATACAGTGCCATGTAGGGAAGCAGACCTTGTGTTGGTGGCAGCACAAGTTGGATTGTTATACCTGTTGGATTGTTGTATTAGTATAGTACAAGACCAGAGGAGTATGCTTAGCACCTGTGGCTTGGGAGTAACAGTTTCAGGTTTCCAGTGATTGTGTTGAGACGGTTTGTGCCAAGAGGGTGCTTCTTCGACAGTACTTGTGGCGGTCTTCATTGACGGAGGCTCACGCGACGGATTCTTTCAGTTTCTCTAGTGGCACACTGAGCCCCCTGGAGATGATATTACATCTAGGAGCTGAGAGGGGTATTGGAGGTCAGCATCTCTTGATGAACCATGGTTAGGCTAGGACAGAGTGAGGGCCTTTGTTGTGGGTGTGCCCCCCCCCTATGAGGCTAGTCTAGTGTAGGCGCGCCTAGAGGCATGCTGGTCGGCCCATCTATGGCTGCTGGTTGGCCTGTTATAGCCAGTTGACTGGGGGGTGGAGTGCCTATAAAGAGGCCCCCTCGTCACCTGTGGTGGTATCTCACAGTGGAGGATCCCCTAGTAGTTCAGAGGGTTTTCTTGAGATCCCTTGCAGCGTTGGGATCTTTTTTCACTCATCTTTTTTTGTACCGTCAAGAACTTGAAAATTCTTGACCCCTCCATAGCGGAGGAGATTTTTGTACTGAGGATTAGGTCCCATGGGTCATTTTTGGCTCCCCAAGGATGATAATAAAATTCAACTTCTACTTCTACTTCTACTTCTCCTTTCTGTGTGTGGTTTGTTCTCTCTCTTCTTACTACACTTCTCACAGATCGAGTCTTGTTGGTTAAAGGCAAAACCAAGCCTCACTTAGGTGGCTCTCAATCTAGGACTGATTCATGCCTGTCTTGTGCCAACAGCTCTTCATATCCTGTGAAAGGAGTTGGGAGGATTTTGCTATCATCAGTTGATGGGACTGATCTATGCCTTCCAAATGTCCTACTTTTTGTGTCCTCTTTTGGAAAAAGAGCCTTGGCTGTCATTTTTGAAGATGATAAGTGCATTGCGAGGGATAGAGAAATAGACTATCAACTAGTCGGTACATACCAGCCGGACAAACATGACAGCAACCTGTCTAATGTGCTGCTGAAACGAAAAATGCAGAATTATGGCATGCAAGACTTGGCCATCTGAACTATGACAGTTTGCAGTGTTGCAGAGACATGAGATTGTACATGATATGCCTCATGAGATGGTACATGATATGCCTTCCGAAGAAGACGACTCCTAGACATGTCTGTGAAGGGTGCATGTTCGAAACATGAACAGGAATGCTTTCCTAGAGATGGATATGTTAGAGTCGAGAGAGTTGCAGCTCATAGATAGTGATGTGTGTGGTCCCATGAGACCACCATCTTTGGGACATCATCTATATTTTGTTACCTTCATAGATGATTTTTCCAGATCTTCATGGGTGTATCCTTTGGAAGAAATTTGCAGCTCGTAGTTCACTGTTTCATAACCATCCCCCAAAGCTTGAGGTTTAGACCCTGTGGAAATCAGACCATGTGAAGGTTAAGTCATGTATCCCATTGCTTTTCTTGCTTCTCAAAAGGAGGTACTTTAATGTCTGAAAGTATAGTTTTCATCTCATGAAAAGTTAACCACTATATACCAATTGTTTTAGCCCATGTCCAATACATATAGGTTTTGAATTCCACTACTCGAGAATTCTGATGTGCCATAGAGAGTGTCCAATATCCATGCTACCGGTCAAGATCTGCAAAATCATCACTAAAAACTCAGGAACTTCCGTGTAGATCTAGTTCCCAGGTGCCAGAACTCTAGAGTGAGTGGCTGTCCTGGGTGCGACTTGTCCCCTGCATGGTTGAAGAGAGGATTTGAGCCTGGTGAGGACACGCCTTCGCCAAGTTGTCCAAAACCTTGACTCATTGGCAAAACACATCCCCACTCAGATTCTTCAACAACATTGCCTCCCGAAGAGAATCAAAGTCCTCCACAATCAAGCATATCTTTAGTATTCATGTGAGAATACAGATTCTGTTGACACTGTGTTATACCTGAATCGTGGTTGCGTGCGGTTGCTTCGCTTCATCCTAGTGTGCTTCATGCCTTCGCATTTGTTCCAGGTATGCGGTGCAAATTGATGGCAAGGTGATGGTGCGTATGCAACAAAGGCCGAAACGTTGGTTGTCAAGAATGAGTGCAATGCTTAGACAACGAAATCGAAGAGAAAGGAAAGCAATGTACATAACAAATGCAGTGCAGCAATGGCTACCACGGGATGAAGAATACCAAATGGGGACCCCAAAAAAACAAGACTCTTCTCAACAAGTGCTTGTGAAAATAATCTCTAGTGAAGCAAGTTGGATGAGGAAGATCTCTCTTTCATAGAATGGTTCAAGATGAGAGAAAAAGTGGTTATTCCTGATCTAAAACCATACAGGCTTTTCTTCTTCTCCATCCAGGTTGGTCCTTCATACATTGGGGTATCCTCATTATTCTCTATTTTTGTAAGCTCTGATTCCTTGATTGGCTTGGGCATTGCTATTGTTACTTCTTCCCTGGTGTCGTTTTTGAAGTAATTGGGAACTTCCTTAGGCCATCATGGTTGGGAACTTCCTTAGGCCATCATGGCACTTTGAGGTGCTTGCTTGGCTACTAGCTCCACTGGATGTTGTGGAAGATGTTTGGTCCAATTCAGCTATGTGCACTTGCTCTCTTTTTGTATGAGTATTCACCATTTCACTCTTTATTCTCACATCGGGTTTGAACTTGTTAAGTTTTTTTCTTTGTGATACTAGTGATGTATTTTCAATAGGAGTCTCAATCCCGAGGAGTGGTTCTTTGGCCATACATGCACCTTCAAGTCCTTTAGGATCCCATTCAAAATTTGGGGACTCAGGTGCTTTTGTGGGCTTTGTCAAATACGATTCCACCACTCTAGTTTGCATTCTTTCGAATTCATTAAAGTGCTCTACCTTGGCCTTTTGGCGTTGCACACCCTCCTTTTTACTTGATTGATTGCTATTGGCTAGTGTTGGAGGGTCTATCTTGAGGTATTCTATGGCCATGAGCGCCTACAGAATTGCTACGTCATTGTCAAATACTTGACCTTCCAATGTGGTATTATCGGCTTCTGTTTCTAGTCCCAATGCTATGAGGGGATTGGTCTCTAGGTGAAGATGCGCTAGAGACGAGATCTGACTCTAGACAAAGATAAGTCAGAGCTTGCATCTGTGCTTCAAGGAGATTTACCTCTAGGCGAAGATCTGCCTAGGTAGAATCCAAGACGAGCATATGATTTGATCGTTTCAAGGAAAGATTTTGGATGAAAACCTTGTAATCCCTGATTGATTGTGATCTTCTCCTAGGTCTTGAACTCACTTACGCAAGACATTGAGAGCTATGAGGCTACGCCTGTGATCGTCTTTAGCAAGGTCCTAATCCTTATAAATTACTTTGAGGCTACCAAATGTGTCTATAGAGGGAGATTCATTCTTGGAAATCTGGTCGCCTTTCTTCCATGATTTATGGGAAGTAAATAGGCAAATAGCCCCTTGCATCCTAGGTATGGTGACTATGAGGTGACCCAATAGATGGTGACACACCTAAGTATCGGCTCTAGTTTAGCACAGGTGACACGACCCCAACACTCTTGAAACCTCTAATCTGCAAGCAAACACAAGAACACACCAAACGTGAGGAAACTGAGCAGGCTGCTCACCACCCAACCACAACATCTACGGGATGCGATCCTGAATCAAGAGATGTCCCCTCCGAGCCATGAGCTGAGCTACTGGCATGAACTCCCAACGAGATCCTAACCAGCCTGGTGTCCCATACCACCAGGTGGCGTTGTGAAGCTTGAGATCTGCTGTTGGGCCTTGGGCTACGCTATTATGCAGGCGCGCATCCGTGACTCATCCAGGATCAGACCTAGCACCTGGGAACGAGACTTGATCCCATCGGCTCTCTGAGAACTGAACCTCTGGGCTCCTTATATTGACTCAAGCTAGCGAAGACCTCTAATTGGTTCGTACCCTTGCCACTTAACCCGAGAATCAAGCCTACCTAGCTCTAAGCCTCCCCAGGCTACTTGAGCTAGTCTTGTGTACCTAGTACACGTCAGATACCAATCCGTGCACATGACATACTTCCCCTCCTCTAAGAACTCACTCCTGAGTTCGCTAAAAAACTCGGGAATGTCCTTTGGAGGTTCTGTAATGTCTCCCACGTTGCATCCTTCTCAACATGATCCTTCCACTTGATCTTGTATTCCGTGATAGTTCTATTACGAATGTGTCTTTCACGAAATTCAAGAATACTCTCAGGTTCGTGTGGAATAAAAGTCAAATCTGTAACTTCTATTATTTCTTGAGGAAGAACAAATTGATCATCCGCACCTAGTAACTCTTTCAGTCTACTGACATGAAATACTGGATGTACTTTAACATCAGGAGGTAAGTCTAGTTTATATGCAACTGGTCCAATTCTTTTAATAACCTTGAACGGACCATAGTATTTGGGGGATAACTTCGGAACCAAACCAATGCTTAGGCTCTTGGATTCCTTGGGAATACGCAAATATACCATTGTTCCTTCAGAGAACTCTCTAGGTGAACGATGTCTATTAGCATAAAATCTGTCTCGATCTTGGGCACCTCTAATAGACTCCTTGGCAAACTATAACATTTCTTGCATGTCTTGCAAGAATGTCTTTGCATCATCATTTTGGATTCCCTTTAACTTAACCATAACTGGTGACTTAGGTTGAAACCCGTACATAAGCATAAAAGGACTGTAACCAGTACTCGAATGCTTTGCACTGTTATAAGCAAATTCTATCATAGGGAGATAATCTTCCCATGACGACTGTCTCTTAGAAACATATGCCTGAATCATATCTTCAACCAATTGGTTGACCTTCTTTGTACTGCCATCAGATTGTGCATGATCTGAGGAACTCATACTTAGAGTAGTTTCCAATTTCTCAAAAACAAGTGTCCAGAAGTTACTTGTAAACTTCAAGTCCCTGTCACTGACTATGACTATGTCAGATGGCAAACCATACAGCCTAAACAAGTGGTCCACAAACTTGTGAGCCAGCTGAACAGCTGAGATGGTTGTTCTAGTAGGTAAGAATTGAGCCATTTTTGTCAGACGGTCCAGTATGACCCAAATGGAGTCATGACCCTTGCGCGTTCCAGGCAAACCGGTAATAAAATCCATGGAAATACTTTTCCATTTATTATCCGGGATTTGCAATGGCTGTAATAAACCCGTGCTTCTAAGGCGTTCTACCTTAGTAACCTGACAAACCCGGCAACCTACCACATAGTTTTCAATAAAGGCACGCATCTTAGGCCAATAAAAGGTATGCTTCACAAGAGACAAAGTCCGATGTATTCTTGGATGTCCACCACTAGGAGCATCATAACACTCCCAGAGAATCTTGGATCGAAGATCCGAAACATCTGGCACACATATCTTTCCATTCCGAAACAACAAGCCGTTCCTAATCATCCTCCATGGTTGACCAAGACTCAGGGATTGTGCCACCTACAGTACAGGCGGCAAGAGGTCAGTTTCTGCCAACAAGAATTGAAATGACTATCAGTTGCGCAAAGCCCTCTCAAGGATTGAAATAGGTCTGAGGATATTTCCGTAAATGACATAGCATTTACAAACTTGACTTGACTTGAGGCATCCGCCACACTATTCAGCGAACCCTTTTAATAACGTATTTCAAAATCAAAATCTTGCATTAATTTTGCCCATCTAGCCTTTCTTCAGACCCGTCACACACATACTTGATCGACTGGTGATCGATCAATACAAGAAACTTCGAACCATACAAGTAGTATCTCCAAACCTTCAGAGCATACACAACTGCATAGAGTTCTTTTTCTAGTGTGGGCCAACGATATTGGGTGTTGTCTAGCTTCTTACTCTCAAAAGCTACAGGTTTGTCCTCTTGGAATAAAGCTGTCCCAATCGCAAAATCACTCGCATCAGCCTCTAAAACATAAGGTCGGGTAGGATCGGGTAATGTAGGATCGTTAGATGATAGAGAGAGAGCAAGGTGCAAAGAGTTGATAGAGTCTTAGCCGTCACGTCAATCTTGAGTAATAGAAAAAGAAAGAGTACAAAGTACTTGTACCTAGACCTAGGACTAAGTGTCCTAGGTGTCACATAGGACTAAGTGTCCTATGTGGCCTAAAAGGCACTAAAACTATGAGTGCCTATATTTATGCCTACAAGGCACATGCCATGGCCTATAGGGCATCACTAGAACCACCAGAAGATGGCCTACAAACCCCCCTCCATGGGATGGGCTGAAGTATTTTGGAAACGTCTCAGAATACTTGGTATTTTCTGGTCATGGTGGCACATGTTAATCCAAATGGATATAGCCACCTATGAATGTACAAGGGATGTCAGATCATGTAACAAAGGGAACCAAGTGTAAAGCCTGTCGAAAGACTTCGAACTTGGGACGAGGAAGTGCCTTTGTAAACATATTTGCTATGTTGTCCTCTGTGGGAAGATAGGACAACTCTATGTCTCCTGTTGACAACCGCTCCCGAACATAATGATAGTGAACTTCAATATGCTTGGTACGCGCATGAAAAGTTGGGTTACGCGCAATGGCCAAAGCACTCTGGTTGTCAGTGTAGACCATAGTGGAGGATGTCTGGCAAATACCAAGATTTGTAAGTAACTGGCGAAGCCAAACACACTCTACTGTAGCGGTGAAAGCTGCCCTGTACTCAGCCTCACAGCTAGATGTGGCAACTGTTGGTTGCTTCTTGCTAAGCCAAGAGATACATGAATTGCCAAGCAAAAAACAATTGCTGGTATGTGACACTCTGGTGTCGGAACATCCTGCCCAGTCACTATCCGTGTAAGCATGCATGGTAAGTGAACCCTGATCACCATAGAAGAGGGCTAAATCCTGAGTGCCTCTGAGATATCTGAAGACTCTCTTCAGTGCCTGCCAATGCTGTGAACTGGGCATGTGCATGAATCTGCTGAGCTGAGATACTGCATACTGTAAGTCAGGTCTGGTGTGACATAAATAAATAAGGCATCAAACAGCCTGTTGATAAAGAGTGATATCACATGGTGGGCTCCCATCATGAGCTGAGAATTTGAAGCCAGGAGTAGAAATTGGCTTGCAATCCTCGAACTGAAAATGATCAAGGAGCTGTCCAATATACTTGGACTGTGACATCATGATACCCCCCTCAACATGAGCAAACTGAATGCCCAAATAATAGTGGAGCTGTCCCATGTTTGACATTTCAAAAACCTGCTGCAAATCAGCCTTGAAAGCTGCAATATGCTGAGTATCTGGGCCCGTGATGAGCATATCATCCACATATAAAATCAGCACTAAAAAATCAGATCCACTCCCACGGACATAAAGAGTGGGTTCTGTGGGACTATTCTGAAAACCAAGGGATAGTAAGTGTGCATGAATTTGGGCATACCATGCCCTGGGTGCCTGCTTCAAACCATAAAGGGCTTTTCTAAGCCGGCATACCTTGTTTTCAGAATTAACAACCTCAAAGCTAGGAGGTTGTGTGACATAGACTTCTTTCTGCAGATCCCCATGAAGAAAAGCAGTCTTGATGTCAAGTCGGTGCACTTGCCAATGATGATGGGCTGCAATGGCAATGACACATCTAATGGTAGTAATCCTTGATGTGGGAGCAAAGGTCTCCTCAAAGTCAATGCCTTGTTGTTGGGCATACCCTTTTGCAACAAGACGGGGCTTTGTATTGATCTATACTGCCATCAAACCATAAAGGGCTTTTCTAAGCCGGCATACCTTGTTTTCAGAATTAACAACCTCAAAGCCAGGAGGTTGTGTGACATAGACTTCTTTCTGCAGATCCCCATGAAGAAAAGCAGTCTTGATGTCAAGTCGGTGCACTTGCCAATGATGGGCTGCAATGGCAATGACACATCTAATGGTAGTAATCCTTGATGTGGGAGCAAAGGTCTCCTCAAAGTCAATGCCTTGTAGTTGGGCATACCCTTTTGCAACAAGACGGGCTTTGTATCGATCTATACTGCCATCAGATTTCCTTTTTAATTTGTAGACCCACCGGGTACCAATGGCATGCTTGCCGGGAGGGAGATCTACTAATTCCCATTGCAAGCTGTAGCAAGGAGTGCAAACTCAAGAAAGTGACCATGCATCTGTCTATTCCCTGATCTTGTCCGGGCAGCAGAAGGTTGATCTTGTTTGCTGTCCCTCAATGTATCAAGAAGCCATCTGGGAACTTGCCTTTGCTGTCTATTGACAGCTCTTTCTTCAATCACTGCATCGAATATTGGGACCATTTTGTGTTGGAAGAGAAACCTGCAAATCAGCATGGGGTACTGGCTGATCATTGCTTGTTGAAGGGTCTGCAGGAGGCTCATGTTGCTGGTCAAAGTCGTCCTCTGATGAAGGCAGAGGTAACCAAGAGTCAAAGGCATCAAACATGTCAACATCTGGCTTAGCTTTGCAGTCCACAAGAGGAGAAGCTGAATGTTCAGCAAAGATTACATCTCTACTGACAATAATCTTCCCAGTATTTGGTTGGTGTAACTGATACCCTCTGCTCTCCTGGCTGTAACCAATAAATATGCATTTGATTGCCTTGTCATCAAGCTTATGTCTCAGCTGAGATAGTACATGAACATATGCAAGAGACCCAAAAACTCTCATGTGTGAAAGTGAAGGCTTCCTGCCTTTCCATGCTTCATAAGGTGTAACAGTCTTCAATGCCCTTGTAGGTGATCTATTCAGCACATAGTTGGCACACATCAGTGCATCAAGCCAAAATTTATTGGGCAAAGACTTGGCCTTAAGGATGCATCTGGCCATCTCCATCATGGACCTGTTTTTACTTTCAGAAACAGGATTCTGCTGAGGAGTGTAAGGAGTAGTGCATGAGTGAACAATGCCCCGTGAAGACAGAAATGCATCAAACTCCTTTGACATATACTCTACCTCCCTATCTGTGTTGAGGGTGACAAGCTTGCATTCTGATTCATTCTCAACCATATTCAGCCACCTCTGAAAGCATGAGAAAACTTCAAATTTGGCTTTTAAAGGATATACCCAGCAATATCTTGTGAAATCATTAATGAGAGTCAGAAAATATTTGTACCCCCCAATGGCATTTGTCCTCATTGGGCCACAGACATCACTGCGTACTAGCTGCAATTTCCTTTGTGAGAGTTTTGGACAATTCTTTTGAAAAGGAAACCGATGCATCTTACCCAAAAGACAACCCTCACACACATGTTTGGAAATTGTGTGAGTTTGAGGTACATCATTTGCCATCTGCTGTGAGTGTAGCTTTGCAAGAGCTCTATGATTGAGATGACCCATTCTCTCATGCCAAAGATGAGTTTCAGCAAGCTGTGAATCTGAAATAGCAAATGCTTCAATAGAAAGTGCAGCTGAGTGATGATCAAGGTGATAAAGCCCCTTGTGCAAAGTGCCAATGAGAACTATGGCAGTGAACATTGCCTGCCACAGTCACATTTGGGTCAGATCTACATTTGCCCTTTGATTTGGGTTGGAAATTTGCAGATATTTGCTGTCATTTTTGGACAGCGAGCTCTTTGCAGTGATAGCCTTGAGGCTTTTGGGTTTTCAGGTCTCTTTCAGGGTATCACATTTGCTATGGCTGGGAACAATCAAGATCTATTTGGCGTTCTTCGTGAAGATGATAAGTTGGATGGCACCAACTATCCGATGTAGTCTTATCTCATGAAACATATTCTTGTTGCAAAGCATTTGTGGAATATTGTTTCTGGGGTTGATCTGAGGCCAACTAATGCTACAGTGGTTGCCTCTACTGCTGGTCCCTCTGCAGGGAGTACTCCTCCTGATGCCTTATCTTCCAGTACTCCTGCTACTGCTCCCCCAACTCAGGAACAGTCAAGATGGGATGCAAGAGATGCAAATGCACATTCATGTATTGCTTTATCATGCAAGAGAATCATTATTCCACACATCCAGTCTTGCAAGACAGCAAAGGATGCTTGGGACTAATTGGCTTCTCTCTATCAGATTCGCAATGAGGCACGTGTTGCATATTTGAGAAGGCAATTACATGAAGTCAGTATGAATGAAGGTGATTCTATGGATGCATATCTGACAAAGGTCAAGGACCTCATGGAACAACTTGCCAATATTGATGAGGTGGTGCCAAATTCTCAGCTTGTGAGTACCACATTGAATCGATTGCCAGGACATATCAAGGGTTTGCTACAACCCTTCGATTAGTGGCCGTGGGTAATCCAGACCACTAATCTTTTGATCAGCTAGTTACTTTGCTTTTGCAAGAAGAGCAAAGTCGTGCTAACAGACAAGCCATTATTCCTGATCATGCATTTGCTTCCCAGCAGACAGGAAAAGGCAAGGCTTCCAAGCCTATGGGCAAGCCTAAATCTGCGCATAGCAGCTGCAATTTCTCCCATGCATCTAAAAATACAGCAGGTAAGTCAAAGAAGAAAAGATGCAACTATTGTCACAAGCCTGGACATGACATTTCAGAATGCAGGAAGCGCATTGCTTCAGAGAAAAAGAAAGCAGGATTGACAGTTAATGCCTCACATGCTATTGAATCCCATGAGCCAGCAAATGTTTCACATGCACATGCTCTCCAGGATGATTGGGCATGGGCTGTCCACTGCTCATTTGATCCCTCCAAAGCTGATGCACTCTTTACTGCTAATGATGCTCAGTCTTGGTATTTTGATAGCACGTCACATCTTGCAGACAGTTATTTCATTGTTTAGCTGATGCACCTCGAGGGGGCACTGTCGCATGTGCTAATAATGCTTCCTATGCTGTGAAAGAAATTGGAGATGTGCAGCTCACATCCATTTCAAGCCATCATGTCACTTTGACAAATGTTCTTTTTGTGCCTGGAATTGAAATCAACTTGATTTCAATTTCAGCAATTGCCACCTCAGCTTTCAGAGTGATTTTTGATGGCTACAGATGCCTAGTTTATGATTTTCGAGCAAAGCTGGCAAAAGCCCCAAATTTAATGAGGGCAAATAGGCCAAATAGAGGGCAAATACAGAAAAGCCCCAAATTTTGCTGAAATTTTTGCAACTGTGACCCAATGTATGATAATCTGACTCAATGTCTTGCAGAAAAGACTCGACGTCTGAAAATGTGACTCAATGTCATGCAAATGTGACTCAATGTTCTCCAATCTGACCCAATGTATTGCAATCAAACGAGAAATTGCAGGCCAAATCCCAAAAAGAAAATAGCCTCGAGACTTGCAACTGTAAAATTAGGACTTGCTATCCACAAATTGACAGCAAAAATGCACCTGTCCCAAAATATAGACCTCAAGATGTAGGCTTTCCAAACTGTTGAAATGGCTTGAGATGATTTTAAACAGTAGAAGGAAGATAAGGATAACAGCCCCAAATTTTGATAATGTTCTGTAAGGTACAAGCTGTATGGACAAAGCGGGTATGGTGCAGGTACAACATGATGAGCATGTACGGTGCAAGTACAAAGTACAATGCAGGTACGGATTGTCGTGTACGGAACAAGTACGTGCAGTGTATGGATGCATGTACGTTGTACAGAATCTGTACGGAGCAGTTACGAGACCTATTGTATGGCTGTACGAAAGATGTACGATGCAGTATGGAATGCAGGTACGGAAGATACGGCGTAGGTACATCGTTGTACGGCGACGCAGGTAGACGGGTGTCATGTGTGCAAGTTGTACGGCGGCGCAGGCATGGTAGGTGTCCTATGTATTGACGTTTGTTGCAGATTGTATGGCGCAAGTACAATGCAAATACGTATGGAAGCAGCTGGTAGAAGACGTACAGATTCTGACGTGGGATCATCGTATGGACTGTACGGATGGCGGCACAGGGAACAGATGCAAATCGGGAGGCAGGATACGAGTCGAATGTGGCTCTGATACCACTGTAGGATCGTTAGATGATAGAGAGAGTCTTAGCCGTCACGTCAATCTTGAGTAATAGAAAAAGAAAGAGTACAAAGTACTTGTACCTAGACCTAGGACTAAGTGTCCTAGGTGTCACATAGGACTAAGTGTCCTAGGTGTCACATAGGACTAAGTGTCCTATGTGGCCTAAAAGGCACTAAAACTATAAGTGCCTATATTTATGTCTACCAGGCACATGTTATGGCCTATAGGGCATCAGTAGAACCACCAGAAGATGGCCTACAGGTAATGCAAGAACGGGTGCTTCCTTAATAGTTAACTTCAAGGTTTCAAAAGCCTTGTTCAATGCATCATTCCAAGAGATCGGCTGGGTAGACCTGCGTCCACGACCTTTCAATATGTTGGTCAGGGGTGCCGTGATGTGTGAATAATCACGCACAGACTTCCGTAGAAAAATTGTGAATCTTAGGAAAGAACGAAGTTGTTTCATAGTCTGAGGGATAGGCCATTCCAAAACCTTTTGGATACGATCCAGATTAATGGTAATACCTTTAGAGAAATCTTGTGTCCTAAGTAAATGATCTCTTTCATAAAGAAGTCACATTTACTCATCTTGGCAAAGAGCTTGTGCTCTTTTAGAATAACTGTGTTCAATGTGATCCTCTAGCGTTCGTCTATATACCAAGATGCCATGTAAGAACACGACAACGAATTTGCCCAGAAAATCTTGGAACAAATTGTTCATCATTTGCTGGAAGGTAGCAGGAGCATTGGTGAAACCAAAAGGTAATACAAGAAACTCGTAGTGGCCATACCTCGTTCGGAATGCGGTTCTATGTATCTGTTTAGCATAGATACGGATTTGGTAATAACTCATACGCAAATCAATCTTAGTGAAATACTTTACTCCGACCAAATGGTCTATCAAATCATCGGAACGAGGAAGAGGGTATCGATTCTTAATTGTCACTTTATTCAATCGTTTATAATCTATACACAAGGTGCTCCCCAAGGTGATTTACTTCGGCGAATATAGCCCATATTCAGATAATCTTATAGCTGTGAAGCTAACTCATCCTCCTTAAGCTGGCTCGTCCCATAAGGTGGAACACTAATCGGTTGAGTCCCAGGTACTAAATCTATGCGATGGTCTATTGCCTGTTCTGGAGGTAAACCTTCCGGTAGTTGAGCAGGGAATACATCCATGAAATCGTCCAACAACATTCTCAATTCATAGTGTTCAAACACGCTTAAACCATTTTTATTATTAACAGAGACAACAAATGAAGAAAGCGAAATCAAAACACATTGATACATATCATAATGAGAAGTGTTTAATATATTCCGAAGCTGCATCGCAGATACAATAGGTCGCTGAGAAGAGGAAATATTATCACACTGAATACAAAATCGGGTGTCCTCATCCGAAAAAGAGAGTGTATGCTCTTTCCATCCAATCCAAATATCGTGGGTTTTAAACCACTCTATTCCGATTGACAAGTCCACATGTTCCAAATGCATGACATAGCACGTAAGAGCAGCTGTGTAGTCTTGAATCCGGATCAATCTTGCGATCCCAAAACTGCTTCCCAACAGGAAGTAGCACCTCGTAGGTGTGATCACTAGGTATCGTGGATAGCCTCGTCTTCTGCATAAGTTTGTAATTAACAAAATTGTGAGAGCTGCCCGGGTCAAAGAGAATGTGAACTGTTTGGTCCCTAACTTCTCCATAAACTCGGAAAAGATCATGGGAACCAAATAACGAATTATTAAAAGTGCAATTATCGTGTGATCGCTAGGTATCGTGGACAGCCCTGTCTTCTGCACAAGTTCGTAATTAACAAAATTTGTGAGAGCTGCCCGGGTCAAAGAGAATGTGAACTGTTCGGTCCCTAACTTCTCCATAAACTCGGAAAAGATCATGGGAACCAAATAACGAATTATTAAAAGTGCATTTATAAGAAAGTGGGCAGGTAATGACATTTACGGAAGTACTTGTCATCGAAACTTGATTAGCTCCCCTAGCTTTGGTACTTGGACCCGGATGGAGCTTCGGTCCCGGCGCTTGCATCTAGTTCTTGCGCTTAGGACAATCATTCCTAGTGTGGCCCCGCTTCTCGCATATGAAGCAGTTGTTGGAATATCTCAAGGTGTATGCCCCAGGCACACCTTGGGTTCTATGTGTGTGCTAGAGGCACAGTTAGGTGCCCATAAGCATTGTTACGTGGTGGTAGATGCCACATAGGCTGATTGAGAGATTCTAGGAGCTGATTGAAGAGATGATTGTGGATCTTGGTGGCTCATGTAGAGGTGCCTACATATGGACCTCACCCTTCTTCATTCGATAAGCATTCTCTTGTTTTATGTTCAGCCTCCTTCTGAAGCTTGGCAAAAGCTTCATATTCTTTTTGGTGCGAGCTCTCACATCTCAAAATTGTCACTTCAGATTGCTTTCTTTGAATTGAAGATGGCTAATGGCACTCCCTTGGCTGCCCATGTCAATCACATGCAGAGTCTCATGACTCAACTTGCTTCTATTAACTCTCCAATCACTACGGATGATGCAATGGCAGTATTGCTCAAAAGTATGCATGAAGATTATGATCATGTTGTCACGACATTGAAAAATCTTCCTAATCCTACTCTTGAAGGTCTTATTACTGCCCTTCAAGAAGAAGAAAGGCACAAGGAACTCCGGAGAGGCAATGACACAGCCTATGTCATAAAAACTCAAATGGGCAAGTTTCCACGTTGCAAACATTGTGGGAAGACAATCACCTCTCTAAAGATCGCTTCAAGATCAATCCTTGCAAATATTGTGGCAAAAACAATCACCATGAAAAGTTTTGCAAGGCCAAGAAGGAAGGAACTACAAAACCAGAAACTGCCAATTTACTTTCGGTTGATGTGCCTCCACAAGCCTCCTATGATGATTATGCTTTTTGAACCAGCTCCACATATGCTCCATATCTCTCTTTTATGTTGAGTCAAGGTACTCTGCTTGGATAGTCCTCCAAAATGAATGGAATAAACTATTGTGTTCTTTGTAAACACCTCTGGTCACCATATGATATAGGCCATGTGTATGTGTTTAGCTCCATGGTACCTCCTGCAGACATTGTGTGCATGTACATGCAGGGGAGATAACCATTGGGGGGATCTTATGTATCCCTTTGTTTGCCTCACACCCTTGGGAACCCTTGCTAGCATGAGATCCTAGCCATAGATTTATCCTTGACCACCATGAGATGACTTGAGACACTATGTGACTAGATGTATCCTTAACATAGCATAGATGTGCGCATAATTCATGGCCTCTTGCAAAGTAGTACACTTATTATTTTTGATCTGTAGCTTGTACGAGTCAGGCAAACCACTGACAAAGAAACCTAACAAGGTTACTGGATCCATCTTTGTAGCTCTGGTCTACAATCCCGAAACCTTTGAAGATAAACCGCAAAAATCAGATTCAGCTTGGACATATCGAGGGCTTTGAGCTTGCCTACGATATCGTAATCTTCCTCCTCCTTCAAAAACTCTTTCGTGAAGACTTCTTCGAATTCTATCCATGTTGTAGGCTTGGGTCGGAGTTCCTTCCACCACAATAAAGCCTTTCTTGACATAACCCTGCTGCAAGCTGTATTTTCTTGTCATCTGGGTAAGGGTGAAATTGGAAGTGTACTTGCCACTTGTGCAACCAAGTGTCAACCACCTCCTTGGTACGAGACTTCTGATCACCGGGAAAAGGATCTGGAGTGATATTCGGACCTAACATTGAAGCCAAGGCATCCACATGCGTGAGCGTCTGAAGAGTGCTAGTCAAAAGTGAGAGGGAAGTTTGAATCCCTTGGAGTTGTTGTGTCAATCCCGTTTGATTCGTGTTAAGTCTCTCGAACTTTTCATCGAGAGCAGTGGTGAATTCACTGAAGGCAGTCTTCGTAATCAAATCATCGTAGAGACCTTGGTCATCATTCGCATGGTAGTTCATATCCTGGTCTCCCATCGTAAGGTAGTCTTCGTAATCAAATCATCGTAGAGACCCTGGTCATCATCCGCATGGTAGTTCATACCCTGGTCTCGCATCGCAAGGACGGGGTCTACGGAATCAGCCTTGACTGATCTGAAAAAGAAGATAGGCTAGAGAAGAGAAACAAGCAGGTGGCCTCAGAGCTAGGAGGTAGAGACGAAGTGAAAGCTGGCCAGCAAGGAGACGATGGAAGAAGGGAAAGCTGGCTGATGGAGAAGGTAAGATGGGCTGAGCTGAGCTGACGATTCAGGTTGGATTCTTAGACCCGGGACTCTTGCTCCTGGCTGCCCGTACAGAGTGCTGCAGCAAGCTGTACAGTGGTTTTGGCTCCCGAGCGTGAAGACGTAGAGGGGCTTGAAGGTTGCACAATCCATAGGCTAGGAGAGAAGGCAGGTGGCCGAATTAATAACGGGAGAGTAGGCTTTTAGTAAAGCCCTACTTTTCAAAAGCTCACCCTCCAAAAACGGAGGGATAGTGCTTTTTTAAGCCTCCAGGCCCCCCCGAAAAGCAACTAGCCTAGATTGCGATCTAGCCCTATTCTGATGCGCACCTTCTTGCGCTCCTCTTCTACCTGCCATCACGTCCCCTAAGCAGCCAGCCAACACACAAGATCCCCCTTGGTTCGCCCCAGCTCTACGCTCTCTCCTAGCTCCCTTCTCACTCCTCTACTCGGACCTCACTACTTCCTCCTAACTACACCTCTCTCCCTCTCTCTTGGCCCGTCATATCTTGCAACGAAATCACTCTTCACTCTCTCTTTGCTTCCTTCTATCCCAATTCAGTACCACTTTCCTTAACCGATGAACCAGCAGTCACTTGCAAAGCATGAACATGAATTTCGAAATTGAGGCATACCTGGAGAAAAATTCGTCTAAAATTCTCACAACAGAAGTTCCTAACTTAAGAGTTGGCTCTGATACAAACTGACACAACCCCAGCACTCTTGAAACCTTTGATCTGCAAGCAAACACAAGAACACACCAAACGTGAGGAAACTGAGCAGGCTGCTCACCACCCAACCATGACATCTATGGGATGCGATCCCGAGTCAGGAGATGTCCCCTCAGAGCCACGAGCTAAGCTACTAGCACAAACTCCCAACTAGATCCTAACCAGCTTGGTGTCCCATACCACCAAGTGGCGCTGTGAAGCCTGGGATCTGCTGCTGGGCCTTGGGCTACGCTATGATGTAGGCGCGCGTCCGCAACTCAATCCAGGATTAGACCTAGCACCTGGGAATGAGACTTGCTCCCATTGGCTCTCTGAGAACTGTACCTCCGGGCCCCTTATATAGACTCGGGCCCCAAGCGCCAAAAATAGCGAAGACCCCTAACTGGTTCGTACCCTTGCCACTCAACCCGAGAATCAAGCCTGCCTAGCTCTAAGCCTCCCTAGGCTACCTGAGCTAGTCTTGTGTACCTAGTACACGTCAGATACCAATCCGTGCACATGACAACAAGGTTGAGAAGGTCTCTATTATTCATGATGGAGACGATCTCTTAGATTTAGGTCCATGGTTGATGCAAGTTCGGTGGATTGCCCTGCGCACATGATGCGTAAGCCATAATCCTACTGGACGAGGTGGTTAACCTTGAAATTTTGAAAAGAGGTGAATCAGAGATCTAGCTTAATATCCCTAGGTAGGGATGGGTCTACGTTGAAGCTATGCTTGTCGAACCAGGGCTGCAGCCTTTCCTATGGTTTCGGAATATCGTAGGGTGCAAGGCAACTTCTTTGGAGAAAGGGTCACAACTCCATGTAGGAGTAATCTTGATAGGCTATTCTGCCTAAGACGTGCGCCAAGACATGCCAAATCATCCTCTAAAGACAAAACATATTGCAGTTTCAATCTCATGATAGTTACTCAAGGTTGAAAACCATAAACTCCATCACGCTGATGTGAAAAAAAAAGAAACACAGGACTGTCCTTAGACAAACACCAAATGACTCATACTTTACTGCTGACCCCATACAATCATATCCACTTCTTCAGAATCCAACTCTAGAGACAAAATCGTATCTTCAGGACTTCCCCGGGATCAGTATTGTAATGTGGTAGCTCTCAAGGTAGAGCTTATGCACCGACTTTGAGAGCGGGTATCCAGAGCACACAAGTAACAAGTCAACCTCCCACACAATTTGACTAGAACACACCCAGACTCTTTAAAAGAGGGGAAAGCCACGGATCCACAGCCCACTGCTCATTGGCCAGCTAGACCCCCAAGCTCACAAGCTGTTCACAAGAGGAACTGGCGGGTACCATCATCTATAAATCTGTAAGTACATTCACCACACAAGCAGCCGTACAATTATACGTACGACAGCAGGCCCGTACAACCACACAGTAATCCGTACAGTCTGCATTTAATGACGATCGTCCTCCGTACAGCTCGTAGAAGACATCTTTAATAACTCGTATGTGCCCGTTCAGCCTGCAATCAAGGCACCGTACTACCAGCCCGTACCAATCAACAATTACACCCGTACAATGTCATACTGCAGACCGTACAAAGCCCATGCTTCAGATTCCGTACCAGCCCATACTGCTCATAGACGCTCACCCTTCGCTTATGCACACGCTCACAGTCTCTTTCATCTACGGAATCCCTCTCCCCTAATAAGTCCGTGCAAAAAACTTTTAGTCTTTCAAGTTCAAAATAAAAAGGTCTTTTACATGTGCAGCCAGTTACATTGGCTTATTCACACGCAACCCGCAAATTAACGCTATCATGTGTTCAGTGTCTACCCTCATGCACAATCTATGTGGAGAAAAATATATACAGATTTTATCCTATCAACGCATAGCAGTGACTAGCTAATATGGCATCCCCACTGACGTCATCAGCACCCAACAGTGGGTGTAGACCATAGTATAAACATATGCTCTCACACATACAAATCACACATATTTGAGCATCCATCTATACATAGTCTTTGTACTGGTTTGCACTCCGGAGGTGAAGGGCAGACTCAGCCATGACAAAGGCTAGCACTAAAGGAGAAGGCTCATCTAGGATTGTATAATGAGGACAGATAGATTTTCATTAATGTGCTAAGGCCCTTAGAATGCCTTTTGTTTGGTTAACCTGTTTTTGTTATTCGCATGTCGTTATATAAGATTTGGAGCCTGTCAATATTCTGTTTTCAACTCTTAAGTTTATTCTTGATTTCTGTTTGCTCTCTGTTAATGTCAAATTGTAAAATATTCTTAGTTTGTTCAAAGTCTAGATGAGACTGTCTTTGTTTATGCTTTTAAAATATAAGACTTACAATGGCAGGAAGGTGAGTGCTTTTATGGTTTTTATGCTGTAGTGTGGATTGGCCAAGGATTTGTCCTCTCTTTTCAGTAGGACTCAGGCTGATCCTTGTATTTGGGGCATTTGCAGGGGGTGCACTGTGGAAAATTCATCACTTGAACGAGAGGCGCAAGACGGAAGAATTTTATTCTTTATTGGAGAAAGGTGAAATTACAGTGGTGGTTCCAGAGTGATTCTGCCTATGGGTCTTTACAGGTGCAAGAGTGTTAGATGCAAAGTGAGCTAGGCAATACGATTTAATTTTTTGTCCTACATATTATAAGGGACAGATTGACTGGCATTTGAAAAGTTGTAATAATGGGAGCCACATCATCATTGTTCTTTTAAAAGCAGAAACTGTGCTAACTTCAAATATGGAGTCATAGGCGTGCTGCTTAATGTAGAAACAGATTTATATAATGAGACTGTTGTATAATAGTACTGCATGTATGTTTGTGTGTGTGCTCGTGTGTGTACATGCATGGGCTCCATGTTGGCAAGGAGATATTATCACAGATTTGGATGAAGGTGACCTCTTTGCAGACATTGGGATAGGTGCTGTGGTGATTCATAGGATGGTGTGACTCGCCAACATTTGTTGGCCCTCATCCATATGATTTTATATTAGGATGAATCATTAGACTTGGTTCTAATGCATTTTCTTTTAAAGTAGTATCTGATCTATTTATGTTGGAGCTTTTTTGCAAATGCCTCCATAGAAATCTAGGTGCTGGTGCACCTTTAATCTTATCAAGGTCCGTGTAGGAATATTGTGATTTGTAAATTGTAAGCATTTAGACAAGGCTTTAGGTCGATTCCATGTGCCTAGTTGTCCATCTGGCCTCCTTTTGTCACTGTGATTCATGTTGTACCTGCTATGATTGCATGCCATGTGGCACTTCGATCCACCCTGCCTTACCTAAGACGTCGCTGTTGCATACATATAACAAGCTTGTGTGTGACCAACGATGATGAGTAGACAATACTTACTGTGATACCTTGTTAGCGATCTAAGAATCTCTGTTTGCCACATATTTGTTTGAGGGCCATGTAGGTAGCCCAGCCGCCCAATGAAGCTCTGCTCACATCCCCAAACTGGCTCGAGTTGGTATTGTGACCATGCGAGCATGAGGCCTTATATTGTATTGCACTTTGTTATGGGACATTAGTGAATTCATATCACCCACATGCAATCATATTGGCTTGCCCACTTTTCCACCATTTTAACATATACGTTCAATACCAAATTGAATCAATACGAGCTTGCACTCCATACTGCATGCCATCACTTTGAGGGATAACATCATCATTATGAAGCTTCACTACCTAACGCATACTTATACGTATAACCAAGGTTGTGCTATGTTTAGAGCTGTAGATCTTACTCAACCAATTGTTGCTATAGATAGAGGGTTGTGTCTTCTTTGGAACAACATTCACTCGTTAATTAAAATTGTTCTTTGATATCAATTACTTTTTTGAGCATAGATACCCCGCAATTCTCATTCCCTTGATTAAAAAGCTTTTTAAATTCTACCTTTATGTTGCTTCATGAAGGGCTCGGTTGTTTTCCTAAGGTCATGGTTGCTCATTCCCATGATATTAAAATGTTCCTTAGCTCATGATTTCTCAAGTCTCAAATTACCATAATATTTTGGTTCCTTAGGTCATGATTTCTTAAGTCTAGAACTATCATTCTTTGAATATTATATGAATTATCACATTTAGTAATTTGATCTCTTTACTAATACACGAGGTATAATCCAAGAAAAATAATGAAAAAGGTATGAGATATGAAGCCTTTTATCTATGGTGTACCGGCCTTAGGCATGTTTACAATAATTGAACATAAGCTGAAAACAAAAAGTGGGGAGCTGAACAGCCCGTTTTTCTTTTAGTTTCAAAAGAGAGTTTGATTGAGTATGCATGTGCTTTTTAAGTTAGGAAATGTAATTTTGCATCTTTGTAGGAAGCGGTACATAAGTGTAAGAGGTCCATTTAGTCTTTTATGGTTTAAATAATTCATTCATTTGTAAATTTTTTCTTTCACTCCTACATGAGAGAGAGAGAGAGAGAGAGAGAGAGAGAGAGAGAGAGATTTTATTCCTATTTTTTGCTTGTTTATTTTTGCTTAGTCACCTTCTTCATTTCTTCTTCATTTCTTTTTTTCTTGCTCTTTTGTTTTTTTGACGTATTTTAGTAAGCACCGGGCTTGCCCAAGAGACTCCGCGGGTCTTTAGAAACCTAGTATAGCTGCTTATGCTTGGGCACTGATGACGACATTAGTGTTGCTTTGTTTGCTGAGTATGTCTTCCTTTTGTTAAAAAAAAAAAGAATCATGTTACCTCTCTTTTATTTTGTTTGTATGATTTTGGACTTCAGAACAACAAAAACTCTAAATTTGTACGATTGGATATATTCTAGTCTTACAAAGGCATATTTAGTAAGCCTACTACACAACCTCATCATGCTTACTGAAAATATATACAATTCAAAACATCTATGTAAACTTGTTAACTCTGTTTCCTGTAAAGTCTAGGTATTTCTTATTCTAGATTGCTTTGGTATTTTAAGATATGAGGCCTTCCTATAGTATTTTAGGTGAATACTTTTTGAAACGTTTTCAACATTTTTATTGCTCTCAAAGAATGACGCAGGATGCCCTAATTGATATCCATAAATAACATGAGACCATGTAATTTGGCTGTCTACCATAGCTTCCACACTTTAGGGAACTCTCTTGTTTTCCCTATCATACCTTTGATAATGATCCAATCCAGTCTAGCTTACTGTTAAATACTTGAATACTTCATGCCAAAGGTATCTTGTCTACGTGTAGTCTTCTATCATTGACAATATTCATCTTGTTGAGTGCCATGTGATCCAGTAGAATCCAGACAGGGGCATTTTTCACTCCAGCTAGTGGAGGTTTTTCCCCCATCAGTTAATGCCTAGCTAGCACACCTCATGTGACCGTCTGTGTGCCATAGATTCTATCCTTCGTACTTGTGAGGTGACTGTTCTCACTCTCTCACACTCTCAATCCAGATTTCGTACTTCTCAGCATCTTGCACTCTTGCTCTCTTGCTTCCCTCAGCTCCAACAAGTGGTATCAAAGCTATTCTAGCTCACGCCCATGGTCCCATCCTCCACCATTTCTCCAATCCTTGTTTGTGCAACTCTGCCTCCATTTGTGCTCATTCAGTACTGCTTCGTGCTGGCTGACTTCTGCTGTGGCAGCCGCCTCTACTCAGGAAGAGATTTCTACTAGTCACCGTTCTATCTATGGTTAGTCTCTCTGTCCTGTCGCTATTGCTTGTAGTCAACAAACCTCAGCAAGAGCAGTTTGAAACAAGGTGTTAGCAGCTGGAATCAGCTAACTGCAACACAGCAAAAGCAAAGAGTTAGCAGCATAGAGCAGCAGCTAGCTGCTCGGAGCAGCAAGTTGACTAGCAATAAGCGGAGAGCCAGTGCAAAAGCAAAGAGAGAGCAGCGTAGAGCAGCAGCTAGCAGTTAGGAGCAGCAAGGCGAATAGCAATAAGCAGAGAAGCAGTGCAAAACAGAGTAGCACACTATGATTACTTGGGCAATTCCAGTGGTACACTTGTTGCTGCCATCGCTGCCATTGTTGGAGACAGGCCGACCTGCTACAGATTTTCCACGGCCACATCTTTTGGTTGTGCCTCGTCGACTGCTGTTCATTTGGCAGCCTCTGTGTTTCAACTTGACGCCTCACAGTTGCAGCAGATGCTTCCATTTCAGTGGTTTTCAAATCAAATATACAGCCTACTGTCGCCACCTTTCTTTGGAGGAAGCATACAAGCTCAAAACAAGCTCATTTTTCTGCTCATGGTGCTGCTATTGCTGGCCACCTTCTTCCAGACTACATATCAGCCTGCTTAAAACCTGCTCGTGATGTGTTCTGATGATGTTTGAAGTTGCCTTTCTCCTAAACACAGACTTAACTGAGTCTAGAGTTCCTACAACTGTGTATCCCTCTGTTGAAGCAGGCTGACCCGCTACAGAATACAATTACAGCAATCTGCTGCTGGCTGCCTCGCAAAAATAAAATCAGCCTTGTCCCTTCATATTTAAACTGCTACTGAGGTCTCCCATCAAAATCAAGGGTCTTTGACCTGCTACAGGGATTTGCTGGAAAGGATATGCTGCTGCAGTGATTCGGTGACTATATTGGAGGCTGCTGACTACATTTGGGGAGGATTTCTGCTTCACAATTTCCTAAGTGGTTTTGATCTGCTGCTGCCTTTTTTTGTTTTTGAGATCTGCTGTATAACAGAAAACCACTAGTCGTTTTGCTAAAACCACCCGGTTTTGCAAGTTTCTGGGCTCAGATTTCGATTGCTGCACCTAGTTCGAGTCGAATTCTGAATTTTCCACCCTGGTAAGAACCTGAATTCGAAGTGTTTTTTTTTTTTTTGGCACATTTGTCCTTTGAGAACTTGGAGCCCTTTGGTCCTTTTTGGGCCCTCGTGCCTTTGGGGTTTTATTGCAGGTTTATTCAGTGGGCAGGAACTTGCATTTGGTCAGATTGTGCAGACATGGCCTTGAGGCTGTTGCAATTGCATTGAGGAGAGATTCTCTTTTGGGGATTTGTGCATCTGGCCTGATTGGAAATGGTAACAATGTATTTTGAATGCTTGCACCAGTGGGTAAACTCGATGGGACAAATTACCCCGTTGTCTTATATGATGCATCAACATATTGGTGCAAAAGCTGTTTGGGATGTCGTTAGTGGAGGAGTTCGGCCGGCTTCACCTGCTCCTACCACTGCCACTACCAGTACTGCTTCAGTAGGTTTTTCTCCTATTTCGGGATCATCCAGATTTCCTACATCAGAAGGATCCGTGACAGCAGATCAGAATAGATGGGATTGTAAGGAATGCCAATGCACATGCCTTGATTGCATTGTCCGTGAGATGGACCATCATTCTGCATATCCGTTCATGCAAGATAGCCAAGGAGGCTAGAGATACACTTGCCAGGTTGTATCAGGTGTGCAATGAATTGCACATTGCATTTTTGAGAAGGCAACTTGAGAATTTTAAGATGCCAAAGGGAGACAGTGTGGATGAGTAAGGTGAAAGACCTTAAGGAACAGTTAGCCAGTGTGGATGAATTTGTTGCAGATGCTTTATCGGTACCCATGATATTGTGTCACCGGCTTTTGGAATTCCCAAAGGGTGGTAGATACAATCAATGATCAATTACCAGAAATTAGAGCAACTTAGAAAATTCAGATTTGCAAGAAAGAAACTTTGAACAACAATCCCACAGCTAGATTGCCCCGGGGTCACACCTGACACCGTATTGGCCCCAAAACGTGGTGCCCCTTGCGATATTTCTTTAATATTATCAGAGAGATCAATTTTACAACAGAGCCATAGCCTGGCCAATATCTGATAGATCAATCACTAAATACTGATAACAGAAACCTTGTGCAAAACCCTAGCAATCCAAGGTAGGACCTCAGGGCAAGCTCAAACAGATGAAGGGCATCAAGAACAACCACTGACAACTGCCCAGATAAACTGCGAACTGAAGGACAGCAAACCCTAATTGTCCCCAGGCATTTGGCAAGATCTTTGGACAAAGCAATAACTGAAAAACTGCAAGAACATCTGCTGGCTGAAAATTGTGATTGCAAAGGTTGGCTCTTCTGATCAAGGAGAACACTGTTTGTTACCCCTGGCTGGTCTAGGCTAGTAACAAGATGCTGAAATCCTTAGCTAAACAGTCCCAAACTGATATAAAATAGTGGCAAACTCCTCCTGACAGGTGCGGCTGCAAACTGAAGCTCTCTGATGCAACGAACTGAAGACTGGCACCTCCAGATAGCTCCAAACAGCAACGATTCAGATATTGGCAGTTTGAAAACTCCACGATCAACTCTAGACAGTCTTTGAGGTCAGAACAGGAGCATGCGATTGAGGAAAGGATAGCAGAAAGGGAGCAGAAAGAAAGAAAGAAAGAAAGAAAGAAAGAAAGTTTATTAAAGTCTTCGGAAGACCGATGGGTCTATGAGAATGTGAAAATCTTGATACAACGAGCTGTGGTAGTGGAGCTACTAAACAACCATCCATACCAATGCAAAATGCAAAATGCAAAAAATGCAAAAATGCAGAATGGGAGTACTAAGTCCTAAGTACAACATAGTCATGTCGATGGTCGACTATATATCAATCTCAGCATCATCATCAATATTATCATCATCCCCAGCAACAGCAAGATATCAGGATGGATGAGGCAGTGCAGGCATGAAGTTGGCAATAGAGTGCTGTCGGCTACTCAGAGGTGCGGTCCTAGCACGTCTTCTGGTCGTAGCTCTGCATCTAACCAGGTCTACTGTGAACCTCGTCGGTCGGGCTCTGACTCTAAACAAGGAGGGGATGTCTCCAAGTGTGATCTGTGTGTCAACCCTCTGTCTGAGCTGTTGGGTCACGGGCTCCAGGTCACGGTCATGTCGAGGCCTCGTCTCGTTGGGGTCCATGTGATCTAACTGAAAGAACTCCGTGATAGAGCTCTAAGAGGGATCAACCAAGGAAGAAGTCTGCTCCTGTCTCCGTGCTTGGAGTATCCTCTCACGGTGTCTAAGTTCCTCATGAATGAACCTGCCAAACACCGCTGGTCTGGGTAGGAGAGGAAACGGGCTAAAATCCCATAACTATCCCTGAACAGGTAGTGGAAACGTCCTCGGATCTCATAGTGCACAGGACACCTGAAGATGAAATGCTCCTCTGTCTCAACCTCCTGTATGTCACATAGGGTGCATATGCGTTGCTCCCTGGGTAGTCGCTCTGCTCTGCCGCTCTCGATGCGAAGTCTGTGTGAAGAGACCTGGAACTGCCTAAGAGAGATCCTCATTGAGTGGGGTAGGTGAATCTGTGTGTATCCTGGTGGGTCAATGAAACCCTCCACTGTGATATGTAAGAAGTGATCTCTGTAGAAGCTAAGCTTCACTGGGAGTTCACTCGGTTCCAACCAGGTCCGAAAAGTGTGTAGCTGTAGTAGATCCTCACGGATAACCTGGTTGACCTCGTGTGATAAGAGGGGAGAGAATGGAGCATCCATGCTATATTGGAAGGGAGGTAGTCTATCCATGTGGAGCCCCAGCCGCTCAAACCATCTCTCTCTATGTGCATACCAGCACCTCTGATCTCCTCGTGTTGCAAGTGCCATAGAAGAGGATAGAGCTATCCATGGTAGCCTGCTACGCCCCGAGGTATAATCCCCATATTCCCTAATCCGGTACAGATATGTGATGACCTGAAATGCAGCATCTAGCTGTAAAGGCGGTGACCCAAACTCAGCCTGAATGATCTGGTGAGGAACAGATGACTTACCACGAATCATCCGTGATAGCATGAGAACCTATAGCCGCTCCACATGGGCCCACTTTGTATCCGACAAGTCTGGCTCCCAACAAGGGCTGTCGTACATCCCTGCTAGGCGAGCCAAGGAGTCAAAAAGCAACCCCTTGGTACGTGGATCCTGAAAGTGTGAGCGCAAGCACTGCCTCTCTAGCCTGGCCAATGAGGCATACCCTTTACTCAAGCGTGCCTGCATTGCGGGTCTCATAGTGAAGCTCGGTCCGAAGAAGATAACCCCAAGATAAGTGTATGATGAAACTATCTCAACAGATGACCCCGCAAATGTGAAACGCTCCTGACGCATGATGGCTCGAGATGTATTGAAGATCATGACCTTGGTTTTACCCAGGTTGACCTTCAAATCATGAGACTCACAAAAGGACTGTAGTGCGTCTAGGTGTCTCTGAAGCCCCTCTGTGAGGAAGACAAGAGAGCCATGTCATCTGCATAGAGCAAAATCTGGATCAACGTGCCCGCAAGAGAGCAACCTACACCCCCCTGTGTCTGCATCACTGTCTCAAGCTCGTTAATGTAGAGGCCAAACAAGGTAGGCGACAAAGGACACCTGTCATGTGCACGGAGTGGTATCTGACGTGTACTAGTTACACAGAACTAGCTCAGGTTAGCCTGGGGAGGCTTAGAGCTAGGCAGGCTTGATTCTCGGGTTGAGTGGCAAGGGTACGAACTATTTATAGGTCTTCGCTATTTTTGGCGCCGGGGCCCGAGTCTATAAAAGAGGCCCAGGGGGTTCAGTTCTCAGTGTGCAGTTGGGAGCAAGTCTCGTTCCCAGGTGCAAGGTCTGATCCTGGATTGTGTCGCGGACGCGCGCCTGCATCTTAGCGTAGCCCAAGGCCCAGTGGCAGATCCAGGGCTTCACAGCGCCACCGGGTGGTATGGGACACCAGGCTGGTTGGGATCTGATTGGGAGTTCGTGCCAATAGCTCAGCTCGTGGCTCGGGGGGACATCTTCTGATTCGGGATCACATCCCGTAGATGTCACGGTTGGGTGGCGAGCAGCCTGCTCAGTTCTGATGTTGTGTGTGGTTATTTTGCAGATCAGGGGTTTCAGGAGTGCTGGGATGTGTCAGTTGGTATCAGAGCCAACTCCTGAGGTAGGAACTTCTGATGCGAGAAATTTGACGGATTTCTCTTCCAGGTATGCCCTAAAATTCGAGATTTCCTGCTGCGTTTTTGCTGTCTACCTGGGGTAGAAGGGGTGAAGAAATATCTGGAAAAGGAAGAAGAAGAGGTGTGAAATAGAATCGAAATTTCTGAAGGCTACAGAGAGAAGTTTTGAGGGAGGAGAAGGAGAGCAGAAAGGAAGGAGAGTAGGGCAGGAAATAGACAGCCAGGGAGTAGGGGATGCGGAGCGTAGGAAGGGGCGCTGTAGGCGAGGCAGTGTGGCGGGACAGCCTGTGTAAAAGGCTGTCCACAGCCAGCGCAACAGGCTGCGAACAGCCTGCGCTGAAACAGGGTGCTTTTTCCGAAAAAGCACCCCTCCAAAGTTGGAGGGGCTCAGGTGCTTTTTTCGAAAAAAAGCACCCCTCCAAAGCTGGAGGGGCTTAGCCTTTTTTGGAAGCCTAGCTTCCAAATCAGGCAGCCCTGCACCCTATATAGGTGGGGGCTGGGTGCTAGGCAACCCACAAGCAGCCCAAGATTCGAGAAGCTACCTCGAAATTTGTGCCAGCCAGCCTCGCCCTCTTCAGCCGCGCCCTGTTCGAACAGCTCTTCTGCATCCGCCCTGCCTACGATAGCCCTGCGCAACTCCCAAAGCTGCCGTACCAGCCGTACAGCTCCAGCGACAGCCGTACAGCCTGTACGGACTGTCCTGCCTGTTTTTGTATCTGCTGCTGTACCGAACAGCAGCTGCGTCAGCACCAGCAGCCACCATACGGCCTGCGTCAGCAGCCGTACAGGCCACGTCAGCAGTCCGCACAGCTCCTATTGCAGACTGCGCATGCGGTTAGCAGATTCGGGGAGGCACCAGGACTCGTGGTCTTCCAGATTTCAGCATCTCTTCTGTCAGATTTATCTGCGACGGTTTTCTTCTGCTCCATCTCCCTCCGTGCTTCGTTTCAGTCAGTTATTTCTCTCCGTTTGTAATCAAATCAGATTTCAGCCATGTCTGATGCTCCGAATCCCGAGTTCGCTATGGGAGAGCAGGACTTAGATTACACTCCAGTGGGAGAGGATGATCAGGGTCTCTATGACGACCTGATCACTAAGAAAGCCTTCAGTGAGTTCACGACTGCTCTGGATGGTAAATTTGAGCAGATCAACGCTAATCAATCGGGGTTGACACAGCAACTCCAAGGGATACAAGCTACTTTGACTCTTCTGGCTAGCACGGTTCAGGCACTCACGCATGTGGATGCCATGGCCTCCGTGCTAGGCCCGAATATCACTCCGGATCCCTTTTCAGGTGACCAGAAATCAAGAACAAAGGAGGTGGTTGACACTTGGTTGCACAAGTGGCAAGTACACTTCCAATTTCACCCCTATCCAGATGAGAAAAAGATTCAGCTAGCAGCAGGGTTTATGTCAGGTAAAGCCTTGCTTTGGTGGAAAGAACTTCAGCCTAAGCCTGATACTTGGACAGAATTTGAGGGTATCTTCAGGAAGGAGTTCCTGAAGAAGGAAGATGACTATGATATCGTCGGCAAGCTCAAGGCCCTCGATATGTCAAAATTGAATCTAACTTTTGAAGTTTATCTTCAAAGATTTAGGGATCTGCAAACCAGGGCCACCAAAATGGATCCTGTAACCTTGTTAGGTTTTTTCGTGGATGGTTTGCCAGACTCCTATAAGTTACAGATTAAGAATAACAAGTGCACAACATTGCAGGAGGCCATGACATATGCGCGCATATATGATGATACCATGGCCGGTACCAAGGCAACCACAGTTACCGAGACCAGCGGAAAGAACAAACGCAAGTTTTTTCAACATGCGACTGGTATTGGGGAGACGAAGTCTACGGACAACGCCTCCAGGAAAAGCTTAACTCCTACGAAGAATGGTAAGGCCCGTTTCCTTCGCACTCTCAGGCTCAAGAAAGAGGGCCGGTGTTTTTATTGCGAGGAGCGGGGCCACACGAAGAATGAGTGTCCTAAGCGGAAGAACCAGAAATTGGTGCTAGGACCCAAGCTCCAGGCAGGTCCACGAACCGCAGCGAAGGGAGCCAACGAGGTTACGATGACAGGTATTTCAGTAAATGTCATTACCTGCCCCCTTTCTTGTAATTGTACCTTTAATACTTCGTTGTTTGGTTCCCATGATCTTTTCCGAGTTTATGGAGAAGTTAGGGACCAACAGGTTCACATTCTCTTTGATCCGGGCAGCTCTCACAATTTTGTTAATTACAAATTTGTGCAGAAGATGGGGCTGTCCACAGTACCTAGCGACCACACCTACGAGGTGCAGCTTCCAGCTGGGAAGCAGTTTTGGGATCGCAAGGTTGAAGCGCTTCCCATCCGGATTCAAGCCTACACGGGAGCTCTCACATGTTATGTTATGCATTTAGAGCATGTAGACTTGCTGAATGGGATAGAGTGGTTTAAAACCCACAATATCCAGATCGGATGGTCGGAGCATACGCTTTCTTTTGTAGACAAAGGCACCCAATTTTGTATTCAGTGTGATAAGATTACCCCTTCTCAGGGGCCTATTGTATCTGCGATGCAGCTTCGGAATATATTGAACACTTCTCATTATGATGTCTATCAGTGTGTTTTGATTCCACTTTCTTCATTTGTTGTTTCGGTAATTAACAAAAATGAATTAAGTGTGTTTGAACACCGAGAATTGAGAACGTTGTTAGATAATTTTAAGGACGTATTCCCAGCTCAACTGCCGGAAGGTTTACCTCCAGAAAGGGCAGTAGATCATCGCATAGACTTAGTCCCAGGGGCTCAACCTATCAGTGTACCACCATATAGGATGAGCCAGGTAGAGGAGGATGAGTTAGCTATACAGCTTCAGGATTACCTGAATATGGGCTATATCCGCCCAAGTAAATCACCTTGGGGTGCACCTGTCCTCTTAAGAAAGAAGAAGGATTCTTCCTGGAGGATGTGTATAGATTATAAACGACTAAATAAAGTTACAATTAAGAACCGCTATCCTTTACCTCGTTCTGATGATTTGATAGACCGTTTGGCCGGAGCGAAGTATTTCACTAAGATTGATTTGCGTACGGGTTATCACCAAATCCGTATCTATGCTAAACACATAGATAGGACCGCATTCCGGACTAGGTATGGTCATTACGAGTTCCTCGTATTACCTTTTGGTTTGACCAATGCTCCTGCTACTTTTCAGCAGATGATGAACGATTTGTTCAGAGATTATCTGGGCAAATTTGTTGTAGTGTTCTTAGATGACATTTTGGTATATAGTAAAACGCTTGAGGATCATATAGGACACCTCCGGGTTGTCTTACTTGTTCTAAGACAGCATAAGCTTTATGCCAAGATGAGTAAATGTGACTTCTTTATGAAGGAGATCATTTACTTAGGACACAAGATTTCTTTTGAAGGTATTAGCATTGATCTGGATCGTATCCAGAAGGTTTTAGAATGGCCTATCCCTCAGACTGTGAAACAACTTCGCTCTTTCCTAGGATTTACGGTATTTCTTCGGAAGTCAGTCCGTGATTATTCACAAATCACGGTACCCTTGACCAACATATTGAAAGGTCGTGGATGCAGGTCTACTCAGCCGATCCCTTGGAATGATGCAATGAACAAGGCTTTTGAAACCTTGAAGTTATCTATCAAGGAAGCACCCGTTCTTGCATTACCTGATCCTACCCGGCCTTATGTTTTAGAGGCCGATGTGAGTGATTATGCGATTGGGGCAGCTCTATTCCAAGAGGGCAGACCTGTAGCTTTTGAGAGTAAGAAGCTAGACGACACTCAGTATCGTTGGCCCACACTTGAGAAGGAACTTTATGCGGTAGTGTATGCTCTCAAGGTTTGGAGACACTACTTGTATGGTTCAAAGTTCCTTGTATTGACTGATCACCAGTCAATTAAGTATGTGTGTGATGGATCAGGCTTGAGAGGAAGGAAAGCCAGATGGGCAGAGTTAATGCAGGATTTTGATTTCGAAATACGTTATCGTAAGGGTTCGTTGAATAGCGTGGCGGATGCCTTAAGTCGGGTTAAGTTTGTAAATGCTTTGTCATTTACGGAAATATCCTTAGACCTATTTCAATCCTTGAGAGGGCTATACGCAACTGATAGTCATTTCAGTTCTTATTGGCAGAGAGTCCAGGATGGGAATTCCATGGTTGACCAGGACTCAGGGATTGTGCCACCTAGGATACAGGGGGCGGGAGGTCAGTGGATGATTAGGAACGGCTTGCTGTTCCGGAATGAAAAGATTTGTGTGCCTGATGTTCTGGACCTTAAATCCAAGATTCTCTGGGAGTGTCATGATGCTCCTAGTGCGGGACATCCAGGTATACATAGGACTCTGTCTCTTGTGAAGCATACCTTTTATTGGCCTAAGATGCGTGCATTTGTAGAGAACTATGTAGTAGGTTGCCGAGTTTGTCAGGTTACTAAGGCTGAACGTCTTAGGAGCGCGGGCTTATTACAGCCATTACAGATTCCAGGTAATAAATGGGAAAGTATTTCCATGGATTTTATTACTGGTTTACCTCGAACGCGCAAGGGTCATGACTCTATTTGGGTCATAGTCGACCGTTTGACAAAAATGGCTAGATTCTTACCTACAAGAACAACTATTTCAGCTGTTCAGTTGGCTCACGAGTTTGTGGACCACTTGTTCAAGTTGTATGGTTTGCCATCTGACATAGTCAGTGACAGGGACTCAAAGTTTACAAGTAACTTCTGGACACTTGTATTTGAGAAGTTGGAAACTACTCTAAGTATGAGTTCCTCAGATCATGCACAATCTGATGGCAGTACAGAAAAGGTCAACCAGTTGGTTGAAGACATGCTTCGGGCATATGTATCTAAGAGACAGTCTTCATGGGAAGATTATCTACCCATGATTGAATTTGCTTACAACAGTGCAAAGCATTCTAGTACAGGTTATAGTCCTTTTATGCTTATGTACGGGTTTCAACCTAAGTCACCAGTTATGGTTGGATTAAAAGGGATTCAAAATGATGCTGCTAAGAACTTCTTGCAAGACATGCAGGAAATGTTGCAGTTTGCCAAGGAGTCTATTAGAAGTGCCCAAGATCGGGACAGATTTTATGCTAATAGACATCGTTCACCTAGAGAGTTCTCTGAAGGAACGATGGTATATTTGAGAATTCCTAAGGAATCCAAGAGCCTAAGTACTGGTTTGGTTCCGAAATTATCCCCCAGATACTGTGGTCCATTCAAGGTCATTAAAAGAATTGGACCAGTTGCATATCGACTAGAATTGCCTCCTAATGTTAAAGTACATCCAGTCTTTCATGTCAGTAGACTGAAAGAAGTATTGGGTGCAGATGATCAAATTGTTTCTCCTCATGAGATTATAGAAGTTACAGATTTAACTTTTATTCCTCACGAACCTGAATCTATTCTTGAATTCCGTGAAAGACAGATTCGAAATCGTACTATCACGGAATACAAGATTAAGTGGAAGGATCGTGTTGAGGAGGATGCAACATGGGAGACATTACAAAACCTCCAAAGAACATTTCCCGATTTCTTAGCGAACTCAGGAGTGAGTTCTTAGAGGAGGGGGAGTATGTCATGTGCACGGAGTGGTATCTGACGTGTACTAGTTACACAGAGCTTAGAGCTAGGCAGGCTTGATTCTTGGGTTGAGTGGCAAGGGTACGAACTATTTATAGGTCTTCGCTATTTTTGGCGCCGGGGCCCGAGTCTATAAAAGAGGCCCAGGGGGTTCAGTTCTCAGTGTGCAGTTGGGAGCAAGTCTCGTTCCCAGGTGCAAGGTCTGATCCTGGATTGTGTCGCGGACGCGCGCCTGCATCTTAGCGTAGCCCAAGGCCCAGTGGCAGATCCAGGGCTTCACAGCGCCACCGGGTGGTATGGGACACCAAGAAGCTGGTTGGGATCTGATTGGGAGTTCGTGCCAGTAGCTCAGCTCGTGGCTCGGGGGGACATCTTCTGATTCGGGATCACATCCCGTAGATGTCACGGTTGGGTGGCAAGCAGCCTGCTCAGTTCTGATGTTGTGTGTGGTTATTTTGCAGATCAGGGGTTTCAGGAGTGCTGGGATGTGTCAACACCCTTGTTTAACCCCGATGGTTCTCATGATTTTCTCTCCCAGAGCATGCGTCTGGGAGAGAAGATAATAGAAGCTGGCGACCTAAATGAAGAGAGTTGTCTAAGATTGCTACTAGAGAGAGAATGGCTGCGTGGAGGCCAGTAGAAGGGCTGCGTGGAGATCTGGAAGCTGGAACTGTAAGGGAGCTGGAGTAGGGCACCTTTGGACTGGAGTGGGAGCTGTCCTGGAACAAAATCGCAATATGGGAAGGAGAGCCTTGCTTGTTCTTTTAAACCTGTGGGGAAAGCTTTACTTTCACTGCTTTCTTGCTTTGCCAAAAATCACTTGCCCAAAATCAACCACTTGTCCCTTGGCCCTTGGCCCTTAGGAATTAATTTACAACCTTGGCCCTTGGCCCAAGGAATTAATTCACAAGGTTAGCCTTTTTACCACTCTAGGGCTTAGGTTGTCACACCTAAAACCCTAATAATTAAATTATTAGAATCTCACGCCCCTGTGACATATCTCCCTCTTGGAAACCCAGCAAATGGCCCCATTTGCTGTCCAAGTGAAATCAAGTGGTAAAAAGAAAACTGAACATGTCCGATAATGCCTAAACCGCAAATACATAACACGATCTGAAAAGAACAATAGGTCTTCGGAATAAACATCAAATATCTTTGGATCCAAAAGAGAGATGTGTCCGAACAGAAATAACAAATAACAACAGATACATATGATATGGTAGAGGTGCACATAGCCAATCATACCAAAAACTTGAAGGCATATCTGATAGTGACTAGTACACAAATGATAGGCCCCACAGCAGAAATAATGTCAACAAGCATTACCTCAGGTGAGACATGAAAGTGTTATCAGACAACCTCATGACATTAGATGAGCTGTCTGAACTTAGGGAGGGGAAGCGCTACCTCCCACTTGAGCATCAGGCAATGCTCCTGACTTGTGCTCTGCTGAGCTTGAGGGAGCCCAAACGAGCATCTAGTTAGAGTTGCAAAATTGTATGGTATTTTGCCAATGCACCCTCTTCCATCCACATCGCATGCAACGTTGAATAGTTGCGAAACCTAACCAGAAGGTCTACCTCTAATCTTGCATTCTGATTGTGCAACGATTTGCTCTGGTACCATAATTTCATCCTCTTCTTCAAACTTCAGGTTGTTCCTCATGAGGCAAACGGAACGACTTTAATAGACTAACATAAAAGGCATTATGGATCTTCCAATGATCCGGTAGCTTCAGCCTGTAAGCTACATCGCTCATCTTCTCCAAACTTGGAAACGCCCATAACGCATGTTCAACTTGACATACGACCTTTCCTTATCCTTCTTGTTCCGAAGTATCGCTCTACGGATTTGCAATAGAACCCAATCACCTTTCTTGAAGACCAACTCTTGCCTATGGCGATCAATTGCTCTCTTTTGCTTTTCCGAGGCCTCTGAAGAGCTATCTTGACTTTCTCGTGAGCCTCATCCAAACTTTCCATATATTTGTCTGCCTCAAAGATCTTATCCTTAGTATGCAACATGGATGGAACTTTTCTACCACCTTCCACAATCTCGAAAGGTGCTTTACCGGTTGCACTATGAACTATATTGTTATAAGCAAACTCCACATGTGGCAGATACTCCTCCCATTTTGCCTTATGCTTTGAAATATAGCAATTCAAAAGATCTAGAATTGTATCATTACCTTTCTCTGACTCACCGTCAGTCTGTGGATGAAAGGAGGATGAGAACTTAGGAGTTGTACCAAGTTTCTTGAAAAGCCCTCTCCAGAAAAGACTCGTCATCCGTGGATTCCTGTCACTAACACTAGACTTTGGCATACCATGTAACCGAAGGATATTGCCTAGGAACAATTTTGCCATTTTGATTTGATCAGCTGAAATCTTCTTCCTCACGGGAATAAAGTGGGCCTGCTTGCTAAACCTGCAAATAATGGTCCAAATTATCATCATGACCTGATGGTGTACGAGGAAGATCGAAGACAAAGTCCATAGCAATAATTTGCCAAGGTCTATCAGGAAGGGGCAACAGCTGAAACAGTCCTGGTGTCTTCTATCGGTCATACTTAACCTTTTAGCAGATGATGCATGTCTGAACAAATGCCTCCACATCTCGTCTCAAAGCTGGCCAGTAAAAGAAATGCTCAACAGCCTTCAGCGTGGCCTCAATACCTCTGTGGTCTGCATACGGTGGAGCATGACTTTCTGTAAGAATCTTCGGCCTCAATTTCTTTGTGACACAAATGCGACCATGCATTAAAAGAAAACCTTCCTTGAGAGTATAATGATCATGCTTCTGTCCATCAATGAGCTGGTCAGATATCCTTGCGAAATCATCATGATGTGCATATTGTTCCTTCATAGCATACAACTCACTATGATAAGCAATAGCTACTGCTGAGACTTGAGGCTTCCTGGAAACCTTATCAGGCACTTGTCTCTTGGATAAGGCATTAGCTACCACATTCTTCTTGCCTGGTACATGAACAATCTCAATATGGAATATAGACAAGAAGTTTGCCCACCTCATATGCTTCTCTGGTAACTTCCCCGGAGTAAGGGAGTAGCGCAAGGAAGAATGATCTGTCTGTACATAAAAATCAGCACCAAGCAAATAGTGCTTCCACATGGACAAGAAATGAATTACAACAAGCATCTCTTTCTCATAGATGCCCAAACTCATATCAGCTGGCTGCAAAACCCTACTCTCATAGGCGACTACCTGACCGTCTTGCAGCAAAACGCCTCCTCAGCTGTTGCCACAGGCATCACACTGAACAATGAAGGGTTTCTAAAGATCTGGAAGGATTAGCAATGGATTGAACACAACTTTTCTTTTAGCTTCTCAAAAGCTGAGTTTTCCTTCTTAGTCCACTAAAAAGACATCCCTTTCTTTTGCAAAGCATGCAATGGCGAAGCAATCTTAGCAAAATACTTGATAAACCGTCTATAGTAGGAGCATAAACTGAGAAAACTCTGTACCTCATGAACATTCTTGAGCCCTGGCCAAGAACGGATTGCTTCTACCTTGGCTCCAAGATCCATCCTTCTTTTGAACCAACAAAACTGGGGAAGTGAAAGGAGAGAATCTTGGCCTTATGAGTCCTTTTTGAAGTAAATCATTCACCTGGCTCATAATCTCTTCTTGTTGGGCTGCACTTACTTTGTACGGCGGCTTGTTAGGCGGGGTACTCCTTGGAATTATATCTATTGGATGATCCTCTGGTCTTTCTGGTGGCAACTTTCTAGGCAAAGACTCAGAAAAACAATCTTTAAACTCATAAAGAAAATCTGTCCTATCTTTTTCCAGCCTAGAAAGATGAGACTTAGCTTGATTTAGTGGAATTTCTTTTAAATCAAGTAAGCAGAAAGATTCTTTTTCATTACCGAAGAAATGGCCAAAGCCGATACAACAGGAACAGATTCCCCTTTGAGTTTTACATCCAAAATGTGTTGTCTTCCCCGATGAGTTAGGGGCACCTTCTTATTAAAAGTATCCATCACTGCCTTTACCTTGTAGCACCAGGGTATACCCAATAGAACGTCACACTCAGACAAGGGCATGATATTAAATTCCTTGGAGTCAGTGTAGTTCTGAATCTGCAAGCGAAGCTTCCCAATAATTGGAGTAATAGTAGAAGTGAACTCAGGGCCAGCCATATTTGCTTCACAGAGTGTCCCCATCTCCTCGAGACGAATACCTAGTTTACCTGCTAGCTCGGGTGAGATGAAGTTGGGCGAGCTCCTGGGTCAATTGGTCTCAAACCTTCCCCCAAGCTCGACCGACTTCTCATCATTCTGTTCCTCACCGATAACATCAGGCATCAATCCTACACTAGGTTTAGGCTTCTTCCCCCTTTCGCTCACTCTTCTGCTGTTCCTCCTCATCATTGGGCTCCTTGCATTTCTTGTTTGGACAGTCAACTACTGTGTGGCCTTCCTCTCTAAAGCATTTGTTTTCTTTCATTAGTTCCCTCTTCTCCTCAAAAGTTAATCTCTTATACTTAGTCGTACTGAACTTACGTTGCTAATCTGCAACCTTGGAACCCTTGACAGGCTCTGCACCTTTCTTCGACTTACCCTCCCCGAAACCAGAGCACTTCCCTTGCATAAGGGCACATGCTGTATTTGCATTCTCAATCAACTGAAACATATTATCGACCCTTGTCTTCGTGCAATAGTCTCTTGGCTCTTTGGGTAACCCACAACAATACTTCTCCACCTGCTTTGATAAGGGCACAAACCTATATGAGCTTGATAGGTAAGAGAGCTTACCAGAATTTTTGGTTATAAATCTCGAGGTTAGCACATCTCCTAGCATTTAGATCATGCCAGGCCGTCATCACATCCATCTCAAATTTTGTGGTCAGCCATGAAAGAGAAAATACTTGCTTGAAACCAACCCAAGTAACAAGAGCTAAACCTTGCAGAAGTAGATTGGTCCCACCATTGGAGAGTGTACCTTTCAGAAAAGTGGCTGCCTTACGAATTTTGGAAGCTTCGGTGAAGTTTTTGCCAGAGTAGACTGCATCAAACTGCTGCAAAAAAGTCAGCGCCTTAAGCCGATCTTGCATCCCGTTGAATGTCTCAAACTTGACACTTGAACCTCTCTCCTTGAACTCCTTCGCTTTGCCCTTAGGTGCCAGATTGTCGTAGACTGGGGGTTGTAAATATGGTGGCTACGGGGGCTGCATCATATTTCCTGTATTCTGTGCACCTGTTCCAGACCTTTCTGAAGGATTGACCACCCCGGGCCCTATAGGAGCCATCCAAAACATACCCTTGGGATTACCCCGAAAGATGGAGGGCTCCCTGCTGCATTCCAACATTCCCATACACCACATTCAACATTCCGGGCTGCGTACCTCCAAGCATTTGACCCTGGAAACCTTGAATACCAGGCTGAGATCCCATCGGGGCATTTCCAACCATGCCCATACCATTGTTGGTCAGCCCCACCATGGCCTAAAATACTGAACCGTCCCCAAAGTAGCCTGGGTATGAAATGGGCTGAGGAAGAGGTTGCTGTCTGAAATTCAAGAATGGGAAATTGCTGGCCTGCTCATTCGGCCCAACACCTGGACCAAAAGCTGACTGCTAAATAGGAACTTGAGGCATGGAATTAGGTGGAGGATTAACTGGCTGAGGCTTCGACGACCGCCTGCGTGGCTGTCGACGTGTGTGCGCCTCCCTCTTCTTCCCCTTGGGAGGGTTGAGAATCTTCTGAAGTCGAGGTTTCTGCATCAACTGGGTCAAGATATTCATCGACTCAAACAACTGCTCTCGTATCATAGTATCAGCCTCATGTTCTTCTTCCTGCTCTGACTGAACAGGAGTTGCTTGACGTACCTCTTGTCCAGGATCTTGCTGCCCATACACCTGCGATGCAAACATCTGGGCCCCAAAAGCTTGCTGTCCAGACTTCTGCTGTCCAAAAGGCTGCTGCCCTCTCCTCCCGCGGAGAATCCTCATCCCCAGAGGTCTCGTGCTTCTCAGTATCATGAAGGCTTTCCCGATCAAACTCAGGAGAGGAAGTCTGCGACCTCTCTCTATGAGACATAGTGACTGAATTTTCTTGGCTGAAATTTTTGCTCAGTTATCTGTGCCTGCCGAACACAACCATGGGCTCACCTCTCAAGAAAGATTGTGGGATCTCGACAATGCAACCACTGTCATCGGCCTTGGGAATCCCCGAAGGGTGGTAGATACAATTAATGATCAATGAACATAAATTACAGCCACTTAGAACATTCAAATTTGCAAGAAAGAAACTTTGAACAACAATCCTAGAGCTACGTTGCCCCGGGGTCACACATAACACTGTATTGGCCCCAAAACGTGGCTCCCCCTGCGGTATTTCTTTAATATTATCAGAGAGAGCAATTTTACAACAGAGCCATAGCTTGGCCAATTTCTGATAGATCAATCACTAAATACTGATAACATAACCTTGTGCAAAACCCTAGTAATCTAGGGTAGGACCTCAGGACAAGCTCAGACAGATGAAGGGCATCAAGAACAACCACTGTCAACTGCCCAGATAAACTACAAACTGAAGGGCAGCAAACCCTAACTGTCCCTGGGCATCTGGCAAGATCTTTGGACAAAGCAATAACTGAAAAAAATGCAAGAACATCGCCTGGCTGAAAATTGTGATTGCAAAGGTTGGCTCTTCTGACAAGGAGAACATTGTCTGTTACCCCTTGCTGGTCCAAGCTAGTAACAGGATGCTGAAATTAGTGGCTAACTCCTCCTGATAGGTGCGATTGCAAACTGAAGCTCTCCGATGCAACGAACTGAAGACTGGCGTCTCCAAATAGCTTCAAATAGCAACAATTCAGATATTGGCAGTTTGAAAACTCCACAATCCACTCTAGACAATCTGCCAGGTTAGAACACGAGCATGCGATTGGGGAAAGGATAGCAGAAAGGGAGCAGAAGAATGCGTCTGGGAGAGAAGATGATAGAAGCTGGCGATAGAGATGAAGAGAGCTGTCCAAGATTGCGACTAGAGAGAGAATGGATGTGTGGAGGCGTGGAGATCTGGAAGCTGGAATTGTAAGGGACCTGGCGTTGGGCGCCTGGGCTAGAGTGGGAGCTTTCCTGGAACAAATCGCACCATGGGAAGGAGAGCCTTGCCTGCTCGTTTAAACCTATTGGGAAGGCTTTACTTTCACTGCTTTCTTGCTTTGCCAAAAATCACTTGCCCAAAATCACTAATGTCACGTGGCCCTGAAAAGCTTTGCTATATTCCAAAGGAATTTTGCCCCTTCTAACCACTTTCCCCTTGGCCTTTGGCCCTAGGAATTAATTTACAACCTTGGCCCTCGGCCCTATGAATTAATTCACAAGGCTAGCCTCTTTACCACTCTAGGGCTTAGGTGGTCACACGTAAAACCCTAATAATTAAATTATTAGAATCTCACACCCCCGTGACATAATGCCATGTTGTATTCATTCATATCAAGGGGTTGCCAACCAGACATATGTTTATAGCTAGAAGTTGGATGCATTTACATTTGATGAGCTTGCAATGTTTCTCTTGCAAGAGGAGCAATCTAGGTAAAACTAGTGCTATATGGATTCGGCTTTTGTTGTAGGCCATAAGGGAAAAGGGAAACCCCCTAGGCGTAATAGAAGCAAGCCTGCTTCCACTAGTACTTGTGGCAAGGATGCCGAGAAGGGGGTTGAGAAAAAGAAGGGAATGTGCAATTATCCCAGTTGATAGTTTTGTTGGAGGTCAACATCTCGTGATGTCACATGGTGTAGAGAGAGGGCCTTGCTTGTGGTTGTGCCAGCCCTATGAGAGGTTAGGGTAGGTTGCTTGAGGGCCTTTGTTGTGGGTGTGCCCAGTGTAGGGCTGCGAGCAAACCTGTCCACTATGGAAGCCCCACTGAGAGTCCATCTTGGCCTGTTGGTTGCCACAGGGCAGCCCGTGCTTTGACACATTTTGGTGGCTAGTATTGGGGGCCTGTGTGGCTGCCCATGGAGCTACAGACCTACCCCTATGGAAGCCTTTTGTAGGTTGAGGTGGGCCGACGTGCTTGTCGGTCACCTTGCCCTTGGTTGGCTTGGTGCGAGGGGCTCACCGCATTTAGATGGTTGCGTGGCGGTCCATAAGGGGGATGGAGGGGATTGGCCCTCTTGGAGCAGCTCAGTCAGGCAGTGGGGTAGGGCCACAACCCCATATAGGCTACGACGTGGCAGCCCTTAGTTGAGGCGGCCCCATCGGCTAGTGCATGGAAAGGGGGGGGTCTGACCACCTACTATAGGGATCAACCAACCTATAGCAAGGGTCAACCCATATAACAGTCGACTGGTCAGGGGGGGATGGCTACCTATATAGGCCCCCTCCCCACATTTGTTGTGCATCTCTTAGAGCGCAAGGTTCAGATGCTAGAAAGTCTACACATGCTTTGTAGACTTACGGAAGGCTTTCGACATTGTCCCGCGATCTCGCATGGTCAAGAGACTACAGGAGCTGCAGATTCCAAAGTTGTTGATTTGGGATGTGGTGAGCCTATGTGTCAGTTAGAGATAGAGCCCATGTTCCAGGTGGTTTATCGGAGTGGGTCGAGAGAACGATTGGGGTAAAGCCAGGATGTCCACTCTCACCGATCCTCTTTGGGCTTTATATTGATGAGATCACATCCTCCATAGACCGCCTAGGAGGCGAGGGATCACTATTGGTTGATCTCATGAGATAGAGCTGTTGCTATACGTTGATGACATAGTTCTTATATCATCTTTAGCAAAACATTAGGAAAAAAGGGAGCTCATTTTGGGGCCTTTTAGGGTTTAGAAAAATAGGCTCTCGACCAATCAGAAGAGTGCCAACGTCACGTTGGAAAAATAACATAAACCATGTAAAAATATAAAATAAGTCATTCAAAATCTTCTTCTTTTATTATGTCTGACATATGTGATTTTCAAGAGATGATTTTTTGTGCAGTATTTGATGATTCGACATCGCCAGCACGTCCGGACAGTGCCAGTTGGCCAAATTGCGTTTATATGCAAATCTCCCATTCCAAGCATTTTTATCCTTTTTTGAGCTTCCAAGCATTGGTTTTTGATGTCTCTAGGGTCGATTTGGGGGTTTTGGCCTGCTCCGGACGTGCTGGCGATGTCATAATCATAAAAAATTACACAGAAAATCAAGGATCTTATATAGACATGTAATGTGAAGCCTGAGTATCAGACTGACATTTTTGTAGTAAGTATCCATATTTTATGGCATTTTTCATATTTTGAGTGCAACAAAAATAGGCAAATAGTGAATTTCTTAGAGGGTCCCAAAATGAGTTCCCTTCTTTCCTAATGCGGCTACAAAGACATCTGGAGGCTCTCGAGGTGTTCTGTAGAGAGAGACTTGACAATCAACCTTCGAAAGACCAAGGTTATGGTCTTTAACACTTCACATGCAATGGCCTGTCGACTTAGCTTCACTTATTGTGGTGAGCCAGTAGAGATAGTGCAGTCGTACAAATATTTGGAAGCTGGCTACACATAATCCCTCTTCACGATGATCCATGCAACCCAGGCACGACTTATGCGAGAGTGGATTTCTTTGGCCCGATTAGAGAGACAGTGCTTCTAGGCAACTTTTAGGACCCACAGACAAAGGGCTAGCTCTTCGACACACTCGTGCGACTGACTGCCATGTATACATCACTGTTCTGGGGATGTGATCTACCAACGATCGAGTGGATGAAATTTGAGTAGTTACTGGTGATTATGGGGTCCAAGATGATTTGGAGTAAGCCCTTAGTCCCACATGAGATAGTGCCAGGAGAGTTCGTCATGACTCCTCTACAGGTTGATGCCATCTTTTAGACAATGATATTCATCTATAGAGTCTAGAACTTACCTGGATGGAGACTACCAAGATTAGCTCTGGAGCAATTCAAACGACTAGTAGAGAGTTGAGCAGCCACATCATATGCACGGATATCCACATGGTTTGCCAGACACTGTATTCAGATGGATAGGCTCCCCCCTTTTCGATACAACATGGACTGCACCTCCTGCGTTGATCCCACGAGATGAGGTTAACCGTATCTTACGGATAGATCTCCTTCAGCTCCACACATCTCGGACTTGGGGGGGAGACCAGGAGCTCCCCACCAAGTTTCATACTACTGTGACCACTTTCTGAGAGTATCAAAGGATGGATTCATCATATCATCAGACCCTAGTATCTCGAGGATAGAGGAGTCTCGCATGCACTGAGGATTGCCATTGGACAAATGTGTGTTTCATCTATAACCTGTTGAGGATTGAGACGGGGAGAGCAGCAGACATACCCAGAGAGCAAGAGATTTGTATGCTATGCACACTAGGAGTGGTTGGGATAGAGGAGCACTTTCTATGTACCTACCGAGCCTATTATGAGATCAGAGGGTGATAACATTTCCTCTTCCATGAGCAGAGCGGCTTCGGCTCACTCTTATAATTGATCCACTTTCAGGATCAGGTCTGCATTGGCCTATATGTACTCAAGATGCGCCAACACATGGAGACTACTACAACAAATTAGATAGCACCAGGAGGTGACCATACCACAGGATACAGAGGTTGATAGAGCATAGCGACACGTCACAGACTTCTATGCACTTGAGTCATCCCCAAGACACAGCGAGATAGAGGAGGAGATAGTTGACATGCGGGTAGCCTGGATCACTGAGAGAGGGACGTAGAGACTACCTGCAACACGAAGAGCAATGAGTTCACTTTATTTAGGTCCGACCCATCACAACTTTCCTCAAAGGAGACTGCTCGAGACAGGGGTCACTCTGCACATAGCCCAACGGATTCAGAGATCAAGGAGACCATGCCCTCCCCAGCCACCATAGTGTGAGATAGTTTGGCAGATGTAGATCAGATACATTTTCGCTACCTACAAACGAGCCACCACGGTGCCAGGCTTTGCCTTCTGAGTCCGAGCTCTCAGCCTACTTTAGCTAGTTTCTGACCCTAATTCATATATTTATATCTGATTTTGCTTGAGCTATTGAGGTCAGTAGATTAGTTTAGCACTCAACAAGGGCCCTAGTGCGTCCTTCTGTCTAGCCCATTGAGGTTTGTATGAGATTTTTCTTTTTGGTGTACTTTGTACCTTGTCCAATAGGCCCACGAGGCCTTCCGCGGACATTAATACATCTTTCTTTCTTTCTTTCTCTCCATTTCTATTCAAATCCATTGCACTTCTCACAACTTTTGCATATAGTGGGGAGGGGAAGGAATCAACACATATTACACACACTGATGCATATGATGAGAAAAATAGAGAGAGGTAGAAAGAAAGAAAGAAAGAAATTTTATTAGAGTCTTCGGAACACCGATGGGTCTATGAGACTGAAAGAAAACCTGATACAAATCACAGTAAGGGTGGAGCTACTGAAACGAGCATCATCACCCATGCTGAATCCTAAGTTTGATCATATATGATCAAATACATCTGGATGTAACAATGAAAAGAAAAGGATTGGAGCGGAGCGGAATCCTCCGTATGTCATGTTGCCTTGGCTGGTGCATAGTTGGTGATGGGACGCTGGCGCCCGTCAAGGGGTGTCATGCGTCTCGGTCTCTTGGACGAGGCTCGACGCAAGACCAGAGAAAGAATAGAGAACACACAAACTAGGCCTAGAAATAAGGGTTGCACCCTCTCGAAGGTCTTTATTGCAGTAGAATAAGATTTGTACAACTAGCTCATAAAAGAACATTAGGCTGAGTACAACTCTTAAATGATATGGGAGACATGAGGCCCTTCTTTTACAGACTTGGGCTAGCAAAATGATGGGCCCGCTTTGAATGGAACTTTTTACAAAAATAGACTTTCTTGCTTTATAGTGGGGCCACTTTTTAAGCCTTTTCTAGATCCTTGTGGGGTCTTCTTTAATTGCACCATCTCCCTGGTGGCTTTTGGCCTTTAGCTCTTTTGCACTTTTCCAAGTTTTACAAAACACCAACACTTTAAGCTATTAAAGGTTAGCGAAATGCATGCATTCCTAGTTCTTGGACTAATCCTATTCCCTTGTGGCATGACCATAGTTCTCTTTTACCAATGCAAAGCAAAAGCAAAAACAATAAAACTTATTCTAGTTAACCAAAGTCAACTTTCTTTGACCATAGTAAATTTGATAAAGACTCCTCTTTAGTTCTTGGGAGGAATACTGATTGGTGACATCAGCTGCTGCAAAGCTTTGGAGTGTCCTATTTGGCCATCTAAAATTTTATAGTTTTTTGCAGCATGATATGACCTCCTAGAGTCTTGAAATCTTGGATCTACAAATAAACATAGAGAAGTGACTAGAGAAACAACAAAGATGAGTGTGGGCTAGGCCACCACCTAACCATGATGTCCACGAGGAAAGTATGGAGAACTTGGACATCCCCTTTGAGCCACAAGCTAAGTAGCTGGCACATCTCCCAACCAGATCTCAACCAACCTAGCGTCGCATTCCACCAGGTGGTGCCCAAGGGCCTTGGATCATCTGCTAGTCTTGGGCTATTCCAGACTAGCAAGGAAGAGCTGAGCTTGCTCTAACTTGGGCACTAAAAACTAAACCCTTAGGTTTCTTATATAGGCTCGAGCCTAGTGCAGCTAAAAATACCGCCTAGCCCCAAGCCTCCCCAGGCTTCCTAAGCTAGTCCTGTGCACCCAAATCACACATAAGATACGGTCCATGCACAAGACATACTCCCCCTAATCTAAGAACTCACTCCTGAGTACATAAGAAAGTATGAAAACTCCCTTTGAAGGTTAGTCAATGTCTCCCATGTATAATCCTCCTCAGCACGATCCTTCACTTAATCTTGTATTCAGTGATTGTATTTTGACCTGATGTTCACAAAATCCAAGAATACATTTAGGTTTATATGCTACAAAGGTTAAATCTTCAATCTCTATAAGACCAACTTATCGTCAACACCTAGGACCATAGTTACCATGGAGTGACATTGCCGCACCGAAACTTTTGGAATGCTGTTTCAGAAAACAAGTGGCACCAGGAACACTTGGAATGTGGCCAGAATGATCCCAGGTCATGTGTTACTAGGAAATGCTGTTCTAGAATTTTGCTCTTGGCCCTAGTAAAAACTCTCGACGGCGCCCACGACTCTTGCTCTGCCGGTGCCCACTCTAATAGGTCCTTGCTCCATCCTACTCCCTCCATCTACTACTACTTCTCCCTTGTCTCCATCTTCAGACTCCCTCCATATACTCCATCTTCTTCCTTCAGCCCACTTCCCTCCACTCCCTTCTCCTCTCTCAACCCCTTCAGTCCCCTTCTCTCCACTCCCTTCTCATCCACCCTGATGTGTTGTTGATGATGATGTGATTGATATGTAGTCGGCCACCAACATGACTATGCTGTACTTAGTACTTAGTACTACCACTCTGCATTTTTTGTGTTCTACATTGGTGTGGATGCTCATTTAGTAGCTCCACCCTCACAGCTTGTTTGTACGAGGATATTCATAGTCTCATAGACCCATCGGTCTTTCGAAGACTTTAATAAACACACACACACACACTCTCTCTCTCTCTCTCTCTCTCTCTTCAGAGGAGATTGATGAAGAGGCTTTTCATTATGACCTGCTGAATGCACTACACAGGAAATGGCAAACAGCAGAAAACAAAGATAAATTTGAGTACTATCGCACATATATCAACCCCGAATATTGGTCAATTTATACAGGAAGGGAGACAACAACGCAGAAGTACATATGTACACCTATAGCAGTGCATAAACGGAGGGCTTTAGCCTCACTTCGCACCCGATCACACCAGCTGCAAATAGAAACAGGGGGATGGAAAAAGATGCCAAGGGAGAGTAGAATATGCCAACTATGTGATCAAGGTATGGTTGAAACAGAAGAACACATGGTAATGATATGCCCTCACTATGCACACACTAGGGAAGAGTTCAATCACCTCCTTGAGGGACATAACAAACTGGCTGATTTGCTGCATAAAGGGTCACCTTCAGCTTTAGGAACATTTGTGTATAAGCTCTTCAAGCATAGGAATCCACCTGAATCCTAGAAGGTGGTTTCTCTTTCCACCCTCCCATCTTCGGGAGGAGCTTTCATGTACTTGTGATATTGTCCCATAGGCCGGTTTTGGTCTTCAGAGGACGATAATATATTCTTCTTCTCTCTCATTTAAAACATAGAAAACTAAATGGACCCCTTACACTTACGTACCGCTTCCTACAAAGATGCAAAACTACAATCCTAACTTAGAAAGCACATGCATACTCAATCAAACTCTCTTTTGAAAGTAAAAGAAAAACGAGCTATTCAACTCCCCGCTTTTTGTTTTCAGCTTATGTTCAATCATTCTAAACATGCCTAAGGCCGATACACCATAGATAAAAGACTTCACATCTAGAAGAACAACCATTCGTTTTTGGATCTCATGGCTCATTGCCTATAGAGAGTGATAGCAACCATGCTAGTGGTCTATATGCCCAATGACTACCCCTCGCAGAAAGGGTACAAAAAACTCCTACTAGCCATGTCTGGCAGAAGCGCTCCCACATCTTGACAGTCGCTCTCGAGCCTGGAGTACCGTGCTCCAAAATGGCACACGATGTGAATATAATATCCTACCAGATGGCTACTAGAGTAGCCATCAAAGGGATCGTCTAGCCCCCCATCACCTTGCAATCATGCCATTGGAATAGGATCACAGTCCCACCATACAAATTTGTCCATTTCTTGAGAGACTCTAAGAATCTAGGGATAAAGTACCACGGTTGCACCATTGGAATAGGATCATAGTCCCACCTTACAAATGTTGAGATATCGAGCTCCACTCGTGATAACCCCTTCTCCATCCCTTGTCTCCACTCTCGAGTCCCTCCCCCTTCTCTCTTTCTCTCTCTCTCTCTCTCTCACATAGGACACTTTTAGGATTTGGGTTACGACCAAGAGATCATTTGGACTGTCATGGCACTTTATGAGCGAGTTTCACGCAGAGTCCTGGATGGACAGACGAGATCATGAGCAGTATCAGGGTCAAACAAAGGTGTCCATTATCACCTACCTTGTTTGGCCTCTACATTGATGAGCTTGAGCATTAGGGGAAATATGGGCTCAAAAAGGGCCTCACAAGGGAGAGATTAAGAAAAAGATTAACTCATTAATCTCTAGGTGAAAAGGTCGTGGACCACTTGTGGTAAAGGGGGGATTTGATATGTCATCATGGCATTGAAGATGGTGCTAGTTCTCCATCATTGATCTCGATCGTCATCTAGTGGCTCGCATGCGACGCCTTTTTTGGAGCGTTGATCATATTTTGATCCAATGGATCACTGTAGACTATGGGCTACAAGTGTGCACTGTAGATCTTTTCATGATCTAAGGGCTCACACGTATCGCCTTTTTTGGACCATTGGATCCATACTCCCATCCAAGGGCGCCAAGGATGTTTTTATTAAAGCTATGCCTATATTTAATATAAAATCTTGGCGAAAGTTTTCAAGCTCATTTTTTAAGTTTCACAATATTGGTAGAATGTAGTACTTTTTTATATTTTTTATTTTGAAATTTGGAGGAAAAAATGTAAATCTTGGCGAAACTTTAAATTTTTTTGCAAAAAAGTTTCAAATCCTGGCGAATGTTTCAAACGTTTATTTTTATTAGGGCATACAAACTTTCAAAGCCAATATAACATTTTAGTTTCTTAACGAAACTAACTTGAAAAAATGTGGATGGTTGGATCCAAGGTTTCATCCAAGGGCTCCCCTCAATCCACAAAAATGCCATTATTATGGGTGGCCAGACTCCTTGCCATGCTATGAGTACATGCTCCCGCATGCTGCCACGTGCCCACAAGCACCAGTCTGTCGTCACGACAGTCTTCCCATGCCATTGGATCAAGCCATGATCCAACATCCATGATACAATGATGTATCACTTTAATCATATACATTAGATCATCCATGATCCAATGGATGTGAGCAGAGATAGTTATAAGATTTTGGCCTGTTTCCTCTCCTACCCATACCAGCGCGTTTGGAAGGTTCCATTCACGAGGTGCTTGGACACCGTGAGAGGATACTCCGAGCATGGAGACATGAGAAGACTTCTTCCTCAATTGATACCTCACAGAGCTCTATCATGGAGTTCTGTCAGCTAGATCACATAGACCCCCATGAGATGAGATCTTGACATGACCGTGACCTAAAGCTTGTGACCCGACAGCTCAGACAGAGGGTTGACACACATATCATACTTGGGGACATCCCCTCCTTGTTTAGAGTCGGAGCCCGATCGACGGGGGTCACAGTGGCCCTAGTTAGACGCAGAGCTACGACTACGAGACGTACCAGGACTGCACCTTTGACGGGCCGACAACACTCTATTGCCGATGTGATGCCTCCAACACTACCTCATCCATCTTGACGTCCTGCTACTGTTGATGATGATGATGTTGATGATGATGCTGAGATTGATATATAGTCAACTATCGACATGACTATGTTGTACTTAGTACTGCCATTTTGTATTTTTTGCATTCTGCATTGGTGTGGATGCTCGTTTAGTAGCTCCATTACCACAGCTCATTGTATTAGGTTTTTCACAGTCTCATAGACCCATCGGTCTTCCGAAGACGTTAATAACTTTCTTTCTTTCTTTCTTTCTCTCTTTTTCTCCTTCTCTTAGCCCACTCTATTAGGCCCCCCTTCTTCTTCTCTCAGCCTCCCTTGTCTGAATGGATCCTCTCTGTGGCATCGACCAAGACCATAAATCTGAGTGGTGGAAGATGGTGAGACCTGGATGCATCTATGACAAGTCAAAATGAGGAGCACACAAGTGGCATTGTCCCCATTATAATGAAGAAAAATCTGGAGGCTTAGATCGAGTGCAGAGTCATTTATTCAAAGTAAGGAGGGGAGCCATTAACTATGGTCTTGCAATATTCTGACTGTAGATACCACACGTTTTTAGGCACTTGTAGATAGATTGGACATTGAGATAGCATGACAAAAGATTCTTGATCCTTTAGATCGAGCATCAACAACCCCACGTGCAAGAGCTTCTCCTTATGCTTCTATTTCTACCTCCTTCTTTAGGAATACAACTTTCTACACACATATAGGGGCTCTCACTTCATCAGTCCTTGGCCCAAGAATCATGTAGGCTAAACACCCCTCTTTACATAATTTTTTCCTAAAGCTGAATGAAAAAACCCAATGTTTTAATGAACTAAGTAAATTTTTTGAAAAATATCCCTTCTTTACAACGCACGTGGTACACTAAAATTTTGTGAGGTTAACCCTTGAGGGGGCGATAACAAATAGGGGGGGGGAGGAGGGGTTGAGGGGGGGTAAAGGGGGAAAGGGGAGGGGGCTAATTAATAATGATGTCCAAAATAAATGTACCACTATATATATGAAAATACCTTCATTTTCTCAATACCACCAGTACTCTCTCATACTAGTACATTCCTTCCTATCGTCACATCTCCCATAGCCACACCATCACCGACACGAAAGCAGATTGGAAGACTGGTTGCTTCGAGAACAAAGCTCCCAATCCCTCCCGATGTATACAATGCAATGATCAAAGAGAGAAGAAAGAGGAGGCAGGAGGAGGAGGAAAAGAGGACATAAACCGATGACGATGAAGAAGATCATGGGGAGCAATCAAATCCTTAGAATCAGCTCGAGGCACCTCAAGAGCTAGAAAGCAGACCAGCAGAACAAGAGTGTAAAAGACACAGATTGGAAGAATGGGCTAGAGGACAAGAAGATGTCAGGCAAATGCGGATTCGATTGGCTCAACAACAAAGGGCACGAATGGAGATCCAACAATGACAACCCGCATGGCACAATGCTACTCAGGACTTTCCACATTCTAGACAGGGTGGAAAATCTTTGCCAGAATTGCATCGCACAGCAAAAGGAAAAGGCAAAGCTAGCAGTAGGCGAGGTGAGAGGCGAGGTGGAGGTGGAGGTGGAGGTGGAGGAATCCCTAGAAGACACCGCAGAAACCCTAGAAGGAAGGGGCTTTAAGAGATAAGAAAGTATCAAAGTAGCGTGAACCTTCTAATCCCAAGAAAACCATTCGCTCGATTGGTGAAAGAGATTTTGCAGTCCTACAGGGACGACTATTGTATTCAATCAAGCGCACTAGTCGCCATACAAGAAGCAGCAGAAGTGGCTATAATAACCTTTCTTGAGGACACAAACATGTGTGCAATCCATGCCAAGAGGGTTATGATCATGGCAAAAGACATGCAGCTGGCAAGGCGGATCAGAGAAGACCCACAACTTAGGCCATAGATCAAATTTTTTGTTGTATTCACTATGGACACCAATTTTGGTTGTCAAAAGCAATTTTGTGCAAAGATGGTTGTAAATGTTTTTTGTAGTAGAATACCTTTGGAAACTATGTTTCTTGTAGATATACTTTGCATCCGTGCAGAGTTAATTTAATATTTTCTAAATTTTCTAAGTTGTTAATAATATATTGGGCAAATTAATGAAATTGATGAAGGTGGTTCAACGTCAACTTTAAAGAGTCGAATTTGGGGCCTAAATCATTGTATGTTAAATTGGGCACCTCTCCCCCTTGGGGTGTGTGTGTGATGTGGGGGATGCACCCCCCCCAAAAGAAAAACAAAAAAAAAGCCCCAGAGGGGCACTGGTGCGTGCAGGCATGACTTGGGTCCAAGTCGCACCTGTGCGCATTAAGGCCCCTTTGGGGCTTTTTTTTTGTTTTTGTTTTTTGCAGTTGATGTTGCTGTTGCTATAGTTGCTAGTGTGTATGTGTGTGTGTGTGATGGGGGATGCATCCCCCCCCCAAAAAAAAAAAAAGCCCCCGAGGGGCCCTGCTGCGCGTAAGTGCACGACTTGGGGCCAGAGGGGGGCCCCGTCTGGCCCAAAGTTGTGCTTTTGCACACCAGGGATCCTTGAGGGCTTTTTTTTTTTTTTTTTTTCAATGGCTCACCCTCACGCAAGTCTCTAGTAGAGTGTGAGGCAGTGTGAGGTCTCCAGAGGGAAATATTATACTACAATAAAGAGGTCGCCTTGGGAAGGGAGTTGTATCCAATTCCACAAAAATCTAGTGTGTATATCTTGCCTCTTGACAAAAATTGTCTCAATGAGGGATGATTTGTATAGTACTATGACTCCTCTGATCCCCTTACTACTACTATCTCTTGAGTCTCATCCGGATATGTTGTGTAAAAAGCTATCAAAGACTATTAGCTATGAATTGTTGCTAACATGAAAGATTTTTTTTGTGTAGGCATGACTCTGGCCCCAAGTCACGTAGGCAGAGTGTGAGGCAGTGTGTGAGGTCTCTAGAGGGAAATAACATACTACAATAAAGAGGTCCCCTTGAGAAGGGGGTTGTATCCAATTCCACAAAAATCTAGTGTGTATATATTGCCTCTTGACAAAAATTGTCTCGATGAGGGATGATTTGTATAGTACTATGACTCCTCTGATCCCCTTACTACTCCTGTCTCTTAAGTCTCATCCTGATATGTTGTGTAAAAAGCTATCAGAGACTATTAGCTATGAATTGTTGCTAACATGAAATATTTTTTTTGCTCAAATATGCATTCACATTGCCATTTATGCCTAGGGTCTTTTTGAATTTCTATCACACTCCGTTTCTTATGTATGTTTCTTGCGTGTGTGATGGGTGTGTGTCTGTGTGATGGGGGATGCATCCCCCCCAAAAAGAAAAAAAAAAAGCCCCCGAGGGGCCTAGTGTGTGCAGGCGCAACTTTGGGCTAGATGAGGCCCCCGTCTAGCTCAAAGTCATGCTTGCACGCACCAGAATTATTGCTAACATGAAAGATTTTTTTTGCTCAAATATGCATTCACATTGCCATTTATGCATAGGGTCTTTTTGAATTTCTATCACACTCCGTTTCTTGTGTATGTTTCTTGTGTGTGTGATGTGCGTGTGTGATGGGGGATGCATCCCCCCCAAAAAAAAACAAAAAAAAGCCCCGAGGAGCCTTAGTGCATGCAGGCATGACTTTGGGCTAGACGGGGGCCTTGTCTAGCTCAAAGTTGCACCTACGTGCACTAGGGCCCCTCGGTGTGTGGGTGTGTGTGTGATGGGTGTGTGTATGTGTGATGCATCACACACACACATTGTTTTTTTTGGAGGGGCTGCTCCGTGATGTCAACTCTTGGGTAAAGAGAATAATCAAAATGGATTATGGTGGAAAAGCAATTCTAGTTGTGGGTCCTCTTGTAACAAAATGCTTCAAGGCCTAATAGCTTATTTTTCAACTTCTCCCTATGTGGTACCTCTATGCATTCCATGAAAGTTTTAATCATTCAATAACAATGAAAAATGCACACACAAAACACAAAAGGGGGTCACATATATAGCATGTGCAACTAAGTAGGTATTTAAAATACCCCTATCTTCTATACTTTGCTTTTTTATCCATAATTGCATGTCCCCTTGATATGTGTACATATTTGGATGTTAGATTTAAATCTCTCCTCTAAAAATATTACAAGAATTAAAAACATTGAATTGGTATTTTAAAAATTCTTATGTATGTAAACTACATGTAAAACCGAGGTAAGCCCCCTATTAAAAATACCCTCTTCAATCAACTAAGGTGCTATGCTGCATCTTTATAAGATGACCCCAACTAGGCATGCTCACAATATCCTATAAGCTCTAATAATGAATAAGTATGATACAAGCTTTGACATTCTACAAATGGATTATAGTGAGATTTGGTAAGTGTTGTAGCGCTTATTTTTGTAATATTGAAACAACATGGCATAACATTTTACACCATAAGGGCCTACATCTTCAATTGTGTGTAGCACCCCTTAGCCTCAATTTCCATAAAAGTCAAAACCCAATCTCCTATGCCAGGATTGAGTCAGTCATATGCTTGTTCCTTATCCAAATTTGATAATACACAAACACCAACCAAGTATATGTGTGGATTATTGCCATCTCCATGTGGAACCATTGGCATAAGTGAGAGCTTTCATCTAAATCATGGAGCATATATCCTCTTATTTTACATTATTCCTTCCAACTAACCATGCACATAACTAAATTAGCCACCATATTATTGTTCTATTTTCCTCCTAGGTTTGGGATGCAAAACATTCCTAGTCCAAAGATGAATCTAAATATGGAAGGGTTTGAGATTTTACTTGTAAAATTTCTTCCTTCCATGTGGCTCTTTAAGCTTTTGGACCATAACACATCTATTGCTTCATTCCTCCACCACCTCCAATTGATGGTCTAGGTGCCTATCAATACACAAGACCATATCACTCTCTTTGAAATGCCACTCCCCTCCCATCCAAATTTGTGCATCCAATTATACCTTTTGTTGCTATCTTGATTAGAGTTCATTGGTAAACTTGATCTTGTCTATTCATACACCTAGTAACTTGAAGAATTCTTAAAACCTTTGATAAGGGAATGCACTTTTTCTTCAAAATCAACCGTATATTTAAATTAAGGAATTTTATAGTATCATTTATAATTATCCACTTTTGCAGTTCATCAAGTTCATGTATAGTACTCTCCCTCTTGGTCTAGCCTCACGTCCTACTTGACTTTTTTAATTAAAAAACAAGCTCTACTTGATGCAAATTTTGGAGAATACAAGAATACACTAAAATCCAAGAAATGAAATTCAATTATAATACAAAACACCACCCATCTGGAAAACAAGAGAAATATATATTAAATTTTGATGTCTTTCCAATATTTATTGTATATTGCATCCAATAGATACACTTTTTACAAAATATTTGCTTGCTTAGCTTTAGCTACTATTGCTGCTCTCCTCTGAGTTGACAAAACAGTGGGTTCACTGAAAGATTCTACAAGCTACCCAGCATCATAAACACCTGTCGAAGCACCCATAGCAGCAGCCGCCATGATTCTTCTTGCTAGTTTCTCTCCAAAAGTAGATACATCCCACATTGGGTATAGAAGATTATCAAGAAATTCATTTTCTAGGCCTTTGCATACCCACATGGTCTTTGTCATGTGAATAAGATTGATTTGAAAAAATAAATTAATGTAATGGAGGGCATGAACCAACTAACACCCATAGATTTTGAGCTGAAGGTAAACTTCATTGATGATTAAATATCTGATCTCATCTTCATTCTAAATGCATCTATAGAGAATGGATTAGGAAGAGGCCATTTTGGACTATCAAAGTTAGGGAGAGGAATAGGAGGGAGGCTTCCATATGCACCTTCTCTTCGAGGAACTTGGTAACATGAATTATAGAAAAAAATACTAGACTTTGTCAAGGAGGCAGCACTCCATCCTGAGAACATTAACTCCTTGATATTTGAATGGAAAGCTTAAAATATTCTTGTGAGACTATCCAAAGGCTGGGTTTCAACTTTGGTAGAGGGAAAGATATCTACATAGAAAGCAAAGAAAGATGTTAATGGGCCAATCAATCTATCTCTCTCACTCTCTACCTACCTCTCTCTCTCTCTCTCTCTCACACACACACACACACACACACTTCTCTCTCTCTCTCTCTCTCTCTCTCTCTCTCTCTCTCGATATGGCTAGGTGATGATGTGGCACATGGGGTGCCAGATGCTAACATGGCACGATAAGGTGCCATGTGGCACTTTGGTGACCAAGCCTAGGGATGTGACCTTGACCTTGAGGATAAGGTTGGGTGGATTTTGTGCCACGTGTCAACAAGGAAGCAACCAAAATCTTGTGGGATTTTGACAAAATCTTCTGAAGATTCCATTCGCATAGAGGTTGGAGTTGCGCTTGTAGTTAGACGTCCATTGTAGAGGTACTTCTATTAGGCATCGCTCATGGAGGCAATGGAGCGTCATTGGTGACTGCACAGGTCAAGCGTTGGATGGCTGGTGCTATAGTTTAGCTTGCGTGGGTTGTCAGACCGATCAATCGATGAGTTGGGATCTAGGAGAAGCGCTAGTTATAGAGTCAAACGGAGCTTGAAGGAGATGCACGCTGTGAGCAAGAAGTCGATGGAAGATGCCTTGCAGGAGGCTTATGAAGGTTCAAGAGGCGTGGTGTGGAGGCAGCTGTGAGGCGCTACTCGTTGGTCAATAAAGGTGTCGACTGTGAGTAGAGACTAGGAGCAGCTCGTCTTGTTGTCTCGTAGGTGGTTGTGGGAGCGTTGGCACTGGGGCATTGCTAATGGCATGATGGGAAGTAGGTCTTTGTTGCAGGACGTATGGAGCTTCCGTTTGACTGAGTGTTCATTGAAGTAGCCAGTGCCTATGAGCTTTAGAGCTCATGAAAGGCATTGCATCCTCCTTGATGTCTGGAGTCGTCATGGCGATTGAAGGTTGACTGTGTGAGCTTTGTGGGCATCGGATGGAGAAGGCTCATGAGCTAACACCTTGTCAGAGCGCTTGTAGATGATGGAGGCAAGGGCAATTGGAGCAGATGCTAGTTGTTGTGAACCCATGTGTTGGAGAGGCATTTGAGCCTATTGCAAGAGCTACAGCTTGTGGCTATAGACAATAGGAGAAGGTGGGCTACATATGGAATGCCTGTGTGCTGTTGAAGAAGATGTGGATAACAGCAATCAACGATGGACGTGCTACTGTGTAGAGGATTTGCAATCACAAGGTTGGCTATAGACTATTGCCCATAGATGGACCAGCTGAAGTAGATGAAGCCAAGGATATCTTAGGAGGCTGCCCGTGAGCTGGGAGGCCTTTGAAAACGTAGGCTATTGTAGGATGCCTTCGTGAAGTTGTGTGCAATCTCTCACAGTAGGCTTTCTCTCAATGAGCTCACAAGCCAGTTCTCTCTCTCACTCACAAAAAGAAACTCTCAATGAATCACTTGAGAAACAAGGAAGGAGATCTCTCTCTCTCTCTCTCTCTCTCTCTCTCTTACTTACATGCAATGATGGAAAACTCTCTCTCTCTCACTCAATGGATGGAATTGTATCAACATGGATGGAAATTCTCACAAGTAATGCAAAAGCTCTCTCAACGGAAGAGAACACTCAAGAACGCTTAATCTCTTGATCTCTCAATCTCTCTCACAAGGATGGTGCCTCAACGGAAGGTAGAACAATGCTCTGATACCATGACAAAATATGAAGAGGGGAGAGGAGAAGAGTAGAGATGAGGAGAGAGGGCATAGCTAGAGAGCACACCACAAATGACTATTTGTACACTAGATTTAGTTGAAAATGTAGAATATATGCAAACCCATTTAAGGTTATGGTTAGGGCATCTAACCATTTCCTTTATAGCACTCTATTGGGTTAGTGCTATGCACATATGATCACATAATGTTGAGCATGATCTCTCAATAGGAGCTTGAGGAGGAAGGGTGGAGGCAACGTCTTGTGGGTCTAGCAGTGTTCTTCACTCGTGCCATTGAATAATGAGAGTTAGGGTTTTTAAAAATGTTTTATATAGGCCCATCATCTTTTGACACCCCCTTTAATTCTTCTATCCCTCTTGACCATTTATCTCCCTTGCACTCTTCCTACAACTTCTATCCCCTCTCGTAATGGACCTGCACAGCAGTTCGAGAGCTCCTCACACAATCTTTCCTCCTCCTCTGTAGCACAGTGCAAGAGCCCCTCCTCCCTTGATCTTGAAATTGTGACATATGGGAGCTCCTCTCTCGCTCTTCAAAAGCCCAATTTGGATGCTCTCCAAAACTTCACTAGGTTGGTACAAGAGGTGAGCATGAAGGAGGAGCAACTAGTCTGTCAAGGTCAGAAGATTACCATGAATGAAAGCGTGATTGAAAATGCTCTAGGAATTTTTGGAGGCAGTTTGCAAGCACACTTTTTTGAGAAGCAATGGAAGGGACATGATAATTGCATGGATGGCGAATCCCAATTGTCATCTCAGTTCACAGAAGTTACAATGCACCTGATGGCATCTACCCTCAAAGGAATTTTTGAGCAATAGGAAAGGTAGATGTCTCAGAATGTGACTTTTCTACAAGAGAAAGTCACTGATGCAGCAAAGACAAGGCAACTTGAGAAAAGTCTCAGGGAAGGTGCAGAAGCCAAGGTAGAGGAGGCACAAGCGAGGGCCTTGTAGGCACAAGAGCAAGCTGAGGCCACTACAAAAATGGTCGACATGGAAAGGCATAGAAGACAAGAAGCAAAGAAGCGCATGAAGGAGCTCCGAGATAGGCTCAAAGGAGTGAGAAATGATGGGGACATGGTGGACAAGGAGCTAGAAAAGATGCGAAAGGATAAGGCTTTGTTTACTATATGTTGAATGCATGCCTATGGAGAGGTTGGATGTAAGCCATGTTACAACATCATGGGCATCATTGAGTTTTTCTTGAGGGCATGCTAATTGGTGGTTAAATAGAGCTTGCTTAATAACAGCACTGCATCCATCATGTTCATCCTTGCCATGGCTAGAGACCCAAAGAAATTCCACATCATGTCTAGACCGCCGGTCAAGTATTTGAACCTTGAGACAAAGTAGAATCCACGTGCTGATTTAAATTGAGAGGCAACACCATCTGACCACACCCAATGTTGTTTTATATTTTTTGCATGGAGATTTTCCTTTTTCAGCCATTCCCAATGCAGTAGAAAAGCATGGTGCACAAATAGGAGGATGTCATGTTCCCTATCATCTGAAATGTAGAAATGGTAAGTGTGTTTCATTGACCTAGACTCCTGTGAGTCAACAAGCAGATTGGCATTAGGCTTGGAAGAATCAAGCAAATGACTATATGCAATATGCACAAGAATTGTTATCTGTTTGTTGTACCAATGAGCACTTTGTATCTCATCTTATTCTTGAAAAGAATAATTTTCTACAAAATCTATGACAGATACAATAATGTCACCGAGAAAATTGGCAAGACATGTTCTGAACTACTTATCCTGCCAACAACTGGCTGTGAAATTGTGAAACACATATTTTGGGATGGATTAAACCACGTGACCTATAAGCTCCCTTGGTTGGGTGCTCTTATATGACAGTAGCCATCTCTTTTTATCAGATCCTTCAACATTGACATTTTCAAATCTCCTCCATTTTAGAGCAACATGGTTTTCTTCCCTCATTTCCTTTGATGCTTGTTTGTAAGACAACGATCGAACACTTGATAGGATTGAGTGACGAAGAAATCCGTGCCCCATGCGACCTCAAATCTTTTATGCAATCAAATGCTATCCTGAGCATTTGACCTTATGTACATGAGTTGCGTGACCAAATGGCACGGTCAGATGTTAAAGTGATAGTCAATTAAAATTTTCCTTCGAGTGTTGGGAGATCCTATAGGTCAATGGGAATTATATGCAAAGGTGAGAAATGCAGCCTTCCCTATCAATGGAGCGGAGAAGCTTGAATGTCTTCTTCTTCAGCTTTAAATTGTAATGCTTGCATGTGCCATGAATGCATTCAATCCTGTGCCAGTCACGGTCTCCCTATGGACAAACCACTGGCTCCCACAAAGACCTCAGGCTATAAAACTTGCCCTCCCTTGCAACACATGATGAGGATCCAGATGGCCTATAGAATACGCATTCATTGGGGAGGCATGGACATCGATCCCCATGGAGCAATGCTCCAAGATGACCATATCTCAAGTCATTCATAGCTTGCTGCAGGCCAGGTCAAACTCTATGTGTGTTTTGCAACAACAAACATTCATGTCTTTGAGTTTCTTGATGTACCAGGGCTTACAATGCTCAAAGCTTCTCTGCCCAATTGAAATGTCCGGATTTTGATCCACAAACTTGAGATACAACTTCGTGTACTAACCCAATATGCGGGAACAACAGAACAATGAGCCCTCTTTTTGCTACTACTAAAAGAATACAAAACACAGTCTAATTAAAGTATATAGTGAAGCAAAACAATTTTCAACCACCGCGCTGATTTTGGACAGTCACAATTTCCTATATATGATTTGCCAACTTGTTTGCTAAAAACCTTATCGTTTTTTACATTGGTTGTGCTTACCAGGCTTTGTTTCTTGGATAAACGTGATGTTGTGTTGCTCTTTACTGGCTAGCTAAATGCGTTTGATCTTCTTATGAGCTCGTAAGGACTCCTTGAGGCCTTGTATGTTGATGCTTGACTTTTACCTCCAACTCGGCTTGACTAGTTTGGTGCTTGTATGGATGCCATTCATCTGCGAGGCTAGGCTCAATTGGTTTAGTACTATTGTAGGTGTCTCCACAATCCATGGACTTATCTGCCTATACTTGTTGATCATGGCCCTTCCAAAAAGATTTTGGACTACTTTCAGGTCTTTTAAGCCTATACTTGTTGATCATGGCCCTTCCAAGATTTTAGACTACTTTTAGCTCTCTTAAGCCTTGTATAGTGGTAATCTCATGTTGTCACAACTCAAGAATCTTGATGTAAGCATTAAGTTTCAAGGCTTGTATACGTCCTACTACACCACCCTAATGCCACAATTTCTAGTTTTGGCTTTAGGCATAGCTAATGTATTTTGAATTTCTTCTAAAGGCTTGCCTTACTGAAAAACATTGAGATGAATCAATAAAGACTTCTTCAATGATCTTTTGACCAGTCAACCGTTCGGGCTTGCTTGCATGATGCGTTTGAGACCTTAGAAATCCACATAAATATTAACCAATAATAATAAACATTGACTAGTATAAAAGGGAAGCGGGCTAGTGGTGGGGTGGGGTTCTCCCTAACAAGCAAGAGATCCCGAAGAGAAAGTATCAACTAGTGGAAGATCTTGACATCCCCACATCGAAGATGAGGGAAGAGGGTGATGCAACACCCTTTCAAGCTCAAAATATCAACTAGAATCATAAGTACATAACATTATGGGGATACCTAGTAGGGAATCGAGAAGCTACACAAGCTCACAATCCCATCTTGATCCCCTAGCAAGGATCCCTAGTGAAAATCTGCATACACTATCTAGCAAGGGTACCTAGACTGGAATCAAGAAGCTATACAAGATCATACTCCCATCCACATAGCCATGGACACACCTCCTATGATAAAATGAGACCAACAACTCCAATAAGTATGTGACGTCATTGAAGGTGCTCCATATGTGCAAAGCTGAAGCCTTTATATGATTAATGCGAAGGATACATGAAATTTGCATAATCAAGAAATTGTAGAACAACAAAAAATGCAAAGACAAAGAAAGGAAGAATTTCACTATCAAGAGCTACCTTACCATGATCATTGATGCCATGGATTTCAAAAGACAAATGTACCTCATTTTAAATTGATTAGAAAGAGGAGAAGGTCATTGCATATTTGTATGGTGAGTTAATTCTAAATGATAAGAAATAATCTAAATGTTACAAATTTTAATTGACATATAAGTCTTCCCAAAGTGCTAAATTCTAATGTGCATCTTTGACAATAAGTGGAAGAAAAGAACAGAGCTAAAACTATAGTGTGTCACTGCAAACCCCTTCAACAAACTCGAGTTGCAAGAATGGCTTCTCCGGCCTCCAGCACTTCACAGTATGACATTGCTTCTCATAATTCTCGTCTTTTCCGTTTTCCGAATCGATGAATTTGATTCGGCGCATGCTTACGTAACTATTACTACACCTCTCCTTTCAGGGATAGCTACCGCAGAGAACCCAGGAAACCTCCTTTCAAGTTCTTGGTGCCTTTGATTTATGCTCCAGTGTTGCCACTGAGTATGAATTTACATTCTCGCAAGTCGTGCTTCTGTCCTTCAGATCGGGTTATGCTTGTGCTCACACAGTTTCTTGTTGCCATGGCAGTTAGAATTGGTTTGCGACATAAGCCTGTCATCAGGGATCGAGTATTTACCGTTGTTTTGGGTGCAGCTTTGGTACATGGGATCTACCTTGTGTATCCAAATATGTTGTTTTCTATTTTTGCATTCACACGTTACACACAAAATTTCAAGCATTAGGAAAGCTTCTTCCTTCGTCAACTAACGCAGGACAAGTGTTTGTCCCATTTTTACTTTTTTTCTTGACACTTATCACTACAGAACCGATCTTTATGATGCGGAGAGCAAGTAAACAGACGTCCATTCTGCGGAGTAGGCCTTGTTCTTTCTTGTGAGTAAGAGATGGAGCTCCTTGCATTCACAGCGCCATTGCTGCCCTCTGTTATTGAATGTGTAAATCAGATGTGAAAGTCTTATTCATTAAATTTTTTGACAATATAACATGATATCGATTCAGGTTGACTGATTACAGTTTTTGAATCAACCAGTCAGCCTACATATATAGTACCAGCGTCTTTATTGGCTTTTTGTCAAAGAACGTTACGAAAGCTCTACATTCCTTGTTACTGGGGACCACCCCTGCTCTGTCTGCAAACATACATTCGTACATAGTTCATTTCTGTGCAGCTGATCGCAGACAACCTATTTATTTGGCTGAGGGATCTCTGCATACGCTTTTATTGTGCTCTTCCCATGTGTTTTGGTTAGTTCCAAGTTTCTTTCTATCAAACTGAGATTGAGACAGTAGATGGTTTTGCATCTGCAGGCTTTGTCTTGTGAGTAAATGTGTTGTTTTTGGCATGACACGTCACTCACAGTCAGCAAGTGGAGTGACCTGTGTTTGACTCCTTTCAACAATATCTCTCAGCAGGACGTGAGGTTTTCCTGGTTTTGGTGATTTAAGAGCATTGCAGGAGTAGATTGTTACTGATTCAGTCTGCTTTTTCTCTTTGAAACTATGAAAGAGTTCTTCATGACTTTTTTTGGGGGCTTACAAATAGATGCTCGTGTGTCTAGTATGTGGATATGCATTCTCGTGTGAGACCATATGTTGATACAATGGTCTGTGCACTCAAGGAGGTGCTGATAATGTTGGTGGGAATGCCATGGTGCTAGTTCCTAATATAGGTGATGGAATTGATGGTTTCACTTTGCCTATGACCACACATTTACTTTCTATACGACGAATGTGGCTTTTGTCCTGATATAAATTGACCACTATATTTTTTTCTAGAGATATGATGCTACATATCTCGGCATCTAGCTGCACCATTTCATTTGACATCAAGGTGATGGACACAACCTGACAGTACTGTAATACCCTTTCTAAATTAATGTGGTTGCTTGAGGCAGTACTCCATGAACTGATGTTGTATTTAGATCTTTCAGGCTGTGAGAGAGTACCCCTAAAGTCTTTATCTCCTTTGAAAAGAACTTTCACGCAACTTCCTGCAGTAGTTTGGAAAACAAATCCAGAGCACAGCAGCATCAACGTCTTGAAAATCATTAGGACCTATGAACCAGAAAGTAACTTACGACTCCAGAAACCATTAAGGAGCCAAGAAAGCCCACGATCTAAATACAATATAAGTTCATGGAAGCATAGGGTCAGTGCCCCACCTGTGAACGCGCAAATGAGGAAAGCGACGGGGCTTGATACTACAGGATTTTGGGTGTGGGTTGTGCTACATGTCCACAGACAGGGGAGTGAGAGGGACTGCCATGTGGAATTGAACACGCTGCCATGTGGGTATTGATCAAGCGGACTCTCTAGGGCAGCCACATGGGCAGAGGATCTGTTGTGGCCCTGCAGCCAAGTGGGCTGCTGTGCAGGTCTGCACAGGTGCTGGCATAGGCCCTGGAGTTAGGGAAGATTGGTTTGTCTATAGTATATTGCTTTGTCCAAGTTTGCTTGTGAAGCAATACGGTTGCAAAGGCTTCTAGTGAGCTTGGGTTGTCTAAGGGGAAACACTTAGATCACAATTTCTGTGGAAAGGTAAAGCACATCAATATTTCCTGTCATTCCATTTGCCAAGTTGCCAAACCTATCCACCAAGGCTTCGTGATGTGAGTCCCATATTCAAGAGACGATTTACATACCTAAGTAATCCATTTGATTGGAATTTCATAGTGTTAACATGCACTTAGTTCATTTATCATGCATTGAGTTCTTGCATGCATACCTTAAGTTTTGCATTGAGTACTTGCATGCATACCTTAGGTTTTGTATCCATAGTGTTAGCATGCACTTAGTTCATTTATCATGCATTGAGTCCTTGCATGCATACCTTAGTTCATTTATAATGCATTGAGTTCTTGCATACCTTAGGTTTTGTAATGAGCATTATAGCATAATAAATAATATATGAACAATATGGCATTTAATTTTATGCATTAGGCTAGGATTTGACCTACTTTGGTTTTTCACCAAGGATCAAGTCATTGCATAATAATCCTCTCTAATTAATCTCATGTGCATAGGATAGTTGGATATGTCCCACTTGGAGACCTTGCCACATAAACACTATGATGAATTGAGAATATTTGACTCACATGAAGGGATCCTACCTTTTTTTTGGAACTACCAAAGTAGGAAGGTGAGGCTAATAGGATCCTAGCTTGGTGGTTGAGGTAGAGATCGTGCATGAGTTTAACCCTTAGCTAGGCTCGACTAGCACCACATTTTTTTCAAAAAGTGAAAACATTGGTCTAATGGAGGTGACCTACAAAGAAAAGATCTATTAACATTTGTACTAGAAGACCTCACGGGTCTCTGAGATAGTACAAGTAACCAAAAAGGTGACTTTGTACATATGGATAACCAGCGAATCGGGGGATGAGTGCACTAAGCTAGCTCCTCTCGAGTTATTATAGGGCATAATGACATTCCAATATCATAAGGTGGCCTTGATAACGTCAATTTAAGACCGAGAATCTTTGGGTTTGGACTTTGAAGTCCTTAATTAATGCTGGCCCATCTTGATAAACCACCCATTTTCCTACTTTGCTAGCAACAAAGTAAATAGAGTTAATCTTTATTTAGAGCAAGAATCTCGAGTGAAGAACATGATGATCTCACGGGTTATTGGTTTGAAAGATGATTGTTATCATGATGATGAGGAGAAAGACACACAATATAATCATATGCTTTAAGTAGTACCACAAGTTGAATAGGGTGAAAATGATATATGCAATATCAATCAAAATGGCACACAAGCACAAAACTACTTCAGAGGGAGGGCCGCAAGCGTTAAGATCCTTAGACAAACACATAAGTTGAAGGATACAAAGATTCAGAGATCTGAGGACTCACCACGATATAGCTCAAACAAAGAAATAATGAACTCACTAAAGTAAAAAAAGCTCGCATAGAACTTACTTGATTAGTGATCACCTCCTTAACCATGGAGACAAATTGTTATATTGGTGGAGAGAATCACCGTGTTTGAGTCAAGGTTTTCAAGGATGTGACTGCAAATTTTGGTGCTAAGGCAGAAACAAAGAGAAGAACAATACTTACAATCAAGAAAATGAGTTCCAATGCTTTGTTATAGATGTCTCAAGATAACCTTAAGAAATTTGTTAAGCACAACTTCATATAAAAGTGGCAAGCTACACCATTCAGAGAGAGTGTCCAAGGGTTGCCTCAAAATATTGTTGTGTTTGTGGTGGACTTTGTAGAAAGCTACTCATTCAAGGAACAAATTGCAATACAATACATGTAGTGCCATTCAAATTAGGTCACTATTCTTGTTCAAATAACATATGTTTGGACAAGGGTCATGGAATGAAAAACCATCTATTACTACACATCTGATGATAAGGTGCATGACACTCTATTTATTAACAATATTTCAAGCTACATGACACTTGGTTTTTGCTATAAGATTTACTAGTACGACAATATTGGGTTTGGTCAGATGGTGCAGCTTCTCAGTTTAAAGCAAAGTGTGCTTCCTTCTTTGAAAAGAAGGGTGTCCTACATTAATTGGCATGATGATGACATGGAATTATTTTGGCTGTAGGCATCCACAGGGGGATTACAATGGAGCACGGGATGTTGTGAACCAAGATCTGATACATAAGAAAGTGAAGCTACATGTGGTTCTGATGTAGTGTGTTTTCTTCCATCCAAACTCTCAAGCCACCTACCCATGAAAATAAAGGGATATCAAAAGTGTTTTGGGAGATCAAAGAAGGAGAATCAGACCAATTTGTTGTGAAGAGAGTGGGAGAGAAGTAAGGAGTCTCACTTGCAACTTTCTCACATACACAATGGGAGAATACACACAAAGGTGGAGACTGAAAACAATTTTTCTCTTCTTAGTTGTAAAAGCTAAAAAAATCTCTCTTAGTACAAAAGAAATAGGTGAATTCTATATGTGGGTCTCAAACCAAACTCAACTAACCTAGATGGCATACTAACTGAGCCACTAACTAGAGTATATAAAGATAGCTTTCATCCAGCTATTATTCATGGGCGGTGTACCAACCGCATCTGCAGCTAACAAGTTGGTGACATAAGTGCACAATGGTCACCTTGGCATATCACGAGTAGAGCTCGATATCTCAACACTCCCCCTCGAGCTCAATCCCAATTCCTGCACACCAAGAAGGTCTCTGAACTTGCGTAGCTTCTCTGCGCCCAATGCCTTCGTGAATATGCCAGCTACATGATCCTCTGTGCTGACATAAACTAGATCAATAAAACCTACTAGAACCTTCTCTCGCACATAGTGATAATGCACCTCAATGTGCTTTGTTCTAGCATGATAGATTGGGTTATTTGCCAAGTGTATACTGCTCATGTTGTCACAATAAATGACAACTGGCCCATATCATAAAGTAGCTTATGCAACCAAGCCGCCTCACATGTAGCCATTGCTACACCCCTGTATTCAGCCTCTATGCTCGAACAAGGCAACTGTAGGCTGATTCTTGCTGCTCCAAGTGACTGCAGCACTCCCAAAAGAAAACACATATCCACTGGTAGATCGTCTATCAGAAATACTACCAGCCCAATCAGCATCGGTGTATCCATGCAACTGTATCTGAACCCCAGTCTCATAAAATAGTCCATACTGCAATGTGGACTTCACATACCTCAGTATGCCTCTAGTCGCATCCAAATGCGGTTTCCTTGGAGCCTACATAAACTGACTTACCAACCCAACAACATAGCTCAAATCTGACCTGGTAATAGTCATATAAATCAAACTTCCTACTATGCGTCTGTACATAGTAGGGTCTGCTAGAAGCTCACCTGTATCTGTGCTCAACTTCACATTCTGCTCCAAAGGAACTGAAATAGGCTTACAGCTTGTCATCCCATATATGGACAGCATGTCCAATCCATACTGCCTCTACAAGAGCCATATCTCACTTGTGGATCTTATCACCTCAATGCCCAATAAATAACGCAGCTCTCCCAAATCCTTCATCTCAAACTTCTGCTTCAATAGCATTTTCACATGAAGGATATCTTCATCACTATCACCAGTGATGATCAAATCATCAACATAAATGACAAGCAGCATAATGCCTTTCTCTATTTTTCTCACATAAAGTGAGAAATCTGCCTTGGAAATCTGAAAGCCAGTAGTGACAAGATACTGTCCTATCTTGTCAGGCCATGCTCTGGGTGCTTGCTTCAAGCCATACAAGGCTTTCTTCAACCTGCAAACAACTCAGGATGAACAGCATGTACATAACCTGGTGGCTGCTCCATATAGACCTCTTCTTGCAAATCACCATGCAAGAAGGCATTCTTTACATCCATCTGATGTAAAGACCATCCCTTTGATGCAGCCATAGCAATGACTGCTCTTACAATTGCCATCCTTGCAACCAGACTGAATGTTTCTTCATAATCAATGCCATATGTCTATGCATACCCCTTGACAAATAATCTTGCCTTGTATCTGCTCATAGAACCATCTGCATTGTGCTTCACCTTATAAACCCACTTGCAGCCAATTGCATTCTTGTCTTTAGGCAAAGGCACCAATTCCCATGTAGCATTTGCTTCCAAGGCATCCATTTCTTCATCCATGGCTTTCTCCCATTTTTCTTTTCCCATGGCTTGCTCAAAAGAACTGGGTTCCGGTTCGTGTATCACCCGTGTATCACTTTGACCATATAGGCATAGTGAATGGCTGTAAATCCATCATATTTCAGCCTATCCATAGGATACTTAACTCTGGTAGACCTGCGCAAAATAGGCTCACTACCAGGTGCTCTCAAAACATCCCTTGTCTTCCTTACTCCAAGTGTAACAACAGAAGGAATACCCAACTCATCATCAAGGCTCTGTTCTGAGCCACTGGATTCACCATCCACATAAGAGTGACCTGCATTCACATCAACCATGGGCTGATCTACTTTCTCTTTTCCCTTTCGTGATACTTGCATACCACTATCTGCATTGCTTTGAGGAGATTCTCCTGATCTCAATCTGCCTGTCCATGGCGAAGTATGTGAACCATTGCTAGAGGACACTACAGGTCCACTAATATTTTGTGATTGCTGCTATGAATTCTGTGCAGCATTACCATTTTGTGTATCTACATCATCAATCACATTTACTGGTTTATACCAGCTGCTCATCTCATCAAAAACAACATCTCTGCTCATTGTAAACTTACAAATAGAAGGGTTATAGCATCTATACCCTTTCTACTGCAGAGAATAACCAAAAAGATGCACTTCTTAGCTTTTAGATCCAACTTTAATGTCAACTCATCTGGCACATGAACATAGGCAATGCAACCAAAAACTTTCAAATGAGAAATATCTGGTTTCCTACAAGTATACCTCTCCTCTAGTGTCATGCCATGTATTGCTGCAGTGGGAGCCCTATTCATTATGTAGACTGCTATAGCAATTGCTTCAGCCCAATAATAATTTGGCAGGTTTCTTTCATTAAGCATGGCATGAGATACCTCTCCAATATGCCAAGTCCATTTTGCTGTGGGGTATGACTGCATGAATATTGTTGCTTCATGCCATGCTCCTGCAGGAACCTTGCAAACTTATTTGAGAGGTACTCTCCCCCTTCATCTAACCTTAGGCATTTTATTTGCAGGCCTGTTTGTTTCTCAACCATAGCTTTAAAAGTTTTGAAATGTCCAAACACTTCACTTTTCTTTTTCATAAAATACACCCAAACTTTTTTGTTGTAGTCATCAATACAAGTGACAAAATAATGATAGCCTCCAATAGATGCAGCATTAGTAGTCCACACATCAGAGTGGATTAATTCCAATGGCCTCTTACTCTCTTGAACATGTCTATGAAATGGTTTCCTTGCCTGCTTTCCAAATTGACAGGCTTCACATACCTTATGCATTTCTGCAACCTTGAAAGTAGGCAGTCTTACAATAATATTTTGGGCCTGCATTAATTTAAGTCGTCGTACATTAACATGACCAATGCATTCATGCTAGATATCAATATCTGCAACTACGCCGGTCCCATGTGCAAACATTACTGCACTCAATTCAGGCATGTCCGCATCCAACGTAAACATCCTGCCCTTCTTCTTCCCTTTTGCTATCAAGCGACCTTTATTTTTCATATCCTCAACAAAGCATCCATGAGGATTAAATCTGACCTGCAAGCCCTGCTCAACCATTTGACTAACAGAAACCAGATTCTTGGTGATATTCGGGATGTGAAATACATCAGACAGGTATTTCTTTTTCCCATCCTACATAGACAAAGGACTTTTACCAATCTGCACAATAGGATGTGCAGTATCATCACCAGTCTCCACAAATCCTGGTCTTTCCATTTTCCTTACATCTTGCATCCATTTTGCATGACCTATCATGTGGTTTGATGCACCTGAGTCAACATACCACACATCATTTCTTTCTTTTGCACTTGTCATAGAATTGGTCATGTGTTGCACCATAGACAAATGCTCAATTCTGTCATCACCCTGTCTACTAGAGGATGTATAATTCCCTCGGTACAATTTTCCATTCATGATGTCATTCTACTTTTTGTAGCAGTCTTTAGCCATATGACCCATTTTATCACAGTAGTAGCATTCAACATTGCTGTTTGCATTTTGGCCTCTCTACCATGGACCATGACCTCTTTGGCTCCCCCTGCCTCTAAAGTTACCACGTCCTCCTCCATAGGACTGGTTTTCTTGAATTTGCTGCATACTTTGATTTCTGCCATGGCCTCCAGATCAGCCTGCTCTACCTCTACCTCTACCTCTTCCAGCATTTGAGTAGAAGACAGCTTCTTTTGAAGTTCCTCCTGAAGAAGATGCACCACCATTTCTCTGCTCTTCAGAAATTAGAAGAGCAATCAACTCCTCAAAATCAGGAAATTTTTCACGAATGGCAATGGATGTCCGGAATTGTGCCTAATCCTTTCCTAGACCATTCAAGGTCACAGAAACTAAATCATCATCTTCCATTGGCGACCCAAGGGAAGCAAGTGCATCTGCAATCTTCTTCACCTTCATGTGGTAGTCATTGATGCTCATATTTTCTCTCTACACATTATGTAACTCCTGCTTAAGTTGCATTTTCTGGCTTGTGTATTTGTGCTATACGTTTTTGTCAAAGTATCCCACGCCTCCTTCGGCATGCTTGCATCCTGAATATGCACAATCATAGAATCTGAAATACTTATAGACAGCCAATACATAGCTTTTCTGGCTCTCCCATGCCATCCTTTAAATGCCTACAACTCCTGTTGATTGGGAACATTAGGAACAACTGGTTCTTGTCCAGCTCCAGTAATGAACTCCCAATAGCCTTTTTTCTTAAGGGAATTCGTCATTCTAAACTTCCATGCTTGGAAGTTGTTCTTGTCAAGCTTTTCAGTGACTATCTGTGAAAGAGCATCAGACGCCATTACAAAACACTGCAAAAATATTCTGTCACTGCAAAAATCACAACTTCTGTCTCATAAGGGCAAATCTGCAAAACTGACGAAAGTGGTATTTGACCACATAGTCACTTCCTAGTGACAATTTTGCATCAACAAGCAATAAAAATGATTCTGTCACTCCCAATATCTCTGCGCACAGGCATACGATGCGATTTCTGTGGTAACTTTTCACAGACTTGCAGAACAGTGGTTGCATAGCAAAAAACAGGGCACTTTTTTGAGTGCTTGTGGAAGGCTTTGCCCTCTCCCGTAGCATATACTACCCTCTCGCCACACCACGAAGGGCGTCCCAATCTGAGACAGTGCACTCTTGCACTTTCCGACTGTGCTACCTGTAGAGATTTGCTCCCAAACTCGAAAAAGGAAAGCAACACTAATCCTCTTACCAAGACACCGCAAACTTGGTTTGATTTCTTAAGCTCCTTACGATGAACCAAGCTTTGATACCATGTGAAGGGAGTGGGAGAGAAGTAAGGAGTCTCACTTGTAGCTTTCTCACATACACAATGGGGGAATACACGCAAAGCTGGAGGCTGAAAATAGTTTTCCTGTTCTTAGTTGTAAAAGCCAAAAAAATCTCTCTTAGTACAAAAGGAATAGGTGAACCCTATATGTGGGTCTCAAACCAAACTCAACTAACCTAGGTGGCATACTAATTGAGCCACTAACTACAGTACATAAAGGTAGCTGTCATCCAGCTATTATTCATGGGCGGTGTACCAACCGCATTTGCAGCTAACAAGTCGGTGACATAAATGCACAATGGTCACTCTGGCATATCACGAGTGGAGCTCGATATCTCAACATTTGTAAGGTGGGACTATGATCCTATTCCAATGGTGCAACCGTGGCACTTTATCCCTAGATTCTTAGAGTCTCTCAAGAAATGGACAAATTTGTATGGTGGGACTGTGATCCTATTCCAATGGCATGATTGCAAGGTGATGGGGGGCTAGACGATCCCTTTGATGGCTACTCTAGTAGCCATCTGGTAGGATATTATATTCACATCGTGTGCCATTTTGGAGCACGGTACTCCAGGCTCGAGAGCGACTGTCAAGATGTGGGAGTGCTTCTGCCAGACATGGCTAGTAGGAGTTTTTTGCACCCTTTCTGCGAGGGGTATTCGTTGGGCATATAGACCACTAGCATGGTTGCTAGCACTCTCTATAGGCAATGAGCCATGAGATCCAAAAATGAATGGTTGTTCTTCTAGATGTGAAGTCTTTTATCTATGGTGTATCGGCCTTAGGCATGTTTAGAATGATTGAACATAAGCCGAAAACAAAAAGCGGGGAGTTGAATAGCTCGTTTTTCTTTTAGTTTCAAAAGAGAGTTTGATTGAGTATGCATGTGCTTTCTAAGTTAGGATTGTAGTTTTGCATCTTTGTAGGAAGCGGTACGTAAGTGTAAGGGGTCCATTTAGTTTTCTATGTTTTAAATGAGAGAGAGAGAGAGAGAGAGAGAGAGAGAGTGTGTGTGTGTGTGTGTTTATTAAAGTCTTCGAAAGACCGATGGGTCTATGAGACTGTGAATATCTTGGTACAAACGAGCTGTGAGGGTGGAGCTACTAAATGAGCATCCACACCGATGTAGAACACAAAAAATGCAGAGTGGTAGTACTAAGTACTAAGTATAGCGTACTAAGTATAGCATAGTCATGTTGGTGGTCGACTACATATCAATCACATCATCATCAACAACACATCAGGGTGGATGAGGCAATGGAGGCTTGAAATCGGTGATAGAGTGTTGTTGCCCACTCACGAGTGCGACTGTGTGACATCTCCTGGTCATAGCTGTGCACCTAACAACGACGATAGCAACCCCTGTCAGCCAAGCTCCACCGACTCTAAACAAGGAGGAGATATCCCCAAGTGTAATTTGCATGCCAACCCTTTGTCTGAGCTGTCGAATCACTGGCTCTATGCCACGATCATGTGGAGGCCTCTCATCTCGTGGGGGTCCAAGTGATCTGGCTAAAAGAACTCCATGATATAGCTCTAAGAGGGATTTGCCATGGAAGAAGTTTGCTCCTGTCTCCATGATCGAAGTATCCTCTTGCGGTGCCTGACTACCTCATGACTGAAGCGTGCCAAGCATCTCTGATCTGGATAGGAGAGGAATCGAGACAAAACCCCAAAGCTATCTCTGAAGAGGCTGTAGAAACACCCTTGGATCTCATAGTAAATAGGACACCTAAAGATGAAGTGCTCCTCCGTCTAAACCTCTTGCATGTCACATAATGTGCACATGCGCCTCTCCTTAGGTAGGCGCTTTGCTCTGCCGCTCTCGATACAAAGTCTATGTGAAGAGACCTGGAATTGCCCAATAGAGATCCTTAGTGAGGGGGGTAAGTGGATTTGCGTGTATCCTGGTGGGTCAATGAAACCCTACTCTGTGATATGTAAGCAGTGATCTCTGTAGAAGCTAAGCTTCACTGAGAGTTCTCTCGGTCCCAACCATGTCCAGAATGTGTGTAGCTAGATCCTCATCACGGATTACTTGGTTGACCTCGTGTGACAGGAGGGGAGAAAACGGATCATCCATACTGTACTAGAAGGGAGGGAGTCTATCCATGTGGAGCCCCAATCGCTCAAAGCATCTCTGGTCACCTCCTGCTAAAAGTGCCATAGAGGAGGACAATGCTAGCCATGGTAGCCTGCTATGCCCAGACGTGTAATCCCCATACTCCTTGACTTGGTACAGATACGTGATGACCTGAAATATAGCATCTAGCTGTAATGGGGATGACCCAAACTCAGCCTGAATGATTTGGTGAGGAACAAATTACTTACCGCGAATCATCCGTGAGAGCATGAGAACTTGTAGCCGCTCCACACGATCCCGCTTTGTATCCGACAAGTTTGGACCCTAGCAAGGGCTGCCATACATCCTCGCTTGGCGAACCAAGGAGTAAAAAGCAGCCCCTTAGTCCGTGGTTCCTGAAAGCACTGCGTCTCTAGTCTGGCCAATGAAGTGTATCCTCTGCCCAAGCATGCCTGCATTGCGGGTCTCAGAGAGAGAGAGAGAGAGAGAGAGAGAGAGAGAGAGAGAGAGAGAGAGAGAGAGAGAGAGAGAGAGAGAGAGAGAGAGAGTTTATTCCTATTTTTTGGCAGATTTTGTTTCTTGATTTGCTTTTTTTTTTCCTTAGTCACCTTCTTCCTTTCTTCTTTATTTGTTGTTTTCTTTCTCTTTTGTTTATTTGACGTATTTTAGTAAGCACGGGGTTTGCCGAAGAGACTCCGTGAGTCTTGAGAAACCCAGTATACCTGCTTATGCTTGGGCATTGATGATGACATAAGTGTTGCTTTGCTTGCTAAGTATGTCTTCCTTTTGTTTTTCAAAAAGTTTTTGTTACCTCTTTTTTTTGCTCTTTCATATTCTCTTTTATTTTTTGTGTAGATTTTTGGACTTTAGAACAACAAAAAATCTAAATTTGTATGATTGGATATATTCTAGTCTTACAAAGGTATATATTGCAATAGTGTTTTATCCCCTTCTTGGGAGGTTGTGTTAGAATCCAAGAGCATGTGCCTAGCGTGCCCCCCGCCAAGACCGCTAGCACCTCACGGAAGTGCACAACCTTCATGGCCACTACGGAGGCTCTGGCATGTGTGTATGGCAGGTCCCCACCCCTGCCATAAGGCACCCTTGCCTAGCCAGCCCTCCAACCTCCACAAAAGGCAAGCTTGGGGGAATTGAAGATAGGAGGGGTAACTTGGACTATTTATGTCCCTTCATCTTCCACACACCTTTGTATGTGGGATAATTCAACCCTTTCTCCTTCTTCTTATCCCCTTTGTCCATGAGAGATTTGCACCTCCAACACCCCCCTCCAATCGATCATGGAGAGAGGTGGCCGCCGGGGATCAGACCCGGGCTCTGATACCATGTAAGAAAATAGTACGCAGCGGAAGATAACAACAAAACGCAAGTACACGATGGAAAGCTGGAGAGAATACAAAAATTCTGATATACCAAACTGCTGATACAACTGATGGTTGGCTGTCCACCCGTGCGCTCTACAGACAGAGCTTCGATGGTGATCTAGACAGATGCTGGACGGAGGACTATGAGCGTGAAGAACTGGTGATCTGATGATAGGGGGTGGCCACTTATATAGTGTAAGTGGTTGACGGTCGGCCCTGTAATAGGTAGTCGGCCTAATAGACAGTCGGCCTGGAAGACCAACCGACCCTTCAGAAAACATGCCGTCGGGCAGATGAAGGATCGCGCATAGGTCATACCGTCGGGCCTGGGGCTACCGGCAGCCCTTGGACCCTGCCGCTGGGGGCTTTGCCCCCAGACCCCCACCGGGGGCCTGCGCCCCCCGGACCCCCTGCTATCGGGGGGGCTATCGCCCCCCCGAACCCCCCCTTTGTGCAGACGGGTATCTACTCTTGGCTCCTAAGCCGTCTCATAACCATCTGGTCTACTCTAAGACCCCTTCCAGTGTCTAAACTGGGGATCCCTCCCAATATCTGATACCCATCATGGCTTCTCCTCATATGGGGGCCTTACAACATTGGGTACACAGAATATTGGTGGGTTACATGAGAGGTGGACATTTGAGCTAACTCTAACACCCCCCCTCAATGTTCACCCGAAGATGAACTATGTGATCGGACCAATGCCGAGTCGATGTAGATGCCGCAACAATAAATCACTCCCAAGAGCCTTCGTGAAGATGTCTGCGCAATTATCCTCTGTGGGACAATACTCCAGCTCTATGACTCCATCCTCGATGAGCTCTCGTACGTAGTGATACTGGATCTCTATGTGCTTTGTACGAGCATGGAACACATGATTCTTTGCAATGGCCATGCAACTCTGATTGTCGCATTTCAGAACCGTCGCATCTTCGATTGGAACTCCTATGTCTTGCAGGATCCTCCTTAGCCAAACTGCTTCACAAGCAGCAATGCATGCTGCCTTGTACTCAGCTTCCGTCGAAGATAGTGCCACTGTTGGTTGCTTCTTGCTAATCCAAGAGAACACTCCTGAACCAAGTGAGAAACAATATCCAGAAACTGACTTTCTAGAATCACAATCTCCCGCCCAATCTGAGTCACAGTAACCCGCCAAGGTCTTCCCTGCTCTGTAGGTAATGCCATACTCCAGTGTACCTTTCACGTACTTTAGCACACGCATCCCTGCTTTCCAATGGTTCTCTCGAGGTTGATTTGAGAACCTACTAAGTACACCAACTGCAAAGCTGATATCAGGTCTAGTGTTGCACAGAAAAATGAGACTCCCCACAAGTTTCCTATACTCCTTGATGTCGACAAGTGGTGATGCATCCTCCACTGAGAGCTTACCATTCACCTCCATGGGAGAGACCACGTCCTTACACTCGGTCATATCGAATGCCTTCAAGATCTCACGAGCATATCTCTGCTGAGAGATGAAAATCCTGCCAGGTTTTTGCCAAACCTCAATGCCGAGGCAAAAGTGCATGAGCCCCAAATCTGTCATCTCAAACTCGGAACTCAACGACTCCCTCAACTTTTGCAGCATCTTCTCATGATCTCCTGTGATGATCAAGTCATCCACGTAAAGGACTATTACCACATACTTGCCATCCTGCTTACAAACATACAGGTTAGCATCAGAAGCACTTTTTGAGAAACCAATAGATATGAGAAAGCTATCAATCCGTTGGTACCATGCCCTTGGGGCCTGTTTCAGCCCGTACAATGCCTTCTTTAGTTTGCAAACCTTGTTCTCTGAATTGGGCACCTCAAATCCTGGTGGCTGGAACACATATACCTCCTCCTTGAGATGTCCATTCAAGAACGCAGATTTCACGTCCATTTGAAACACCGGCCACTGCTTATGAGCAGCCAAGGCAAGTACCACCCGAATAGTTGTCATCCTTGCTGTAGGAGCAAATGAATCCTCAAAATCAAAGCCTTCAACTTGAGAGTATCCTTGTGCAACAAGCCTAGCCTTGTACTTTTCCAAAGATCCATCAGATTTGTACTTGGCCTTCCATACCCATTTGGTACCAATGATCTTCCTTTTTTCTGGACGATCAACCAAGTCCCAAGTCTGATTCTTCATGATGCTGTCATACTCCTCTTGCATGGCAGCTTTCCAATTTGGATCGTCCATTGCCTCATCCAAATTCGTAGGCTCTTGAACTTTCATAATCTCAGCCATCAAGGCCATATTGACTATGTGTTCAGAAGCCCTTTTCTGCTCCTCTATCCTCTTTGATCGTCGAAGTCCATCTGCAGATGACTCCGCCAAGTCTGGAACCGGATTCTTCTCATCAAAGAGCTGCCTTGCCCACTTTGGAAGTGGCTTACCTTGTGGAGCCAAGGCATGTTGTGGTGTTGGTGGAGTCTGTTCCTCGAAGTACTCCTCCTCATTCTGCAACTCTGCTTTAGATACGGGCACAAGGTGAGTTACTTTTACGGCTGATGATAAAGTGGAAGGGCATACCTCCTCCTCCACTGTATGTGGCTGTTCCCAAAACACCACATCACGACTGACCACGATCTTCTTTGCCTCTGGATCATATAGCCGGTACGCCTTTGACTCCTGGCTATAGCCCATGAAGATACACTTTCTGCTCTTTGGATCTAATTTCTTTCTGGTGCTATCTGGAACATGAACAAAGCACTCACATCCAAATGTTCTGAAATGAGAAGCGGAAGGCTTTTTACCTGAGTAAGCCTCCAAAGGTGTTTTGCCCGTCAAGGCCTTTGTGAAGCTTCGATTGAGGATGTAGACTGCTATATTGACTGCCTCAGCCCAAAAAGACTTAGGCAATCCTTTACCTAGTGCCATGCATCGTGCCATCTCCATGGCAGTACGATTGCGACGCTCTACAACACCATTTTGTTGCGGAGTATGTGCAGTCTCGTGAGTTGGCGCTTAATGCCATTCTCGTGCAAGTATGTGTCGAACTCTTTTGACAGGAACTCTCCTCCTCGATCCGTGCGAAGCTTCTTTACCTTCAGCCCGCTTTCGTTTTCCACCATCTTTTGCCACTGTTTGAATTTTCCAAGAGCTTCAGCCTTATCTCGTAAAAAATACACCCACATGTATCTACTGTAGTCGTCGACGATAAGCATATAGTAGTTACATCCCCCCAAAGCTTGAGTCGGAGCTTTCCCACTGAGATCAGCATGAACCAATTCTAGAGGAGCCTTTGCCCGATAGCCGCTCTCATGTGGAAAAGCCTTCCTTTGTTGCTTGCCCATCATACAAGCTTCACAAGGTTCCTGCACCTTTGAGAGTGCAGGCAAGTGTGCAACCATCCCTGTTTTCTGCATTTCCAAAAGAATAGGATAACTAAGATGACCAAATCTTTCATGCCATACCTTACTGATGCCCACTCCTGAAGAGACTGTTAGTGCCGTCAGCTCGTAGAGATTGTTCTTCCTTACTGCCTTGCCGACCACCTTGCCCGCTGCATTAAGGATTTCTGCTCCGGTCCTCTTGAAACGCACCTCCAAGTTGCGATCAGTTATCGCAGCAACCGAAAGCAAGTTCTTCTTTAGCTGAGGAACTAGTAATACATCAGAAAGCTCTTTAGTTTCACCCTCTTGAATGGAAAGAGAGATAGTACCTGTACCTTCCACAGGGCATTTTGCATTATTACCGACCGTCACGTTCATGGGCTCTTGTAGAGGCTTGAAAGAGCTATACCAGTCCTTCTTTCTGGTCATGTGACGGGACGCTCCACTATCAAGGAGCCACGAATCATTCGTTGTTGAAACTTCTGTTGAGGAGCATATTTCTTCAATTGCAACCCATAGCTCCAACTCAGTCTCAACTGTGTTGGCAGATTCCTTGCCTTTCGAAGAAGACTGTGTAGTGCCATTCTTTTCATCCTGCTGCTTCTTTCTGCAATCCTTGATCATGTGACCGCTTTTGTTGCAGTAGTGGCACTTACCTGAAAACTTCTTCTTCTTACCATTCTTCTTCTCTCCACCCTTCCCTTTGGATGTGGTTGAGAATGCTGCATCACTTCCGCCATCGCGGGTCTTCATTCGCATCTCCTCCTCTAGAAGCATCGCGCTGAACTCTTCAAAAGTGAGGGGTGGATTTCTTACCTGCGTGTTGAGTGTCATGACCAACGCATCGTACTTTTGTGGAAGGATCCGAATGCACCTTCTGGCCAACTCTTCGCTGGTCTTTGTAATCCCAACCGCCGCCATCTGATCACGTAGATTCTTGATCCGTGTGATGAATGTCTCAGCTGATTCTCCATCAGAGCACCTCTCTGCAGCAAGCATATTCTCCAGATTTTGAATTCTGGTCTGATTCCGCGTTTCATACTGACCTTTCAGTATGTTCCAAGCCTCACTTGCCTTGTCTGTGTGCTGAATCAGAGTCAAAACAGAATCACTTGAACTGGTAACAAGAGCACAGAGTGCATCTGCGTTCCTTCGTTTCCATGCCCGAAGAAGATCTGCATTCGGTGGCGTTATGACGTTGGGGTTGTTTGGATTCGGTGATCCAACCGGTTCTGGATCCAATCCCAGAACAGTATCCAGAAGCTCATATGAATCCAAGATCGCGCTGATCTTGAATTTCCACAAAGTATAATTCGTCCCATCAAGCTTGCCTTCATTGAAGGCAGGTGGACGAATTCGCAACGGGGTTGGTGCAGCCATCACTCCTAGTAGCCTTTGCTAACAAAGCTCGTTGAACTTGCAATAAAGTCGTTACTCAGATAGCCTGAGCTCTGATACCATGTAAGAAAATAGTACGCAGCGGAAGATAACAACAAAACGCAAGTACACGATGGAAAGCTGGAGAGAATACAAAAATTCTGATATACCAAACTGCTGATACAACTGATGGTTGGCTGTCCACCCGTGCGCTCTACAGACAGAGCTTCGATGGTGATCTAGACAGATGCTGGACGGAGGACTATGAGTGTGAAGAACTGGTGATCTGATGATAGGGGGTGGCCACTTATATAGTGTAAGTGGTTGACGGTCGGCCCTGTAATAGGTAGTCGGCCTAATAGACAGTCGGCCTGGAAGACCAACCGACCCTTCAGAAAACATGCCGTCGGGCAGATGAAGGATCGCGCATAGGTCATACCGTCGGGCCTGGGGCTACCGGCAGCCCTTGGACCCTGCCGCTGGGGGCTTTGCCCCCAGACCCCCACCGGGGGCCTGCGCCCCCCGGACCCCCTGCTATCGGGGGGGCTATCGCCCCCCCGAACCCCCCCTTTGTGCAGACGGGTATCTACTCTTGGCTCCTAAGCCGTCTCATAACCATCTGGTCTACTCTAAGACCCCTTCCAGTGTCTAAACTGGGGATCCCTCCCAATATCTGATACCCATCATGGCTTCTCCTCATATGGGGGCCTTACAACATTGGGTACACAGAATATTGGTGGGTTACATGAGAGGTGGACATTTGAGCTAACTCTAACAGGTTGGTCGCCGGTTTCCATTCTATTTGTCCTTTTTCATAGAGTTAGAAAGTAAGTTTTTAAGTCTAGAGTGAAAGAGACTTTCATCCTATACATGGCGTGTACCCGGTGAATTGTCCTACCAATGCTCATAGTGAGGTTTTTCTTCCATGTGACGAGATCATTTCAGAAAAAGACTTGATTTCCAAGACATTTCAATCACTACTGGAGTCCTACCTAAGGTTCCACAATTTTCTCAAATTGTCTTTGAGAGGCAATGCTTATCCTCTGCAATTTGAGGAGCTAGTGGGTTTGTTATTATGTGAGGAGTAGACAAGGAAGAATAAGTCTTCTTGTAGTCCATGAGAGGAGTAAACGAAAGCCTAAAATGGTGCACAGTTTAAAAATACTCCTCACAGGTCAAAGGATAAAGTAGGTAAAGCACGGAAGGGAAGATGTCATTACTAAAGAAGCTAAGTCATTATATCCATGACTGCAAGAAAAGATTGGAAAAAGAGAAGAAGGAAATTGGAAGGTCAGTTGCAGCTTCTAAAGATTCAAATGCTGACAAAGACAATGCTTCAGCCAACTATGTGGTTGAAGAGTGGCCTTTCTTTTAAAAAGTTATTTTCCCAATCTAGAGGACAGTTCGTTCAGTATGAGTAATAGTTTGGTATGTTGATAGTGGTGCATCAACGCACATGAGTCTCTATATTAGGTAACTAATAAGAACGAGTGGAACAAGGAGACAAAGCTCAATAGAGGGAAGACTCAAGGTTGATTGTTGGTAGCCAATCACTTGCCAACTAAAGAGGTGATAGGCCTATTGAAACTTCTCTATACCTTATAGGTGCCTCTTGTCTGGGCTATGGAGCAGAGGGTGGGCCGTCGGTCACATTGCTGGCCATGTGCAGGGGGGCTTGAGCCCTCCTTATAGGGTGGTAGGCAGCCCTTCAGGTGGGTCAGCCCACCTGGCCTAGTTGGCCCATATGCTGCAGGGGGTCGGCCCCCTAGGTGCCCTTGTTATAGGGATGTGCCCAGCCCTATGAGCTAGAGTCAGCCCTCATAGGGACAGTGAGTTAGCCTGAATGCTGTAGCTGACTGGAGCAAGGTGAGGGGCTATGTATAGCCCCCCCTCCACTCCTTGTTAGAGCATCTTCTAGAGCTAGAGCAGTTCTTCCAATAGTGCATCCAGTGGAGAAGTTCAGTCCATCATCTAGTGGAGCCTGGCACAGGTGCAGAGCCAGACCACACATCACTTGTGGAGCAGTTCATCCACTACCTCGTGCTCCTAGTTCACTTGGTTGTTGAGCTATGTGTTCCGAGCTCTTGAGCAGCCCATCATTTCCAAGGTTTTCCCCCTAGTTGTAGCGGGGTTTTCTCCAGAGATCACTTGCAGTTCTCTTGTGCCTCTCTCTCCTTTCTCTCCTTCTCAGTGTGCGTGAGGTGTGCTATCTATCTTTCTCTTCTGTTCATTTCCACTGCACTCTACTATCTATCTTTCTCTTCTGTTCATTTCATTGAGTACTCTTGCCAAACACTCAATGAGACAATATGTAAAATAGTTTTGCCAATATGAATGATGGGCTACGGTTCAATCTCATCCTGTGTAAGGTGCTGGCTGCAAGCAGGTCACCTCCATCACTCCTCACACACCACACACACACACACCACACACCACACACTTTTTTTTTTCTTGGGGGTGAAATCTCAGCACACACCACATACATACACACACACACACTTTTTTTAGTGAAATCTTTTATTTTTGTGTAGGCACATAATAGATTGCATCAATAATAGTATCACACACTTTCATTCCATACTCTCAAAGCATGCAATGAATTCACAAGCAAGACAAGAAGCTATGCCAAAACTCAAGATGAATTGGCAAAAGAGTCTATAGCCTCAACAACGACACCCCCCGCCAAACATCATAGTCATCTCCTATATGCAAAAATATCAGACTTGCATACAAATTATCTACAAGCTCAATGATACGGGTGCAATCACATCCAACATGTATGCAAGATAGCAAGAAATGCTAGCCTCAACAACGAGACCCCCGCCAAACCTCTTCCCAAGAAGATTTGATGGCAGAGTCCGCAACCTCAGCTACAAGATCCCCTCTGAAATTCACAGCCATCTACCCCTCCTTAAGAGGAGATAAGCTTCCCTGACTATAGACCACAAATTGTATGGTGCAAAAGCATTACAGTAGGAATGACTTGCATGCCACAAGCTCAATAGCCACTGGGTTACGCATATGTCATCCCAACTCCTGAATCAAAATAAGCCATAACCGGAGGACAAGTAATAAAATGGATCCGGGAGCATGTTGTCTCTGTGCCAACATGGACTTAGGTAGAACAGAATGTATGTGTAGAGTAGCAGCAAAGCTCCACTTGTACTTGCATAAGGCTAGAAATAATCCCTCTTAGAAATCTCTTGAAACACTATAGCAAGATGTTCCTTGTGCTCTTCTTTGGATTTAGAAAAGAAATTATGTCATTGAAGAAGGTACCAGGGAACTGTCTGTAGGGTCAGAAGATATGATCCATCATCCTATTGAAAGTAGCTGGGGCATTTGTTAATCCAAAAGGCATCACCAGATATTCATACAACCCAAAAGTAGTGCGGAACACTGTCTTATGCACATCCTAAGGCTGTATCCTCACTTGGTGATAGCCACTCTTTAAGTCTATCCTGCTGAAAACTGAAGCTCCATTTAACTGATCTAGCACATCATCAATGCGCAGAATAGGGAATCTATTCTTGATGGTCATTTTGTTAAGTGCGCGGTAATCAACGCACATATGGAATGAACCATCTTTCTTCTATACTAGCAGTACAAGGGAACAAAAATGAGAAGAACTAGGCTGAATCAACCCCTTGGACAACAAGTCCTACACTTGAGTCATAATCTCTTCTCGCTGAGTTGCACTAACTTTGTATGGGGGCCTATTGGGTGGCTCGCTACCAGGAATGAGTTTTATGCCATGATCCTTAGGTCTCTCAGGGGGTAGCTCCCTTGGCAAAGCATCAGAAATGTAATCTTTAAAATTTTCAAGAAATTGAAATTTATTCTGATCTGCCTCACTTATTTCAACATGCATTTCCACATCTCTCTCTTTTACAAAAATCATGTAAGCTGAAACTATAGACTTTATTTCTTTTCCAACAAAGCTATTTAATACAATGGGAATAGTTTCCCCTCTATTCCTAGCAACCACATGATGTACATTGCCCCTATGTACAAACTCCAACACTCTTTCAAGAAGAGTCAACTTCACTGCCTTGCGATGAAACCAAGGCATACCCAAGACTACAGTATGATGTTTCAGTGGAGAAATGAAGAAGTCTTCCTGATTCACATAACTCTATACATGAAAACGGAGCTTCCCTATCAAGGGAGTGTTTGCACATTTAGGAAGACCTAATCAATTTCAAATTAGGGATGATTGAGTCTTAGTTTCCCTGACCAAGTCACATCTCTAGAGGATTCTTAACATATGCTGTGAGAATCACTGCCTCATTACTTATTGGCAACTTGTTTATCGATTGTTTGCTACCTCAACTTGAGTTTGAAAACATTGTCTTCTAGCTTCTTTATGAGTTTCTCACTTTGAACAAGATCCAGGTTGCTAGATGGTAGCACATTGAGCACTACATGCCATAACAAGGTTTGACCATTGGATAATCACCTCCTAGCATTGATGTGCTCTTCTCTAAGTGTGAGAGGACATCGTGGCTATAATAAGCCCTTCTCTAATGTGTGAGGATAACAAGGGTGATCAATTACATGAGGCAAGCTTTATGTACTAGTGTAGCAGTTAAGTATCCTCATTAAGGCTTTCCATAGTTAAAACACACTCTTGCAATATAGTACATTGCTTTGTGTGTCCGCCAAAGTTTGGTATCAAAGCAGGTTATTGGGCTTTGTGCTATTACTCTTGTGCTTGGCATCTCTCACTATGCCATCATTCCACATGGAGTAGATCTTGTTTTTGAAGGTTGAGCTACAACTACTTGCTCCATTGAGCTTGCCTTTGTTTTGGGGCTGTTTAGGGCATATCTCTCATAGATCTTTTATTAATCCTATAATGCTGCATTTAAGGCCTGCCATTTATATAGAAATGATCACCATAGCTTGCTCCCTCTCCCTTTATAGGCAATCCAACATTTATACGTATGCCATAGGTTGACAAACTATGGATGTAAGTAGATAGTTGATGCCAATCACTCCAAGCAAATAGTTGAATAATTGAGGCAAAAATTTTGAATAAATGTGATAACGTGATTCCTTGGCAATGTGACCTCCTCTAAAATGTATACCCAAGCACCATATGCCATACGATTGTAACTCCTTATGAGTGCTCTCGAAAGCAAATAGGCAATAGCAATCTCAATTACAACATGATCAATACTCGTAGGTCATGGCAAGGAGTCACCACTACTACATCAAATGGCAAGCACACCATTGCATGCCTACAATGAGTTGTGGCTCCACTCGATCTGCTATGCACCTCATCATGATAATGTAATGATTATTCTTCATCCTTGAGCATGACCAGAGGTATTGACTAATCATTGTAACCTAAAATATCATTCATTTATACGCATTTTCATGATAAATTAAGCAGATACAAAGAACAAAAAAATAAATATCCGTTGGACACACACACACATTAATTTAATAATTATCTCACTTGCACTCTCTCTCATTCACGCACACACACACACACACACACACTTACTATCCCTTTCCCACTTTACATTCAATTTACTTTTTATCCCTTCCTCCTATTTATTTCCATGTTTAATTTCCCCCACTTCCTTTTTCCCTTCCTTCCCCCCACCCCCTCTCTAATTTTTCCCTAGTTTTCTCCTTTATTCCCCCTAATTTTGCTTAAATTTCCCTTAAAATTTTCCTATATATTTTTTCTAATTTTCCTACCCCCCCCTCTAATTTTTCCCTAATTTTCTCATTTATTTCCCCCTAATTTTACTTAAATTCCCCTTAATTATTTCCTATCTATTTTTTATATATTTCCTATTTATGTCTTCCTAATTTTTCCTATTTATTTCCTTTTTTCCTAATTATTTCTAAAACTTTTCCTAATTATTCCCCAAATTTTTTCTAAACTATCGGTTCCTCTTATTAAGTAATTACCTTTTCCTAATGGTAGAGTGGTTAATTTTTTCTAAAAACTACCTTTTCCTAGTCTTTTCTCTAAACTATTTAGGCATCTAAACTACCTTTTTCTAATCTTTTCATGGGCCTTGTGCCCCTCCCCGACCTAATCCTCCTGACTACCCCCTGTCTCCTCCTACTTAAACCCCTGATGCACTCCCTATTTGCTCCCCTACCCATACCCCTTCTGCCCGCAATCTACTATCTACACTATCCTCTACCCACAGAGTCCTGTAGCCCCTCCACTAGCTCATCATACTACTGGCTGCCTCTCCAATTGCTCATCGTACTGTTGACTACCTGCCTCTACTGTTCGATGGACTGCCCCTAATCCTATAGCTCCTCACCTCTAAGCCTCCCGAAGTTCCAACCCTTATTGCAACAGCGTAGCCTATAGTACTAGGCTAGCTATGATGCCCTTGCTAGCCCCCGCACCGCTCACACACTATTGTGTACTGACCTTGCTGCATGCCACATAGTCCTCGGGTTGTCTCGATGTACACCGCGTACCATTTCCCACGACCATCTATTCCCTGCGGATTCTCAGGTTCCAAATTTCCCCTCCTTTTTTGAACTCTGGTTTGTCATAATTCTCTTGTATTGTATTTAATTACACCCCCCCCCCCCCCCCGTTCCAAAGTACTCTTAGCTTTTTTCCTCAAACCCCCTAGTTCCAAAGTACTCAGCTTTTTCCCCAATTTTTTCATCCCCTCCTTACCCCTAAATTTCTTCTTTTTTGGCATTTTCCCACTTTAATTGTCTTAATCCTAACTTTTCTTTCTTTATTTTAATGTCTTTTGTGTGGAAAGAGAAAAATATTGATACATGATTCATGTAGAAAGACAAAATCATTGATACATGTTCCACATAAAGACAGGAACTCAAGAACATGTATAGATATCTCTTAATGGAATGAATCTCTCACTTTTTGGGGCTCAGTTTCACTTCTAATAATAATCATGTGCTCGATCTCCTTGTGTCCATGCTCAATTACACTATCAATGTGCACTAGCATGCTTTCATCTTACAAGACTTACTTTTCCTCCTCCTCCTCCTCCTTTCCTCCTTCATTTCTACTCCTCCTCATTCCAAATCCTCTTTCCCATCCTCTTCCTCCTTTGCTCCTAGCTTCTCCTTGCCTCATCCTCCTCTCACCTTATGCTTTCCAAGGAATTTGATAGAGTTCTCTAATTGTCAAGGTCAGATTGGTCAACAATTGATCTTAACTTTTTTTTTGGTGTGGTTGATGTTATCAAAGTATTCCTTGTCGAAAAAAAGAGAACCAAAATCACAAATGAACTTACAACAAAGCTTCCACACTTAATATTGATACAACTTATTGCAACTATTCAAATAGTCTCTAGGACAACAGAGATCAAACTATGAGATTGTATGGGGACTTGTTTGCTCAGCTTGACCAAGCTTGTTGCAGCCCACGATACGTTAGACAATTTACACACTTCATGTGATCACAAAAGTCACTCCAAGTGTAAAGAATAAGGGAGAGAGATAGGAGACTCAAGTTCAACTTTCTTCACAACACTCAAAAGAGAGAGGACACAAGGTTGGAGGGTGAAGCCTTTCTTCACTTTTGCACACAACAACAATACAATAGAAGAGGGAAATACCCTATATGTCAAACCCTAGAATACGTGGTTCATATGTGAACCCAAACCAAAACATACGTGGTAGTCTAACTACACCACGAGTACAACTAACATAGGCGGTGACATAAATGATAGTCATCCAGGAGATATGTCGGGGATAGAGCTTGATATCTCAACACTCCCCCTCAAGCTCAAATCCATCTCACGTACACCAAGCAAGCTCCTAAATCTGCGAAGCTTCTTGGTACCCAATGCCTTCGTAAAAATATCAGCCACCTGCTCCTCAGTGCTGACATAGACAAGATCAATCTCACCAGCTAGAACCTTCTCTCTCACAAAGTGATAGTGCACCTCAATGTGCTTCGTTCTAGCATGATAAACTGGGTTATTAGCAAGCATGATGCTGCTAATGTTGTCACAATGAATGACAACTGCTGCATGAACTGACTATCCCATATCTGCAAGTAGCTTCCGTAACCAAGCTACCTCACATGTAGCCATTGCTGCACCCCTGTACTCAACCTCTGTGCTCGACAAGGCAACTGTTGGCTGCTTCTTGCTGCTCCAACTGATGGCAGCACTCCCAAGAGAAAACATAAAACCACTAGTAGATCTCCTGTCTGAGACACTACCAGCCCAGTCAGCATCTGTGTATCCATGTACCTGTAATGCACACCCAGCTTCATAAAACAGTCCATAATGCAATGTGGACTTCACATACCGCAGTATGCGTCTAGCCGCATCCAAATGTGGCTTCCTCGGTGCCTGCATAAACTGACTCACCAGCCCCACAGCATAACTCAAATCTGGTCTGGTTATAGTCATGTAAATCAAGCTACCTACTATGCGCCTGTACATAGTAATATCTTCAAGAAGCTCACCTGTCTCTGCATTGAGCTTCACATTCTGCTCCAATGGAACAGAGATAGGCTTACAGCCTGTCATCCCATATTTGGACAGCATGTCCAAACCGTATTGCCTTTGCAACAGCCATATCCCACTCGGGGATCTAATAACCTCAATGCCCAAGAAGTAACGCAGCTCTCCCAAATCCTTCATCTCAAATTTTTGCTTCAACAGCAGCTTCACTTCATTAATGTCTGCATCACTATCACCTGTAATAATCAAGTCATCAACATAGATGACTATAAGCACAATCCCTCTGTTTGTCCTTTTCACATAAAGTGAAAAATCTGAATTGGAAATCTGAAATCCAATAGTGACAAGATATTGCCCTATCTTGTCTGACCATGCCCTCGGCGCCTGTTTTAAGCCATACAAGGCTTTGCGCAACCTGCATACAAAATCGGGGTGTGCATTATCCTCATAACCTTCTGGCTGCATCATATAAACCTCTTCCTGCAAATCACCATGCAAGAAGGCATTTTTCACATCCATCTGATGCAAAGACCATCCCTTTGCAGCAGCCATAGCAATTACTGCTCTCACGGTTGCCATCCTTGCAACTGGGCTGAAAGTTTCCTCATAGTCAATTCCATATGTCTGCGCAAAACCTTTGGCAACCAATCTTGCCTTGTACCTGCTAACAGACCCATCAGCATTGTGCTTTACTTTGTAAACCCACTTGCAGCCAATAGCCTTCTTATCATGAGGCAAAGGCATCAAATCCCAAGTGTGGTTTGCATCCAAGGCAGCCATCTCTTCATCCATAGCTGCTTCCCAATTTTTATGCCCTGCTGCATCCTCAAAACATGTGGGCTCTGTCTCCTCTAGAACCTTGACCATATAAGCATAGTGATGTGCTGTATACCCATCATATCTCAGCCTGTCAACTGGATACTTAATACGAGTGGACCTCCGTACAACTGGATCAGTTGCAGGAGTCTTTAAATCATGCCTGCTTTTCCTTGCACCAGGTGTAACAACAGAAGGAATCCCAAGTTCCTCATCAAGGCTCATTTCAGAGCCGCTTGACTCTCCATCAACATGAGAGCTACCAGCAGACACATCAAACACTGGAGTATGGTCCACTTTTTCTTTTCCCTTATGTGATACCTGCACAACACTATCAGGACTGCCATGTGACGATTCACTAGATCTCAATCTCCCTGTCCATGCATTAGATCCACTAGTAGAGGACTCTCTGGGTCCACTCAAGGCTTGAGATTGCTGCTCTGCATTTATTGCAGCATTCCCATTTCCTGCATCTGCATCTCCTACCATAACAGTTGGTGCATACCAGCTGCTCATTTCATAAAAAACAACATCTCTGCTCACTTGCATTTTGCGAGTGGAAGGGTTATAACAGCGATACCCTTTCTGGTGCTGAGCATATCCAATAAAGATACATTTTTCTGCCTTTGGATCTAGCTTTGTTCTCTTCTCATCAGGAACATGAACATAAGCTATGCAACCAAATACCTTCAAGTGAGAAATATCTAGTTTTTGGCCTGTATACATTTCTTCAGGTGTCATGCCATGGACAGCTGCAGTGGGGGTTCTGTTCATAATATAAACAGCAGTTGCTACTGCTTCAGCCCAAAAATAATCAGGCATGTTTTTCTCATTTAGGATCGCCCGTCCTACTTCTGCAATATGCCTGTTCTTCCTTTCTGCAACCCCATTCTGCTGAGGGGTAGACCTGCATGAGTACTTCCTTTGAATTCCCTGTTCTTTCAGATATTCACAAAATTCTTCTGAAAAGTACTCTCCCCCTCCATCAGATCTTAGCACTTTAATATGCACACCTTTCTCTTTTTCAACCATGGCCTTAAAAGCCTTGAAATGGCTGAACACTTCACTTTTGTGCTTCATAAAATAAATCCACACCTTCCTAGTGTAGTCATCAATAAACGTCACATAATAATGGCATCCACCAATAGAAGCAGCTTTGGTTGTCCAAACATCTGAATGGATCACTTCCAAAGGTCTTCTACTCACCTTAGCATTTTTGGGAAATGCATGTCTGGCCTGCTTACCCATTTGGCATGCTTCACATACCTTTTGCATTCCCTCAACTCTGAATTTAGGCAAACCTGCAACAATGTTTTTCGTTTGCATAGATTTCAGCCTTTGTATATTCACATGCCCAATGCGCTTGTGCCATATCTCAATATCTGCAATGACACCTCTCCCATGTGCAAACATAGCAGCTTTCACCTCAGGCATATCAACATCCAAGGTGAACATTCTGCCATTTTTGTTGCCTTTCGCAACCAAGCGGCACTTATTTTTCAAGTCCTCAACGAAGCATCCATCAGGATTAAATCTAACCTGCAGACCTTGCTCAACCATCTGGCCAACTGAAACCAGGTTCTTAGTGATTTTTGGAACATGAAGTACATCTGCCAAGTACTTCGTTTTGCCATCCTGCATAGCCAATGGCACTTTACCAACCTGCGTAATTGGGTGCGCAGTATCATCACCTGTTTCAACATAACCTGGCTTATCCAAATTTCTAACATCATGAAACCACTCACCATGACTGGTCATGTGGTTAGAGGCACCTGAATCAATATACCAAACATCATTGCAAGCTGCAGCATCTCCTGACATGGAGTTAACCATATGCTGCATCACAAAAAGGTGCTCATTTCTGTCGTCACCATGCCCACTTGATGATGCATAGTTGCTTTGCTGCAACTTCCCACTTTTGATGTCATTCTGCTTTTTATAGCATGTATTCTCCTTGTGTCCAGGCTTTCCACAATAATAGCATTCTATGCTGCTATTTACTTGCTGGTTCCTTTGCCATGAACCACGGCCTCTTTGGCTCCCCCTGCCTCTAGAACTACCACGTCCTCCTCCATAGGACTGGTTTTCCTGTTGTTGCTGCTGATTCTGATTTCCTGCACGGCCACCAAAACGGCCTCTTCCTCTACCCCTGCCTCTACCTGTATTTGAGTAGAAAGCAGTCTCTTGAGAAGTTGAGGTGGCTGAACCACCATTCCTTTGCTCTTCACTTAGCAAGAGAGCAATAAGTTCCTGAAAATCAGGAAATGTTTCATGGACTCCAATGGATGTCCGAAACTGTGCATAATCTTTCCCAAGACCATTCAAGGTCACAGACACTAAGTCCTCATCATCAACAGGTGCTCCAATGGAGGCAAGAGAATCTGCAAGGCCTTTCACCTTCAAGGAATACTCATTTATATTCATATTTTTCCTTTGCACATTGTGCAACTCCTGCTTTAGCTGCATCTTTCGTGCTTTGGTATTTGTGCTATACAGCTTCACCAATGTATCCCATGCCTCCTTAGGCATCTCTACATCCTGTATATGCACAATCATAGAATCTGAAATGCTAACAGACAGCCAATACAAGCATTTTCTAACTTTTTCATGCCATTCTTTAAAGGCCTTCAATTCAGCAGGAGTGGGAGCATTACCCAAAACTGGTTCTGTAGTTTCACCACTGATGTAATCCCAAACTCCCTTTCCCATAAGGAAGTTTGTCATCCTGAACTTCCATGCTTGGAAGTTGTTCTTGTCAAGCTTCTCACTGACAATGGTAGACAGATTCTCAGACATTTTACAAATCACGAATTGCAACAGCAACCTGTAAACACAGCAAATGCCTCACAAGGGCAAGTAGCAAAACTTCTACAAAAAGCCTCACAGGGGCAGATCTGCAACACTGACGAAAGTGGTATTTCACCACACAGTCACTTCCTAGTGACGATTTTGCATCAACTGGCAACAGGCATGAATCAGCAACTCCCAATATCTCTGCACATAGGCATACGATGCAATTTCTGTGGCACCTTTCCACCGACTAGCCGCGCAGTGGTCGCACAGCGAAAAACAGGGTCTTTTTCTGAGTGCCTGCGAAGAACTTCCGCCTTCAAAACGGGCCCCGAAACGGCCTCAAATCAGAAAAATAAAGTCACCTCGAAGGGCCTCTCAATCTGAAACAGTGCACTCCTGCACTTCTGGCTGTGCTACCTGCAGAGATTTGCTCCCAAACTCGAAATAGGAAAGCAACACTGGTCCTCTTACCAAGACACCACAAACTTGGCTTGCTTTCTTGAGCTCCTTACGACGAACAAGGCTCTGATACCATGTAAAGAATAAGGGAGAGAGATAGGAGACTCAAGTTCAACTTTCTTCACAACACTCAAAAGAGAGGACACAAGGTTGGAGGGTGAAGCCTTTCTTCACTTTTGCACACAACAACAATACAATAGAAGAGGGAAATACCCTATATGTCAAACCCTAGAATACGTGGTTCATATGTGAACCCAAACCAAAACATACGTGGTAGTCTAACTACACCACGAGTACAACTAACATAGGCCGTGACATAAATGATAGTCATCCAGGAGATATGTCGGGGATAGAGCTTGATATCTCAACACCAAGAACTTTGACACACAGTCAAAACTCAACACACAGTCGAATACACAACCGAACTTGTTGAGTTGAAACTTGACACACAATCGGACGATACTATAAGCCTATACTACAACACATGTAGTAGATGATCACAAGCTCACAGCTACAAAGACATAGAGAGAGATGCCCTTGACCATGCATGTATATATAGAACTACTAGGAGAAGTCAACATGCTACCAAACCTTGATGAAGAGTTGAAGGTGAGATGCCTTTCTAGCAAAGAACACCTATCATACGCTCATCATACATCATTGCTAGCACCACCAAACACCACCTTGACTCTCAGGAGGTCTTAAGAGACAAGTGCTCCTCCAAATAGTATAAGGGTAGAAGATGGCGACGTCTAGAATCCTGTCCATGTTCAAGTTGCATGCACTAATGCCATGTGTCCATACACTACCACTTAGAATAGCCCTACAAAATTTATCCTGCTAGTATGCATTATTACTAACAATCCCCCTCTTAAAATGAGTAGGGTTGTAAATGCCACTATCAAACCAAAATTGTAAGCCAAAAGTGAATTATAATGCTACGAGCGAGAAGGCATAACCAGTATCAGGATAGGCACCATCCTCCAAGTCTATAACATCATCTTCATTCATGAACCCGGCCATTTCTTGAGTGTCTTTGTATTAGATTATGCATGCCTTAGAGCTGCTCTCATGCTTATCATCATAGGCCTTCTTGTAGGAATGCTTATCCTCATGGACTTCTTTACCACAATATTTGCAGATGACCATTGGCTTCTTACCATTTAACTTCTTCTCTTTTGCACAGTGAATGCTTGCTCAATGGTGCTCATCTTCTGCATCTCTAATTGTCTTTCCTTTCTAAATAATATTGAAACCACTCCTTGAAATGAAAATCATCAGAATTAAGTTGTAGAATGGCTACCAACTCTATGTATCTAGAAGGGAGACTAGTAAGTAATATAGCCTTTGCATCATCGTCATCCACACAAACTGAAAGAACTTGCAGCTGCTTGATGATCGACTACATCTTGTTGAGGTGTGTCCCCAATTAATCTCCATCACCCATATGTAGGCTGAATAGCTCTTGTTTGAGCATGACCTTAGAGTTCTTGACTCTAGATCTAAAGAGTGTTTCTAACAGGGTCTAGATTTAAGGAGCTATCTTCATGACATCCACATGGTGGAAATCCTCTAGTCCAATAGCTCTCCCCATCACACCAAGAGCCTTTTCATTTTTTGCATCCCATACTTGCATCTTCTCAAGACCCTGATTATTGGTTGGCTTCTTTTCAAAGCTAGAAACAACTCTCAATAGGCACTTCTCCATGAACGAAAGTTGTACAAATAAATGCCAGGAAGGAAAGTTTTGACCATTGAACTTCATGGTTGATGTGTCAAGAAGTCCTCTGGTTGCCTTTGTGGATGATTCCATCTTTTATTGTAATAGCAACTTCCCACACAAGCTTGCAAGGATGTCCAATGTAAAAGCTTACCTCCTACATGCACTTTGAGGTGTTTTGAGAGCACTAGGAACCTTGATGATTCCAAATCATGGTGATCTCCTTCGTAGTCTTCTCTATATGCTAAGTCCTTGAGCTCTCAAGTGCATGAGCTCTCAACCCCTTGGCCAGATGACTCCTCTCTCGACCAAAAACTCATAGACTCTCAGAAAAGTGGCTTTGATACCACTCATTGGAAAATCAGAGAAGCAAAATCACAAATGCACTTACAAACAAAGCTTCCACAAGTAATATTGAAATTGACTTATTGCAACTATATTCAAATAGTCTCTGGGACAACAGAGATAAACTATGAAATTGGGACTTGTCTACTCAGCCCAACTAGGCTTGTTGCAGCTCCCAATATGCCAGACAATTTACACCTTCATGTGATCACAAAGATCAATCCAAGAACTACCACACACAGTCAAAACTCGACACATAGTCGAGTACACAGCCGGACTAGTTATGCTAACACACGATGGGACAATACTATAAGCCTATACTTCATCACATGTAGTAGATGATCACAAGCTCACAGCTACAAAGAAGTAGAGAGAGATGCGTATGACCATGCACGTATATATCGAATTGCCAGAAAAGTTGCTTTCCTTTCCTCCTCACTATAGCCAACCATGAAGCATTTACGTGACTTGCCATCCAACTATCTACGATGATCGTCATGTATGTGGGCATATGTGATGCAATAAAATTTGGGGAGATGCCCAATGCATGGCCTAGTGAATGACTTGTAAGGTGTCATACCTTGAATCGATTAGGTCGAAAGCAATTAACTAGTTTGCAGTGTAGATTGCTTCTACCCAATATTGATTTGAAATTGCTTCTCACTGAGCATTGCTCTAGCACTCTTTGCTAAATTCCAATTCTTACTTTTAGCTCTACTAGATTCTACTGAGGAGTATCTACACATACTACCTTGGAATGCCATTACTTTTGCAAAATTTCATGAATGTTGAAGATGTGTATTCACCTCCTCTATCTAATATGAGAACTTTGATCTTTCTACCTATTTGGTTCTCTACCATGGCTTTGAATTCTTAAAATCTAGAAAAGACTTTAGGTTTCTCTTTCAGAAAATAGACCCAATAATATCTGCTATAGTCATCAATGAAAGCCCACTAGTGAAGTGAACCATTAATGTTGTAGGTCTATGCATAACCCCATACATTTGTATATATCATCAAGAGCACCTCTTGCTTGAGAGTTGCTTCTCCTAAAGCTAGCTCTTGATTTTGTGAAGATAGTGGGAGAGAGGGAAGGAGTCTCACTTGCAGCTTTCTCACATGCACAATGGGGGAATACACACAAAGGTGGAGGCTGAAAACAGTTTTTCCTCTTCTTAGTTGTGAAAGCCAAAAGAACTCTAGTACAAAGAAATAGAAGAACCCTATATGTGGGTCTCAAACCAAACTCAACTAACTAAGGTGGCATACTAACTAAGCCACAAACTAGAGTAGATAAGGATAGCTGTCATCCAGCTATTATTCGTGGGCGGTGTACCAACCGCGTCTGCAACTAACAAGTCGGTGACATAAATGCACAAAAGTCACCCTGGCATATCACGAGTGGAGCTCGATATCTCAACACTCTCCCTCGAGCTCAATCCTAATTCCTGCACACCAAGCAGGTCTCTGAACTTGCGCAGCTTCTCTACGCCCAATGCTTTCGTGAATATGTCAGCTACCTAATCCTCTGTGCTGACATAAACTAGATCAATAAGACCTAGTAAAACCTTCTCCTGCACATAGTGATAATGCACCTCAATGTGCTTAGTTCTAGCATGATATACTTGGTTATTTGCCAAGTGTATGCTGCTCATGTTGTCACAATAAATGACAATTGGCCCATCTGTAGACTGATGCATATCATAGAGTAGCTTATGCAACCAAGCTACCTCGCATGCAGCCATTGCTGCACCCCTGTACTTAGCCTCTGTGCTCGACAAGGCAACTGTAGGTTGTTTCTTGCTGCTCCAAGTGACTGTAGCACTCCCAAAAGAGAACACATATCCACAGGTAGATCGTCTATCAGAAATACTACCAACCCAATCAACATCAGTGTATCCATGCAACTGTATCTGAACCCCAGCCTCATAAAATAGTCCATACTGCAATGTGGGCTTCACATACCCTTCACATACCTGAGTATGCGTCTAGCCGCATCCAAATGCGGTTTCCTTGGAGCCTGCATAAACTGACTTACCAATCCAACAGCATAGCTTAAATCTGGCCTAGTAATAGTCATATAAATCAAACTTCCTACTATGTGTCTGTACATAGTAGGGTCTTCCAGAAGCTCACCTGCATCTGTGCTCAGCTTCACATTCTGCTCCAAAGGAACTGAAATAGGCTTACAGCCTGTCATCCAATATTTGGACAGCATGTCCAATCCATACTGCCTCTGTAAGAGCTGTATCCCACTTGGTGATCTAATCACCTCAATGCCCAAGAAATAACGCAGCTCTCCCAAATCCTTCATCTCAAACTTCTGCTTCAATAGCATTTTCACATGAAGGATATCTTCATCACTATCACCTATGATGATCAAATCATCAGCATAAATGACAAGCAGCATAATCCCTTTCTCTATTTTTCTCACATAGAGTAAGAAATCTGCCTTGGAAATCTGAAAGCTAATAGTGACAAGATACTGTCCTATCTTGTCAGACCATGCTCTAGGTGCTTGCTTCAAGCCATACAAGGCTTTCTTCAACCTACAAACAAACTCAGGATGAATAGCATGAACATAACCTGGTGGCTGCTCCATAAAGACCTCCTCTTGCAAATCACCATGCAAGAAGGCATTCTTTACATCCATCTGGTGTAAAGACCATCCCTTTGATGTAGCCATAGCAATGACTACTCTTACAATTGCCATCCTTGCAACCGGATTGAATGTTTCTTCATAATCAATACCGTTTGTTTGTGCATACCCCTTGACAACTAATCTTTCCTTGTATCTATTCACAGAACCATCTGCATTATGCTTGATCTTATAAACCCACTTACAACCAATTGCATTCTTGTCTTTAGGCAAAGGCACCAATTCCCTTGTAGCATTTGCTTCCAAGGCATCCATTTCTTCATCCATGGTTTTCTCCCATTTTTCATTTCCCATGGCTTGTTCAAAAGAAGTGGGTTCTAGTTCCTGTATCACTTTGACCATATAGGCATAGTGAATGGCTATAAATCCATCATATTTCAGCCTATCCACAGGATACCTAGCTCTGGTAGACCTGCGCAAAATAGGCTCACTTCCAGGTGCTCTCAAATCTTCCTTACTCCAAGTGTGACAATAGAAGGAATACCCAACTCATCATCAATGCTCTGTTCTGAGCCACTGGATTCACCATCCACATAAGAGTGACCTGCATTCACATCAAACATGGGCTGATCTACCTTCTCTTTTCCTTTTCGTGATACCTGCGTGCCACTATCTGCATTGCTTTGAGGAGATTCTCCTGATCTCAATCTGCCTGTCCATGGCAAAGTATGTGAACCACTGCTAGAGGACACTGTAGGTCCACTGATATTTTGTGACTGCTGCATTGAATTCTGTGCAGCATTACCATTTTGTGCATCTACATCAATCATCACATTTACTGGTTTATACCAGCTGCTCATCTCATAAAAAACAACATCTCTGCTCACTGTAAACTTACGAGTAGAAGGGTTATAGCATCTATACCCTTTCTGTTGCAGAGAATAACCAATAAAGATGCACTTCTCAGCTCTCAACTCATCTGGCACATGAACATAGGCAATGCAACCAAAAAATTTTCAAATGAGAAATGTCTGGTTTCCTACCAGTATACATCTCCTTTGGCATCATGCCATGTATTGCTATAGTGGGAGTCCTGTTCATTATGTAAACTGCTATAGCAACTGCTTCAGCCCAATAATAATCTGGTAGATCTTTCTCATTTAGCATGGCCCTAGATACCTCTCCAATATGCCTATTTTTCCTTTCTGCAATTCCATTTTGCTGTGGGTATGACTGCATGAATATTGCTGCTTTATGCCATGCTCCTGCAGGAACCTTGCAAACTCATTTGAGAGGTACTCTCCCCCTCCATCTGGACCTTAGGCATTTTATTTGTAGACCTGTTTCTTTTTCAACCATAGCTTTAAAAGCTTTGAAGTGCCCAAACACTTCACTTTTATTTTTCATAAAATACACCCAAACTTTTCTACTGAAGTCATCAATAACAGTGACAAAATAGTGACAGCCTCTAATAGATGCAGCTTTAGTAGTCCACACATCAGAGTGGATTAATTCCAATGGCTTTTTACTCTCTTGAACATGCCTAGGAAATGGTTTCCTTGCCTGTTTTCCAAATTGACAGGCTTCACAAACCTTATGCATTTCTGCAACCTTGAATTTAGGCAATCCTGCAACAATATTTTGGGCTTGCATTGATTTAAGTCACTGTATATTAACATGACCAATGCGTTTATGCCAGATATCAATATCTGCAACTACACTGGTCCCATGTGCAAACATCGTTGCACTCAATTCAAGCATGTCCGCATCCAACGTAAACATCCTGCCCTTCTTCTTTCCTTTTGCTATCAAGCGACCGTTATTTTTCATATCCTCAACAAAGCATCCATGAGGATTAAATCTGACCTGCAAGCCTTGCTCAACCATTTGACCAATAGAAACTAGGTTCTTGGTGATGTTCGGGACATGAAATACATCAGACAGGTATTTCTTTTTCCCATCCTGCATAGACAAAGGAATTTTACCAATCTGCACAATAGGATGTGTAGTATCATCACCAGTCTCCACAAATCCTAGTTTTTCCATTTTTCTTGCATCCTGCATCCACTCTGCATGACCTGTCATGTGGTTTGACGCACCTGAGTCAACATACCACACATCATTTCGTTCTTCTGCACTTGTCACCGAATTGGGCATGTGCTGCACCATAAATAGATGCTCATTTCTGTCATCGCCCTGTCTACTAGAAGATGCATAATTACCTTGCTGCAATTTTCCATTCATAATGTCATTCTGCTTTTTGTAGCAGTCCTTAGCCATACTAACCCATTCTACCACAGTAGTAGCATTCAACATTGTTGTTTGCATTTTGGCCTCTCTGCCATCCACCACGGCCTCTTTGGCTCCCCCTGCCTTTAGAGTTACCACGTCCTCCTCCATAGGACTGGTTTTCTCTAGTTTGCTGCATATTCTGATTTCTACCACGGCCTCCAGATTGGCCTCCTCTACCTTTGCCTCTACCTCTTCCAACATTTGAGTAGAAGACAGTTTCTTTTGAAGTTCCTCCTGAAGAAGATGCACCCCCATTTCTCTGCTCTTCAAAAATTAGAAGAGCAAACAACTCTTCAAAATTCGGAAATTTTTCACGGACGGCAATGGATGTCTAAAACTGTGCATAGTCCTTTCCTAGACCATTCAAGGTCACAAAAACTAGATCATCATCTTCCACTGGTGACCCAATGGAAGCAAGTGCATCTACAATTTTCTTCACCTTCATGTGGTAGTCATTTATGCTCAAATTTTCTCTCTGCACATTGTGCAACTCCTGTTTGAGCTGCATTTTCCTGGCTTGCGTATTTGTGCTGTACATTTTTGCCAAAGTATCCCATGCCTCCTTTGGCGTACTTGCATCCTGAATATGCACAATCATAGAATCAGAAATACTGATAGACAGCCAGTACATAACTTTCCTGGCTCTCTCATGCCATCCTTTAAATGCTTGCATTTCCTGTTGATTGGGAACATTAGGAAGAACTGATTCTTCTTCATTTCCTGTAATGAATTCCCAATAGCCTTTTCCCATAAGGAAATTTGTCATTCTAAACTTCCATGCCTGGAAGTTGTTCTTGTCAAGCTTTTCTGTGACAATCTGTGAAAGAGAATCAGATACCATTACAGAACACTGCAAAATATTCTGTCACTGTGAAAAACACAGCTTTTGCCTCACACGGGCAGATTTGCAAAACTGATGAAAGTGGTATTTGACCACACAGTCACTTCCTAGTGACGATTTTGCATCAACAGGCAATAAGCATGATTCTGCAACTCCCAATATCTCCGCACACAGGCATACGATGCAATTTCTATGGCAACTTTTCACTGACCAGCCGAGCAGTGTTTGTACAGCAAAAACAAGGCCTTTTTCTTAGTGCTTGCGAAGAACTTCCGCCTTCAAAATGGGCCCCGAAATGCCCTCGAATCAGAAAATAAAGTCACCAAGGCTTTGCCCTCACCCACAGCATATACTGCCCTCTCGCCACATCGTGAAGGGCGTCTCAATCTGAGACAGTGCACTCTTGCACTTCTGGCTGTGCTACCTGCAGAGATTTGCTCCCAAACTCGAAATAGGAAAGCAACACTGGTCCTCTTACCAGGACACCACGAACTTGGTTTGCTTTCTTGAGCTCCTTACCACGAACAAGGCTCTGATACCATGTGAAGACAGTGGGAGAGAGAGAAGGAGTCTCACTTGCAGCTTTCTCACATGTACAATGGGGGAATACACACAAAGGTGGAGGCTGAAAACAGTTTTTCCTCTTCTTGGTTGTGAAAGCCAAAGGTGGAGGCTGAAAACAGTTTTTCCTCTTCTTGGTTGTGAAAGCCAAAAGAACTCTAGTACAAAGAAATAGAAGAACCCTATATGTGGGTCTCAAACCAAACTCAACTAACTAAGGTGGCATACTAACTAAGCCACAAACTAGAGTAGATAAGGATAGCTGTCATCCAGCTATTATTCGTGGGTGGTGTACCAACTGCATCTGCAACTAACAAGTCGGTGACATAAATGCACAACGATCACCCTGGCATATCGCGAGTGGAGCTCGATATCTCAACAGATTTTTTATCTCTATGGCCCGCACCTTGGCAAATGATTGGGAGTGTCGGGAGATTGAATTCTCATTGAACTGCCTCTACTGTGAATTGGTAGTAGTGATGCTCCTTATTTGCATGCGTCTAGATGGTGGTGCATGTTGTTTGATTGTAATAGTTAGTGAATTCTACTACTTGGTAGAGATTAAGGTAGTAGGGAAATCTATCGGCAATGATCAACTTCTACTGCTGACCAACTGCTTGGAGGTAGGATTCAATGTTCTTGTAGTATAGCCAATAATCATTTGCATTGCATTTGAATGGAGAATGGATCACCACCCCCTAGAGCTGCTCGAGCCAATCTTTTCTGAGGGGTGAGAATCGAGTGACTTGGATTGCATGCTCCAAGGAGTTTTGAATGTTCACATTATCCAAGATGTGTCGCCATTGGGTCCCATTTGCATGACTACAACACCACCAGGACATCATTTCAAACCAAAAGAGGGGATGCATGGGAAAAAACATGGATTGATCATGCAAATGGTATTTTATGGCCATGATACTTTGCATGGGCCTCAAACTAGGTGGGTTTGAGTCCCTTGCAAAGTATCATGGCCTTCGAGTACCATTTTCATGACTAGAACACCATTCGATCATTATTTTGAATTAGAAGAGGGGATGCATGGGAAAAATGATCGAAATGTTCATTCTTGATCATGAAAATGGAATCCGATGGCCATGATACTTTGCATGGGCCTCAAACCAGGTGATTTTGAGTCCCTTGGAAAGTAACATGGTCATCGGGTCCCATTTGCATGACTAGAACACCACCGGTGCATTATTTCAAACTAGAAGAGGGAATGCATGGGCAAGAACATGGAAATGTTCATTATTAACCTTGAAAATGGGATCCAATGGTCATGATACTTTGTATGGGCCTCAAAATAAGTGATTTTGAGTCCCTTGCAAAGTATCATGGCCATCGGGTCCCATTTGCATGACTAGAACATCACCAGGGCATTACTTTTTATCATAGCACCTAAGCTCTCTTGAATACATGTGCCAAAATCATTGGCCTTTGAGGCCTTTAAAGAGATACCAAAGTTAGGTGAGCTAAAACACATCAAATACACTGCCACTAACACATTATGATGCTAAATCCCACATAGAGTTCTTTTTAGCATTTATCAAATATAAAACCTCCACTCAACTCTATGCTTTGATATCTGTGAACATAATTAGTGCTTTTAAATCAAGACCAAAACATATAAGATCATACAATCCAAGCTTGATAGATCCAACCATATACGTCATTGTATCTTCTCTGAATGTGTGAGAATGGACAAATTCATTGGATCTTGGTCTTCACCTTTCCTATAGCCTCTTCATCATGCATTGATATTCTTGACCATGAAAATGGGATCCGATGGCCATGATACTTTGCATGGGCCTCAAACTAGGTGAGTTTGAGTCCCTTACATCAACTAGCCTCCAACAACTAGGTCCATGTAGACTAGAACTTGCCCTTGCATAGATGAATGTCCAAGATGCATGGGATAGTGAACGAATATAGTGACACCTTTACCTATCAAGTTTCTATTACCAATTTTGATGAAGGTTTGCATGATCCTTCAGGAGCTCAATAATCTATAGTGACATTATAGGTGCACTATGACTTGGATACAATGTTGCTGAGTCGATTTTGTACAATTGTTTGTTTAAGACTAAAATGTACTTGTTTCTATGTACCTCCTTGCTAGTTTGGGTTCTTGTTCATTTTCCACCTCATTTTAACATACTTGGACCTAAATGGCTACTAAAGAAAAACATTAAATGTCATTTGTGGAGCATGCAAGTGGTTGAATGTTGAGTTGAGGATTCGAGCTCATGGGTAGCCTGATGGCGGACTGGATTTATCTAGTTTTATTGAAGGTATATCAAAGAACATTCTAAAATAGTATCATCTTTAGCTGAGCTGACCTTAGATAACATGCCTTTTGTGGGGGAATAGAATCAACGAGAGAGTTTTAATTTCATAAAGAAGGTCGTGGTCTTTGGTCATGTGTATGATCCCTAGAATTTTTTTTCTTAGAAACCGATGCAAGTGGCATTGCGATAGGAGTGGTTCTTCTCCAAGAGGAGAGGCCAGTAGCCTTCGAAAGCAAGAAGCTTTCTCCCTCTTATTGAAACTAGCCAACTTATGAATTAGAGTTATACATTGTTATTCATGCTTTGAGAACATAGAGGCATTATTTGTATGGTTCAGAGTACTATGTGGATGTGGACGATGATACTCCGAAGCATTTTTGTAATTGACTTGACTTGAGAGGTCACCAAGCTCGGTGGGCAAAGCTCCTGTAGGAGTTTAATATGACAATTTGGTACCAAAGCGGGACGAATAATAAAGTTGTTAATGCGTTGTCGTAGATTATGCATAATTTGAGTTTTATGTATTAGAGAGTGCTCTGATGACCAAGATTAGAGAAACTCAAAAACTAGATGAGTTTGTTTAGAGCCTTTGACCTAAGGCTCATGTGATTAAACTTGAGGAAAAAGATGACTTGGCATCTAGGAAAGGCCAAACTTATGCAAGATATACCATAGTGGATGGCATGCTAAAACATAATGGTAAGGTCATTGTACCTAATCAGAATGATCTTAGGCAGAGGGTCATTCAATAGTGCCATGATAGCCTATGTGCAGGACATCCAGGTGCTGAGAAGACATACAATCTCCTGAAGCGAGATTTCTTTTGGCCACAGATGAAAAATCATATTCATGAATATATGACACAATGTTTTTTGTGTCAAGTAAGAGAGAGCCTATGAAGCCACTTGGCCTCTTATAGCCCTTGGAGATAGCATTAGGCAGATGGGAGAGAACGGTCTCATCTAACTTGACTATGGTTATCTTGCATATAGGGTCTCAACCTAGGGGGGTTGAGATAACATGAGGTCAACATCTCACCTCATCTTTTCATCTGATGTGCCCTGACAACTACCTTGGCTCACAAATGAGATGCAGCTTAAAATTTGGAGTCTACCTCCTAATCTTCTACTAGCAAGGCATAGAAGTGGTTTTCCTTTACTTTGGGGTCAGGTTTTGTTGGCTACATATCTCTGAGGGTTTCTTGGCAAGGATCAAGGTAGTGGATGATCAAAAAGCTTTGGAATTCTGTTGAGCATTGCTTGACCTTTAGGATTAGGTTTCATAGATGGTGCCATGGGTGGCCAAGGGTGTGAAGCCTACTAATGTCAATTGGCCCCCGCCCTAAATGCTTATGGCATGGGTTTCCAAGGGTGGAGTCTATTGATGTCAATTTTCTCCCACCCTAGATTCTTATGCCATTCCTCTATCTATTCCCTTGCTACCTAGCCAAGGTGCCAGTGCAAAACTAGAATGCATCCTCAAAATGTGGTTGGTAGTGATGAACATTGGAGGGGGTGCCCATCCACTTCTTTCTATAAGATCTACACACCATCAAAACTTAGTGATGGTAAATCTAAGTAATTGCTCTATAAACCATAACTGTTGTGTGTAGTAAACATGAACGTTGGTCATTGTTGGTAGAGGAAGCTTTGTGAGTTGATCTGATATTGCCTTGCACTTGGTAGCAAAAGCGTCCCACTATTTGGTGGCCTTGTCCTTGACTACCACGTTGAGGTAATTGGTAGACCACTTGTACTTAGATACTTAGGCCGTGGGATTACCATAATCACATAACTCTTATTTCCATTTTCAAGTTGCTTGGGTGGTGACTCCTTTCTTTTTAGCTAGGAGAGATTCTTATTTCTGTAGTAGTGCTTTAAATTGCCAATCCCAAAAAATCTCTCCCCACACTGCGGTAGTCACAAAAGAGGCACATACATCATTGATATCTCTCACCGCCGATATCTCTCGCTTCTATATGTGATGGGGCAAGGAATGAAAGGTTAATGGTCCAAAAGCATAAAAGCACTTGGTTCTTAATAATTTATCATTTTCTTTGGAACACAGAGCTCAATGTTGGGTTCATATGAAGTACTGCCATCAGCCAATAGTTGGAGAACACTCAGTGTCTAATGGTCATGAAACTTCATATGGACCTTTGTTTCATAACTACAAAAAATTATGCATCAGTATGCTTATACCATAACTCTATGTGTTAGATGGTCATGAAACTTTGCAAATAAGGTCAAATGAGCAAGGACCTTACACCCTTAAATTCTCATAAGGATCACACATCACATGTATGGTTTGATCGCAGTGGGATATGCACATTTCCTCATTTTAAACCATGCATATTTTACAACCCTTTGATGACTTTCTTTTTTTCCGCAAAGAAAGGAACCTTCTATTAATGCTTGAAAAACTCATATAAAATAGCAGCCCCAAAGGTGTTGAGTTTGGAAAAAATAAAAAAAAGGGTTGAAAGAAGAAGCCCAACCTATTCCAAAGAAACCTATGCCTAGGGGATCTCTGGTACAAGGGCTAATAGCCAGGCGGGGGGACTGTACAACTAGTGAATCCCTCATGGATTAAATAAGTAGAAGACTCTTGTAGGCAAAGCCTTGCAGAAATGAGTACGCTGCACGATAGTCGCCCTAGAGCTCAGAGTCCCATGCTCCCAGGTGGAGTGTAGGGTGTAGATGATATCCTGCCAGATGACGACCAAGGTAGCCGAGGGTGGAACCAGATGCTCGCCCATCACCAGACTACAACAAGCAACCCAAATGTTCCACGCTGTGATACTGTCTACTACCTCACACACGAAATCCTCCAGAGATTCGTGCTCTCAGGAGGAACCACCTCTTGGAGCTCTATCTTTTGAATGCTCTGAGCCTACCAGTAAGCTAGAGAGACCTCATCAATCCAGAACTCGTGTCGTCCCTTAGTCAACAGGCCCCCATCCACCAGGTGTAGTCCCTCTGAAGGCTCTGTAAGTGGGTCATAATCTTGAGGGTTCCCATCCAAATCCTCTTTGCTCTACGACAACTCCAGAGGTAGTGAGGATCATCTCTAGACATCCAACAAAGCAACAGTGACACTACCCCTCCACTCGCATCTGCTCCAACTATGGGCCAATGGGCAAGCAGCCAGAAGAAGTAGGAGATTTTTTGTGGTCGTAGACTAGAACATAACCATGTCCAAAACCTAGAACAAACCTCTTGGGGCACTCTTTGGGCCACCCAATGTCTCTCCGTCGAAGGGATCCAAGATGAAGAGTCCATCTGAAGCCTCTTGCCAATCTATGTAGTATAGGAAAAGAAGGGCACCTTGTCCACCTGCCTGGCAAGGCCAATCTTGGAGGGCTAGAACCACTCTCTTGGATCCCACTGGACCTCCCTCAAGGGCCTACCCTGCCAAAGCCAGAGGTGCCATCTCAGGACATCCTACTGTAGGATGCTAGGAGGATCAATGTGCCACTCCTTCCCCAAAGGCCCCACCACTCTTATCATCGGCCATTAAATCCCATCCAACAGACTCCCATCCATCTCTGGGTCACTCTCAGTGAGTGCATGAAGAAGGCTTCCAGGTCCTACTTAGAAAAAACACAGCTGCGTGCTGCCCTACTACATCAACATCCTCAAGGGGACCCGTGTCTGAGATAACTAACCCAACCATCTTATGTCCATCCACACATGGAGTCCCTCCAACCAGGTCTCAGGGATGGCTAGGTCAATCTCCCTCATCCGCTGCCCTATCCCTCGCAAATGCACTAAGGTGCCAAGCCTCGTCGCCTCTGCCTCCATGGGTAGTTTGCTCCATCTGCTAAAGGAGCCAGCCAGTCCACTGTCCCACTGTGCCCAACCAATGTGGGTCTGCTACCCGACCATCATGATCCCTAATCTCTGGGTGCTAGATGAGGGGTTGATTCTCAAACTCCTCTCTACAATGGGGTTGATCATGAATGAGGCCCCCTGCTAATCTCTACTAGACCTTATGAGGCTCCTCATCAAGGGAAGAAGTCCATCATGTCTTCTCTATTTGAAAGAGAAGAGGAGGCTGCCAGGTATCTTGCTAAACTCTGGCTCTTGTCACGGGTCTTTGCCACCACTGATCATGAAGATGAATTACTCCTAGGTGCTCCGCTCTACTACTGGCATCTTAGAGAATGAGGCACTGCCTTGCTTGTCCTCCCCAAACTCAAGGTTGTTGAAGTCTCCTCCAGCAATCCAAGAGTCAACATCCAGAAGACACTCTATTAGCCTCCTCCAAAAGGCCTGAATGTGCTATTTGCATGCTGGGCCATACACGTTCAGGATCCCATACTTGGACCCTCCCATCCTAACTTCCATCCAAACTACCCATCCTGGGATAAAGCTCGCCTTGATCATAGACCTCTGGAGCCACTGATTGAGATGCAGACCCCTTCGCTCTATCCTATGGTAGGGGAGCACACCTCCGGACCTCTCCCCAAAAGGATATGGTGTCTCCGTCTAATGGCCTAATGCTAAGAACATATGATCCTGAACTAAAAGGATGTCTAATGCCCGCCCTACCACTACCCTCTGCAGTTCCTACCAAAGAATCAGGTACTGCGGTTGACTATTACGAGCATGGTCATGGAGCCCATGCATGTTCCAGCTCACTATGGTCTAGCTCATGAGGATGGGGATACAAAAAACAAGACACTCCTATGAGTGGGTGCCTGTTTCCAGAAAAATTACTCCAATCATACTTGCAAAATAAAATCTAGAGAGAGACATACTAAAACTAGAGAGAGAAATACTAAAATCCTACACTTTTTTATGTCCCCCCCCTTTGTAGAGGGACTGAAGAGGATCCCCCACTTTGTTGAGGGACTGAAGAGGTTCCTCCACTTGGTGGAAGGACTCATGAGGTTTCCCCACATTATGGGGGGACTCATGAGGTTCCCCCACTTTGTGTAGAGACCCAAGAGGTCCGCCCAAAAAGTGGAGAGACTCTTGTCCAAGGTCTATATAGTCCCACTCTAGAGGTGATTTCTTTGCAGGGACTACTAGAACATCCACTGTCTGTGCTCTTTAAAAGAGGAACTCTATTGCGGTAGAGAAAGACCCTTTGCAAGCTGCAAGCGTCTGCGCCATCAATGATCTTCCTGATGCTAGATCAAGAAGCTGGCAGAATTATTTGAGGATAACTGTGGTTGGGCCAAATATTTCAGAGGGGAAAAAAAACCACAACAAACAACCCAAGAATCACATGATAGACATATATTAGACATTTGAGATGTTGATCCTTTTATCTCTAATCTTTGAGATGTTGAACTGATGTAATATCTCATGTAATGACAATTCTCTTTTACTGAATATGAAATCTCTTTTCTTTGTTTTATGGTTTACAATTGTCATGGTAATTACTTTGAAGATTATTATTTTTCTTTATTTAAAGCATTTATATGTTATTATAATCAATATTTTTTACAAATTTGGATTATTAAAATTTCCTTATCTTACTATGATGTTTTAAATTTATTTTATTAGGCTTTCAAATGTAGAAAGTTTCAAATTTGACAAATTTCAATACAATAATCTGATCATCTCTCTTTGAAGGAGGGAGAGGAGATCAAGGAAGCATTGATTAATTCAATGAATAACAACCTTGAAATATATATTGATTCTCATCTCAAAGAGAGTCTCCTGATGAGAGTACTAGATTTAGATTGTCTTATTATATGCTTCTATATTCATTAAAATGTTCATCATACTTTGTACAGTAAATCATGAATTTTATAAAAATAAGAGATCTCAAGCAAACAATCTTATCGTATATCCAAAGTCACAGATATTAAATCTATAAAAAATAAACACGCTAAGCAAACAATCTTATCGTATATCTAAATTCAAAGATATTAATCTATAAAAAACACACATACGTCACAAAGTGCATCTTATCAATATTTTGGTTAATAAATTGTCAAGTATTTTTTGAACTTAGCTTTTTTCTTTTAAAGAGTTTATTTTAAAAATCAATATTTTCTTAAATTTAGAATTTTCAAAAAAACTTTTGTGTTTTTAAACAGATAGGTGTAAATTCAACTTAACTTCAAAATTTAGTTAAATTTTGGCAGGGAATCTTAAAAGTGGGTAACATGCAATAGTTCTCACTTAATATGTAACAGTGTTAAGTACCAACATTTCCTTCTTAAGATTCTTCCAAACAATATGCTAATCATGCTAGGTTTCTCCTCCTCTGTATCACTTTCCGTGACCATGCAGCTTGAATGTGCAACTCATCTAGCACAATTAGGTGATGCAATTAGCTCTTGATTTCTTCTAGTTTGCCTAGGTGATGTGCAGCTGCAACTCACAAACTTGAGACCAAAAATTCTAAAGGAACAAATTCTTCCAATCCAAAATCCATGCGAAAAGTGATCGAAGTTTTAGTGACCTTATAGTCTATCCCAATAAGCCCATAGTGTGGCAGGAACCTTTATTTTCTAGTCTCGACAATGTGTATTAATAGTCTCAGTAAGTATCAACTTTAGTGTTTTGTTAGTGGACTCGGCTTGCCCATTACGTCAAGGATAGTAAGTAGTTGCTACTCAATGTACCACCATAAATTCTTAGTTAGCAACTCACTTCATTCATAAAATGCGTTCCTTGATCTCATTGACAAATCCTATAGGGCAACTGTATTTGCAAATGATATTCTAAAAAATAAACTTAGTTGTTGCTTCAGCCAAGTTATCCCATAAGGCCTTAACATCAGCCCACTTAGTAGCATAATTTGTAGCTCCTAAGACATATTTAGTCTGTCTATATTGAGCCATATTCTTGAGTGGACCCATGTAATCTAGAGCACAATGCTGGAATCCTTTCCATGGTTGACTAGGTTGCAATGACATGTGGTTTGGAGGAGGTCAGCACTTCTAGCATGTGTATCATTAAAGAGAGTACTCCACCACAATCTGGCTTATAAAACTTTTTAAGGAATAAGTTCACCACCAAAGTGACCTCTTGCAGGACCGGTATTGTGCCTAGTTGCGTACCTCGGTCCATTCAGGCCTTCAAGGCCAACTACCATGCTTATCCTTTGGTAGGTTCTTGGGAAAAGTTCCCTAGGACAAATAGTATAGATCTCATCATACTCAATCTCTATAAAGACAATAAAAAATAGATGGGCAATGTGCTACAACACTTCGAACAAGAGGGCTCAATTCTTAGCTTTCCTCCTAGCCATGATCTCCCCTAGTCCAGCACCTTGCCACTTGGCCATATACTTTGGTGCCATGTGTCCCACAAGGGACCCCTTACTTTAAATCCATATCTTGGGTTTCATTATGCACCTCCTCGATAATGCCTAGGCCTAGGTGTGACCCTAGGCCCAAACCCTCTAGCCCCTCTATGATCCAAGTACTGCAACTCAAATTATCGTACTTGGAAATACAAAATGCAAGAGGTTGATAGTACATTACCTAGACTTATTGATAATCCATCGACACAAGATATTGCACAAGAAAAAAATAAATGGTATGAGAAGGAAAAGTATGCCTATCACCCATAAATTCAAATGTACAAGATCTTGCACTTATATGGTTGAATATAGTGAAAGCATCAAAAAAAGCATGGGATATGTTTGCAATTTTGTATGACTACTTCTAGAATTTTTGACATCAAGAAATAAAATAAATCAAAGCTTTTGACATAGCAATGAATTAGGACATACCCATGTATTGACCACACTTGATCATTTCAATTTGACTATAATTATCTAACAAATAAAATTGAAATAAAAAAGGAGACTATGTGTTTTCCTTTTTAGAAATGCCTTGTACCCACCTTGTAAGACCATGCTTGAGAGGAGCGCACTATAATATCTTAGTACTTATTGATATAATGGAACATGATGTTAAGATGAATCTTCAATACCTTCCCTCGAAGATCAAAAGCATAATGTAGGCCTTCCCTGAAGATTATGATTCTAAGTTTTGAAGGACTTTGTGTTGATCTTCTTGTTTCATGATCGCCCACAGTCACTATTACAATATTCATACAATTGTCTATAATTTCCTTTGCATTCTATTCCATATTGTTTTGTGACTTTAATTTGACACTCTTTTTGCTACATTTTAATGTGTTTGTTGGATACGACATAAATTAATCTAGAGTTTTGACTGCATGCTTTTCTTCTCCTTTTGTCAATGTCAAATTCTATTTTTGGAAAAGGAATTTCTTCAATTGTGTATCCATATACTCGTACTGACTCATGAAGGTACTTTCTAAACCTCCTCAAAATTCTATGCCAAGACAATAATGCATGAGTCCACAACATCTTTCATTTCAAACTCTAGAAATAAAAATGTTTCCCTTTGCTAATAAAGATTTCATTAGTCCTACGACTATCAAGTCATTTACATACAATACAGCAATGGTTATAACTTCCTCTTGAACTTTGTAGTAGAGAGTATGATTTGCATAGGACGTTGTGAATCCAAGATTAGCAAAATATTTGTTAATTCTACTATATCAACTTCTTTGTGCTTGTTTCAAACCATAGATTCTCCAATACTCTCCATACTTGATTTGGTTTCCTACTTTTAACATATCTCTGAGATGGTTGCATGTACACCTCTTCATCCAAATATTCTTGACATCTAAATGATGCATATTCCGTTTGCTGATGGTTGCCAATGAAACCACATATATAAATGGAACTTGAGAATTTAGAGACAAAATGAGCAATGTAACAAGTATATAATCCCTTTAAAAACTGAACTTGAGAAGTTAAGCATGTTTTGCGCACATGTATCTCTAAAAGTTATTAACTAGACAAGTTGGAGCTAATAAATTTTTTGAAAAGCCAAAGCAACAACCAAGTTCTAAAGTTCAAGAAATATGTTTGACAAGAACTAGGGGGAAATATATGTTTGACAAGAACTTGGGCGAAAATCATGCATCTAGTATATCTCATTTCCGAGTGAATCTTTATTCAAGTTCAATATCATGTAAATGCTGCTTACTATAGGATCTTTCAATGCACACATTACCCATGATGGGGTCTTATCTTCTTTAATCACCCCTCGCCATTGAGGTATTGATATTCCACTCATGAGAAGCAACAAATGATAAGGAGGACTCGTTCAAAATAGCATAAGATGCACCTATATTCCTGAACTTTCCTACCTAAAAGGCCATTCCTAAGCTTCTTCCCTGCTTGTCACCACATAAACCGTGATATTTGGGCTTGTAAATCTATAATTATTAGTCCAGTTGGTTGGATGGTTTATGTAACATCAAAGAAACTTCATAATCCCATTATGTGCCTGATAATTAGTAACCCTTACTCAACCTGCAACTCCAACTTTCCCCTTAAAAAAGAGACCTCACCTGCCACCTTACAATCACTTTAGTTTTAGTTCAGTTATGCTTCACCCAAAAAAAAGGTACCCTCACCCCTTCCTTCGTCTCCCGCTTTTTCTTTTTAGTTCTGGGACAACTCTTGTGTGTTTTCCCACACCAACGCAAATATCAAACCCCCATCTATCATTATTCTAAGGCTGAAGGCAAGCTAACCCACAAAGAAACAAAAATTAGCTTCAACAACATGCCTCATATCAACTTTTTAAAACTTGTCTATAAACACAAGTATACAATGTTCGACAATTAGATGTATAGAACTTTCATTCCATCACATACAATCTGAAAGCTCAATCATCAAGCCTTAGTGAACATGAAAACCATGCAAAGCCTCAATAACCACCTGGCCACTCCATGCAGAACTTGAACACTAGGATTTTTGCAAGTCAAATGTTTGCCTTTCCAAATTTGATCAGTGCTTCTGCACTATATTACAAAATCGCATAAAACACAATAAAAGACACAATGTAGCTGAAAATGGCAACTAAAACACATTTGAATCTGGCAAAGGCAAGAAACTTTAAGGACACTGCTTCATAACTCTCATCTACTGTTGAGGTGGAGGCGGCCTTTGCATCATTTGTTGACCCATATTTGGCGGGGGAGGAGGAGGCCGCATTGCTTGTGTCTGGGCTTGCATCGGAAACCCTTGTGGCGGAGGGGGTGGAGGCCTTGCCATTTGTGGAAGTGCAGGTGTGAAATTCCTCATGGGTGCACTCATCTGAGCGTTTGGCATAGGAGGTGCAGTTCCACTCATCTGGAGGGATTGAAAACCGCTACCAGGCTGCATTGGCTGCACGGGACCATTCATTGTGGGTGGAGGAGGGGGACCATTCACTGTTGTTGGTGGACCTCGAGGTGGTGGTGGAGGCAGCCCTGCTGGTGGGGGCGGCAGAGTTCCCTGTGGGGGTGGTGGCCGGGATGGAGGTGGACCCGAAGGTGGTGGGGGTGGGGCAGGACCATTAGCAGCTGGGACAGGAGCTTTTGCAGGTTCTTGTGGCCTTGGTCTAAAGTAAAGTTGCAACTGCAATGAAACATGGTTATGAAAAAGATAACAGAAACTCGAATTGGTGATGCCTATATAAAGTCCCCTCCCCCCTCATTCCAAAAAAAAGTAAAGGATTTACTACCGTGTACATCTTGGAATCCGGATCCCAATGCGTGAAGAATTTTGTAGCCACCTTGTCAATCTCTATGCTTGGTATCTGCGAGAGATCAAAAGGTCATCAGCTTGTAGGAAATTCCCTACATACTATGTACAGACAAAACTCTGCTATACCCGCTAACAGCCCCCTGCTAATCTCCTCGTATCCCAATGCAAGTAAACATCAACCAGTACATCAAAGGAATCACCTTAAAGCCAATAATTTCGTAGGGCTCTGCTGCAAACAGTAGGTACTGGTAACGCTTATCCCATGCATGGACTTTCTGCAGCAATCAAAATTATGTATCGTTAACACATAATTCAATATAGGGCTAAAGTGCTTAAAGGAAGTGAAGATAAAATAGGGTTTAAAACCTGCTCAAAAGAAGACATGAAACGGTGTCGAGGCTTTGACAGATCCTCAATTTCTGGGTATTCAATCTGTGAAATAACATCCACATAAAACATGAAACAGTGCATTAGGTTTGAGGAATCCTCAATTTCGGCCAACCAACTATTATGCTCAATTCTCATGAGTGTTGCGTACCTACCTCTTTAACTAGGAAAAAATTTGTCATCATAAGAGTACTGTGTTCAACGACTGAATAGGAAAATTTCCATTCAATACTCTAGCAGACACTCCACAAAAACTTACAAATTTATTGATTTACTGCCTCCAAAAACTTTACTCCCCCGCCAGAAAAATCCTTCTCATTATTTACATGCTGTGAATTTGTAATCCTCTACTAGCTCTCCCCTCATCTACATTAGTGTGCTCATCTACATTTGCCCATAAGGCCCTTAATCTCAATAAATTATCCCCTGCATTAAAAAAATAAAATAAAATATTCCCTGCATTAAACTTAACCTAAGGAGAGAGGCGATTGAAGACGCCCTTAGGTGAAGACGTGGAGTAGCCTAATTCCCTAAGGCTAAAGGGATTGTTGGGTATGGGGAGCAATACAAAGGGGATGGAATGCAAGGGAGAAAAACAACAAGCTCAGGAAACGAGGAGTACTTGCAAATGGATAATGAGAATGTACAAGTGATGGCCAATATATGGCTCCAAAGTCAACTAGTTGACCAAGACTAGGACAAAACGTCCTAACTAGCCTACACGGCCATATACCAGGGCTAAGTGCTAACAAACCCCCCTCCATGGTATGGCTGAAGTATCCTGGATACATCTCAGGTATACCTGGAAACAATATCATGGTTGCACATATTCATCCAAGATGGATATAGCAACCTATGATAGTATAGGGAGATCAACATCACGTAATAAATGGTGCCTAGTGTAAGGCATGACGAAAAGCCTCAAACTTAGGTTGTGGTAGAGCCTTTGTGAAGAGATTTGCTAAGTTATCTTCCGTGGGAACATGGGACAACTGTATATCAATGTAGATAATATTAGAAGTGTAGATAGCAATCCGGCTATCAATGTAGATTATATTAGAAGTGTCTTGGCTGACATGAAGATCTGAAAGAGCCAAACACACTCTACTGTAGCTGTGAAAGTTGCCCTATATTCAGCTGCACAACTAGAAATAGCAACTGCAGGCTGCTTCTTGCTGAACCAAGAGACGCATGAAGAGCCAAGCATGAAACAGTTGCCACTATGTGACACACGAGTGTCATAACAACCTGCCCAATCACTGTCTATGAATGCATGCCAATTCAGTGAAGATCGAACACTATAGAACAGTCCCAAATGCTATGTGGCCTTCAAGTAACGAAAGACCCGCTTCACTACTTGCCAATGCTGCATGCTGGGCTTGTGCATGCACCTGCTTAACTAAGAAATGACATATTGCAAACCAGGCCGGGTATGACATAAGTAAATGAGGCAGCCCACAGCCTGTTGATAAGGGTGGCATCAAATGGGGCACTCCCATCCTTTGAAGAGGCACGAAAGCCAAGCTCCAATGGTGAAGAAACCGGCTTGCAAACCTCGAACTGAAAGTGGTGTAAGAGCTGTCCAATGTACTTGGATTGGCTCATTATTATACCTCCTCGGCACAATGGTATGATTTCTGGTCCAAGTCACGAACAATCCGGTGTCTTCAGTATCTCAAGGCACCAACACAACCATCCAATCGTTCCCCCAAAGGACCGACCAAACCCTACAAGGCACCAAAGATCTTGCATCTCGGCATACAACCGCACCATCCACATCCTAGACCTTGACTCCCCACGTAGTGAGATCCTAGAGGCTGGTCCACGTTGATCCTCACTGGTATGAATCACTCCAACCAATTCTTGATCCTCCAGATCCCTCGATTCCAATATAAAGGCTTTGACAGGATAGTCATCTAGTCCTTTCAGTATCATGCTACTAGGCTTGTTTGGAGGAGGCTCATGATCACCTTTGCCGATTAACTTGAACTTGTCAAAGTCTTTGACACTAATCTCAAAGAGAAATCTTGCAAAAGGCCTCAAAAGCCTCTGCAAGTACCTCCCAGAAGTACCCTCTTCATCCATACCCTTGTGTAACTCTATGCATGCTCCCCTAATTGACTTCATGCTTCATCTCTCAATGAGCCCCTTTATCTCTAACAGTGGTGCTCGATTGGTCCTTAGATCCCATGGCTAAGCAGCACATTTCATCCCCCACTACAAAGTCTAGGTCTGTGCTCCACTCCTTGATGTCTTTCATGAACATTGTCACACCTCGGTCTGCAAACTCTATCTCAATGGGACATGGTGTCATCACTAAGAATAGTTCTTCGACCACATTGGCTAATGCCGGCTCAGACTAGTCCTCCCTCTTCGCTTGGTGCACTTTCTTCTTTCTACAATCTTTAACAAAATGTCCACTCCTGTCACAATAAAAGCATTTTTTTGTTCTTTCTGGTCATCTTGTTTTCATTGTCAAGATCAAGAGCACCTTCGTCTTCATTCTTGGCATCCTTCTTTTTCTGTGACTTCCATTTTCCACTCTTGCTCTTTCATCGTCCTCTCTGTCGTACAACTTCATCTAAGCTTCCTCTTGAAGCAAAAATTGACCCAATTCCTTGTACGTAAGTGGCCTCGTCAGTTCTCCTACGGTGAGAGTCGTCACAACCCTCAGTAGCCCCTTAAAAGCATGAGACCTAGAACGTGGGGAGGATCATCATGCTTCAAAATCAACTATCAAACTTGAAGATAGGTGAAGGAGAGTCAATCCATGACTTCCTGGTGAAGGTGAAGATTCTTAAGACCAACAAGCAGTTGGTCACAAGGTGGACAGTAACCATATAGCCATGCTCTTGGTTAGTATAGAGATCCTATAAGATCTTCCATGTCTCCTATGTTGTATCTGCCAGCTAGATATGAGGAATCACCAGATCCGCGATCATCTCAATGTTCATGTTGCATTTTAAGTTTCACTCCTTCACCTTATCTGGATCTGTCAAAACTCGAACCTTCCTCATGGCATCCAGCATGTTAACAAGTTTGAGCTTTATGCCTTCTATCACCTCCTAGAACTCCCCAACTCTAGATAGCTACGAACCTTCGTTTTCTAGATAGGATAGTTGGTCTTCCAACTCCCCACACTCACCAAAGTTCGAAATGAGTGAGTTGAAACTCATGGAGACTTTTCACCTCACCCGCACTAACTCTCATGGAAGAATTGGCATCTCCCATGGATACCAAAAATTTTCATGCGCATTGCATAAACAAACCTAGCACATACAACTTCAATATAACGTATAACGCAGAAACATGTTCAAAAAAGATAAGGCTACATTTGAGCTGTATGGTTGTGTGACTATGATACCTGAAAGAGTAGGGACCGTTGCTTTGTCTCTGGATCATATTGCTTTGTAACTCTGTACCCTGGTCTTCCAATTTTCACTAGACACAAAAAGACAATGACCAATAAGTAGGCTCGCCAAAGTGCTTTACACTTTAATGAGATCACTACAATCACTGAACGTCACATGCTTTCGGACATGCTCAAAAGCTATTTCGGAACTGAAAAGATTTCACGTTCTCAGATTTTGTTGAGAGTTCAGTTTTCAACAAGGAAGGAGCAACAGGGGCCAGTGCAAACAAAGGAGTCCAAATTAACCTGTTTTCCGGGGTGCCACCTTTCTTTTGTTGGGCTGAGGTTGCGCAGGAGCCTCTTTCGCTTCACGTGCTGCACGTTTGGCCAAATTGGTCTGATGCCGTTTTCCTTGCGTGTGAGCGAGATAGTTACCTTCATTGTTATGAAGCGTCAAACATAACTTGCATTCGTAACTGCAAAAGAGAAGAGCATAATTGTCAGCACGCATCGTTTCCTCAAAATATACAAAAGGAGTCGAGAATCTATCTGATTAGGTCTCACCTTCGAGAATCCTTCTCGTCTGGGCCTCACACCTTGACAGACCTAATTTACATGAGTTAGCTTCAGTAACTTTTTTGTGGCAGTTACAGCGACTTCGCTCTATTGCTTACGCTGGTACAGAACTAGTTTGTCTTGTGTCCAGAATTCTAGGGTTTCGTACATATTCCCGGGGAGAACACAGAAAAGCACCCAAAACCAAACGGCACAGGACAGCTGGGATGGGCAAGCGAGGGAGGAAGCTGGACTCTGAGCTAGGGTAGTACCTGCCGAGATGATTTCGCATGAAGTAAGGGTCCTTGGCAAGGTCGATAGTTTCCAAAGCGAGGCGGCGAAGGCGCTCACGACGATCGATGGCTTCATTTTGGGCAGATGCGGCGCCTCCGCTACCAGGCTTACTGCCCCATTCACGATCCATGGAACCTTGCTCTTGCTCCTGCTCCTGCTGCTCTTACACAGACAGGCACGCCCTCTGCGTAGGTTTCCTCTTGCCTTGTGGTGGTGTGGTGATAATGCACACAATAACAACTACAAGACTTTGGTATCAATGCTTATATGCTCCCTCAACAAACAAGAACAAGCAAATCCAAAATTGACCTAATTCTTCCCATAGGGGCCCATATCACCACCAATTGAAGGGGTGTACACCGGTCTTTCCTTTGCTCACCAACTTAGCGGTAATCATGTCGCGATTGCTGCAGGAGTTGGCCATCGAGTGGTCGGCCCTCATCACAAATCTTTTGTGTCAATGCCCACCTCACATTGCCTTTTGAAGGATGTCCGATGCGTGGTGTGAACCCAATCTCCTATTTATAATTATTCCATGCATTCATATGGGACATTGTTTCTTTGTTATTACTGGATTGAAACTCCTTTTTTGAATTTCCACATATAAATTTTAAAGAAAATTAGTTAAGTTCTATGGACAAAAATTACCTTTTAACAGCCCAGCACCCGAGCCTAAAGGGAAGTTTGCCCTTTCTGAACCCTCGTGATGCCAAGTGTTATGGCTCGGATGAAGAATATGAAGAGGAAGAAACGAGCAAAGTAAAGAGGAAGAGAAAGGACAAGAAGGCAAAATCCAAAAAGAAAGAAGAAAAGAGCTCAAAAGCAGAATCTAAGCTAGAAAAAATGATAAAAGAACAATTTCAAAATTTAAGGTTATCACCAACTCAGGTAAAGATTGCATGTGAATTCTGTGGGAAAGATAACCATGATAAAGACAAATACTGGTATAACCCGAATTTTAGGGGAAGAGTGCTAGCTCACATTCAAGTAGCCCACAATACAGCTCCACCACCACCACCACCAGCTAATCAAATTGCAGTGCAAGGACAGAGACAATAAAGATTCAACAATGTTGCCCCAAGAAGGCAGAATAACTAGAACTAGGGAGGTCAACAACTGCCAAACATGAATCATGCATGCAATTATTAAGGGGAAGATGGCCATAGACAAGGTCCACAATGTGAGCTATGGTACAAACATAGAGAAGAAAGAGAAATCCCAATTATCCCAATACAATACAAGGGGAAACCCAAATCCTCCACAACAACCACCAGTAGGTGTAAACATGGTCAGTCTACAACCAATTATTGAACAGCCCAAGGAGAGTTTACATCCAAAAGATGTTCAGAAGGAAAAAACGGTACATATTACTAAGCAAAACACATTATTTCCTGGAGTACAGAGTCATTGCACAACGGACAGTAACATAGCTAGGATAAAAGAACCTAAGGAAGCTGTAGACACAATGGTAATCACAAGGTCAAAGGGAGAAAAACCCCTAGCAGGACTGGGAGAAACCTCAAAAATTACAATCAAACCAATTGATTGGGTCGAGCAAGCAAAAGTGAGAAACCAAGCGTGAGTGTGCAAGGATCTTCGAGAGAAAGAAGACCATCCGAAATGCAAAAGACACAAATCAGGCTGATAATTTCTTCAAAGAGCTATTACACTCCAAAGTGCAAATCACATTGGACCAACTATCAAATCTTGTACTAGCATTCAAGGAACAATTGTTTCAAGGTTTGGAAGGAGACAACACACCCAAGGCACCTGTGTGGCTATGATAGAAGAAGATGAAGAGGAGTCTCCAAAAATCTATACATCAACCATAGAAGAGGTGGATTACAAGGTTTCCACAATTAATGTTGAATACAAAAGGCAACGAATGACAAATGTCCTGATTGATGGAGGAATACAAAAGGCAACGAATGACAAATGTCCTGATTGATGGAGGAATAGGTGTTAACATATTATCTGAGGAGTTATTCAAGAAATTCTACTGCAATGAGTTAGCCCAATGGCTGATCAAAGAAGAATCCAGCCACTTCGAATCCTCAGAGGCGAAGAAATTAGCATTTGGGGATTGAGTTTCATTGTTACATTTGTTATATTCAGAATGGAAGAAAAAGATAGTTCCTACTCCATGTTATTAGAGGTAGACCTTGACTGAGAGCTGCAAGAGTGAAACAAGATTGGGGAGCTAAGAGAATAACAATAAAAAAAGATAAGAAAAAGTTTAAGATTTTCCTAACATCTAGCGAGGAAATTAGCATTTGGGGATTGAGTTTCATTGTTACATTTGTTATACTCAAAATGGAAGAAAAAGACAGTTCCTACTCCATGTTATGAGGTAGACCTTGGATGAGAGGTATTGCAAGCAGGCCTGTGGTGGCCCATAGTCCTAAAAGATGCTCATAATTATGCAAAATCCCGCTTACCCTGCCAAAGTGATAGGCCACTGGATGTTGATAGGATGCCACATCAGCCCATCCTAGCATTAGAACCTTTTCAAAAGTGGGGACTAGAATTTGTCGGCCCTATCAAACCAGCAGCAAAATATATCAGCAATCAACACATACTTGGTGCAAGTGATTATTGCACAAAATGGGTGGTAGTAGCCCTCAAGGATAATAAAGCAAGAACTATTGCATACTTCTTATATCATAATATCATAAGATAGTATTAGATAGAGGGACACACTTCATCAACAAAACAATCTCAAAAATGAAAAAGCTCCACATGATGCTACACAAAAATTCAAGAGCTTACTATCCTCAGGGCAATGGTCAAGCTGAAAGTACCAACAAAATCGTGAAGAAGATATTCAGGAGGACAGTGGCCAACAATCCCACTAATTGGGATCAAAAAATGGATTCAGTTCTATGGGCATTAAGAATAGCCTATGAGGTAGCCACAAGTCTGACACCATTCAAACTGGTCTATGGGATGCCATAGTTCCAATGGAGTTTGTCGCAGGAAGCCTAAGAGTGGCTATAGAGCACATGCTTTGACCAAAAGAATCAGTTAATTTAAGACTATAGCAATTATTGCAATTGGATGAAGACAGACTTCAGAGCTCATACATTGCCGACATCATTCAAAAGAGAAGAACTGCTTGGATCAACAGAAAAATCGAATTCAAATTCTTCTGGAGGGGTGATCTAGATTTAATGTTTAACGCAAAGCTAAGGAAGAGATGAGGAAAGTCCAAGCTGAGATATGATGGACTTTTCAGGCTCATGGAAGTTTTTTATCAAGGCACATTTAGCCTAGCTGATCTTCATGGCAATGTTTTTGACAAGCATGTCAATGGATTTCGTCTCAAACCATATGTGGGTCTTCATCCATCCGAAACCAAGACTAATCTGGTATGTATCCAAGCCTATTCTAAAATCTATCAAGTTGTGAGTACTATCAATATGATACACGTAGCAAACGCATGTGGGATTACATCCGACAACAATCCAGCACACCCAAAGAGCAAGCAGAAACACAATGTTCCCACTTGAGTGCCAGTCGCTTGGAAATGACAAACAATCCTCTATTTGAAGAAAACACTCTATTTTTCTTTAAACTTGCTTGTTTTTTGTTCTTTCTTGTTGCTTCATGTTTGCAAGCAGGTAGAGTAGGTAGAAAAGTACTCCCCAAGCACTCCAAACATAGTACAAAAGCCATCTAGAAGCTCAAAAATCTTTGAAAATTCCATTGGCAACAGAGTTTGGGAGAGACGCACTAGGTGAATCCTAACCTATAATATGTTGAATTAATAACCCAGCACATGTATTATTAATTGTCATGCTGGGTTAACTGTTAAAAACATTAGGTTAGTCATTAATGGTTGGATTAGAAGTTAACCATGTTGGGTTAGTAAATGACACTCTGACACCTAACGGGATTTTCCAGTTAGCACATGTAGTGCACCAAATCTGATCCAAAATAGGATCAACCCTTAACCCAACATGCATGGGCTTATTAACCTAGCATACTCTACATTAGCAAGCCAATGCATGCTATATTAACATTAACCCAAGGCACATTGGGTTAGCAAGTTATCACTGCAAGGATAAAGATTGAACTAAATTGTCTCATTTTGATAATTAAGTGATCCACTATGCTCATAATTTCCACCAACCACCCAAAATCATTGAACTGAAACCTCAAAAATTGATAAAAAAAGGTAAAATTGTGAATTGAATGAACTAATAGAAAATTTATAAAAGAGGCCACCTTTGAAAGGCTGTGGATCCCGATAATCTTCAAATCAAGCAAAAGCTCCAAAAATTTCCATTTGGACCCTAAATCTACAAAAATAGTAACATCTAAATTAAGCATAACCTCGTTATTATAACACAAAACACATTGAGTTATTAATATAGTACATGTTGTGTTAGTCTTTGACCTAAACTGAGGTGGCTTGCTCTGACCACCTACATCCACCTGAGATCTAGAAGGGTGCTTGCATCTAAACCTAAACCGAAAGATAGCACTTTTAATAACATCTTATCTGGCCAAGTGCCCAGTTTGGCATCAGTTAAATTAGGGAATTATGCACTGAGTTCACACTCCATACATGGGCCAAAATATCTCAAGCTCAGAGGATTCCATGAGTTTTGATAGTTAAATGGATGAAAACCCGAATCTCGGGGCCTCTATTGCTCCCAACTCTAGTTTGGTCCAACCCCAATCCCCTATGCCATACACTATAGCATCTCAAATTAGGAAACCCTTATCTAACATAATAGGGAGGTTTGGGCGGTCTAACCACATGACATGGTGAACCCATTCACAAGGCAAACCAAAGTGCTAGTGGATTTGTAGGCCCCACCATCATAGACTATGTTAGAAGCCATGCGGAATGCCATAAGACCCACCATACTGGTGAGCTCTATGGGACAAGAGCCTAGGATGCTAAGTAATTCTATGGCACAAATGGATGAGGAGACTGAACCTAGGGAGGATACATTGCCTAGCACATTGACTTCTCAATCCTCATTATATCCAACTTGGGGAAGAAACTTGGATAATACTCCCTATTTGGCAATTTCTCCTTGTAGACTGGTGCCCAACCTAAGTGTGCCAATGCCTAGGCCACCACCAGTGCCACTGGTATGACCAAGCCCGGGCCTCATATTAGGAACCACCAATCCCACTTTTCTTCGACCTACAACCTTTTATAACCCTCCTCAAGGACAACACACATATGGGGTGGTGCCTCCCCCACTAGTAAATCCTCTTGTGCCACAAATGGTGCTTACAAATGAAGCCATGAGGATCCTAGTGCAAGTACTAAGAAGGGGGACCACGCCACCAACCTTCACGGAAGGGATATCAACTCTTTGAGGAGTAAACTAGCCACCAGCCTTCACTAGAAGGGATACCAACTCTTTGAGGAGTAAAATAGTCACAATCTCCAAACTTATTACTAAATTCTTAGTCGAAGGAAAATGTCCACTCGATGACAAGGGTCAAAAGTGCAGTCTAGAGCAATGAAGATGAGATCATTATGTGTGTAGAGTAGTGGCAAAGCTTTTCTTATAATACCTTGAGCCTAGAAGATGGTATGATAAATCTAAAAGGATGAGCATAGCCAAAATACACTCTAAAAACTTGCAAATCTAGAGAGAGAATGAATAAAACTAGAGAGAGAAATACTAAAGCCTACACTTTTTGAGGTCCCCCGAATTTGCGGAGAAACTCATGAGGTTCCCCCACTTTGTGTAGAGATCCAAGATGTCCCCTCAAAATGTGGAGGGACTCTTGTCCAAGAGGTCCCACCCTGGTACCTATATGAATTGTGTAGAGACCAACATGTATAAATATCTCTCAATGGAATGAAGCTCCTACACTTTGGTCTTTAGTGTTCAAGTTCACTATTGGTGTTCATGTGCTTGTTCTCCTTGGTTCCAAGCTCCCTCAATACTATCGTGTGATAGCATGCTCTAACCTTGCAATCTCCCATCCTCCCCCCTTCTTCTCCTCTCTCTCCCTCCTCCTTCTCCTCCTCCCCTCTCCTCCTCCTCCTCCTCCTCCTCCTCCTCCTCCTCCTCCTTCCTCCTCCTCCTCCTTCTCCCTTATCCTCCTCCTTCCTCCCTTGATCCTCCTTCTCAACCTTTTATCCTTTGAAGTCACGAAGGAGACTAGTTCTCCAATCCTCAACCCTAGACAAGCTCTCTAAACCTTGGAACTCCTAGTTAGCTCTCTCAACCTTATCTCCCTTCTAAACCTAAAATGCCCTTCCAAACCCTTCAATTCCCTTGGAGGTGAGAGCCTCCACCTATCATTGTGATCTAGTCCTCTTTCTGACCTACACGAGCATGAGAGCTGCTTTCCATGCTTCAGCCTACACCTCTCACCAGAATACAACCTGATGAGGACCTATGCTACAACAAGCAACAACACAACCCTGAGGAGAAAATAAATTAGGACACACTACAAAGATCATTCACAGTGGGGTTCACCCCAGTGGACCCAAGTAGAGCCCTATGAACCAATTATATGTAGTTAAGCAGAAGGAGACTAAGTCCCTTTATGACTACATTACTACCAAAATTCATGGTGTGAGCCACATGAAAGGATGAGCGATGCGTAACTCTTGCCACTCTTCCTCATAGGTTTATGTGACTCCAAGCTCCATGAACATCCCTTTGCCATGAACCTTACGTCATTTGAGGTATGTAGAAAGATTGATATACCCTTAGGTGACATTATGAAGGAGAAAGAACAAGGAGATAAGTCACATGCATCTTTATGAGAAGTGTCTCAAATTGCTAAAACCAGTAGTTTAAGTGAAGCAAAGGAGTCAACTCTGCCCGCTAAGGGCATAAACATGGAAGAGTTACTTAGTTAGCTAAGCCAACAACTCAAGGGAGGATTGGCAAATAAGGCCTTATTAATCCTCGTCTATTCCAAGGCATGATAACATGGATTGTGGCATATGCATGGGTAATCATCCCACCAATGAGTACCCTTGCCTTACAACAAGGATGGCACTCTATTATGCTCATTGCATACAATGGGGAAACCATGACAGAGTCACAAATGCCATTATCCTAAGGTAATTCCCCAGCCAATGTATCAACAAAGGCTGCTTCTAACATTGCTCACACTGCCTAATCAGCCCAACTAGGGATAATTGACTATCCAAGGAGCCCCTTTTGCTAACCATGAGCAATATAGGGCTCAAAACTTTTCATTACCCCCACCCATCCTAGGACCTCAGCCACCTCTACCTTGGATGACTCCGATGAATCAAGTAATAGTAGAGGAACCACCCAGTTATTGGGAAGACCTAGACCACACCCTCTCAGTGGGTGATTATTCACAATATGGGAGTCCTACAAACTAGTCCAGTTATATAAGTCACTATATTATGGAGGATGAATAGTATATCCTAGTCTATCGAATGCCCCCCATCCCTCAGAAGGCTAGGGATATGAACACTTTGACTCAAAGACCACCAATACAATGTTATACTTCTTAAGGTCCCCACTGAGCTAGTGAGTGTCCATACAAGATGCCAACTAATTAATCAATGTCATGCTATTAATTCCAAGGAACTCAACTATTGAGAGACTGCTGCCCCTATAAGGATGACCAACCACGGCCAGTGGCAATTACCACCAATTCGAGTGCACCATTGTGTTTCGGTTGTGGAGTGGATCATCTTTAAAAGGAATCTCCAATGTGAAGGGCTCCTAGAATGGCCACAGACCTTAAGACCAGCATTAATTTGTCGAGTATAAAAAAAAGCCAAGTACTAGTGGTGATTCTAAATATGATAACCAGGGCCTAGGCTAGAGCTTTTGGCAAGAACACTACAAGCAGGCTAAGAGGGACAAAGCTAGTACATCCCAACTTAAGGAGGCAAACCACAAGGGTGATGTTAGAGTGGAAAAGGAGTCTGAGTCAATTTTCTTGAGATGGAAATATTCCATTATTTGATTTTGATTGAGTGTGAGGAATTCTATGAGCAAGATGATTATTCAAAGTGGGTCTGATGAGGAAATAGCCATCTTGTCTATCTCATCCTCTTCTAGCCATATGCCCTTGGTTGAGAACCAAGTTAGTCAACTATCTAAAGGAAGGGATGACCAATGGGAAGTGTTGACTTATAGAAAGCCTATGACCTGCAAAAGTTAGGGTGAATACCTAGACCCAGTCATTGAGAAACACCACCTCGACAAGGCACATCAGCTAGTGCGTGACTGTTAAGAAAAAAATGAGCAATGGCTTAGAACTAGCAATGGGTCCAGATACCATTCATCCTAACTATCAAACCTTCAAAATGGAGCACCCAAAGCCTCTCCAATACTCAAAAGAGTGGATGAGTAAGGATCACGTGGGTCATCAACATGATATTTTCTCTTAAGGCATAAAATGTTTGAGGAGGACCCTGTATGGCACCCAATAGAAGAAGAGGATCAAATATCCTTTTATGGAATTTGAAGAACGGTAGTCGGTGGGCCATGAACCAATCACACCACCCTGAGATGTGGCTAGACTAGCTACACTCCTATCCCACGGTGGTCATACTGTCCATTGTAATCGTGTTTTATGGGGTAACCCAACTCTATGGAGAGATCTCTTCGACTAGTTAAACGGGCAGATTTTGACCCACGATGATATGAATTCAAAGGTAGAAGAGCCCCCTACTAAGGAGAAAATCCTCCTCAAGTTGCCAATCAAAAAATTATGTTAGTACTTTGGAATTGACGACATCAATGCAATACTTCCCCTCTTCTACCAAGACAAGAATGCCATGGCAATTTTGGATGGAGGAGCCATGCGATTATAGTCACCAAATAGTGCTCGACCAAGTGGTGATGATCCAAGATGGAAAGTACAAACCTTGTGTTCAAGCTAGCCAATGGAGTTACAGCCTAACCGGTAGGAGTACCAAGGGACATCAAAATTAAGTCTTCAGTCTTACTTACTGAGTTTGATTTGTAGTGATGGAATTCCATGACAAGCTGGATGGCTACAATGTTATATTAGGAAGACCTTTCATGTGCACTGTAGGATTTGTCCATGACTAGAGTTTGAATAGAATATACTTGTGTAAGCATGAGCACGTCATGACGGTTGACCTTCAAACTTTGAAAGCCCATCCTATGGTAATTTATTTCTTGAGTCAGACACTACTTATTGGACCACTTCAATCAACGTGCTCCAAGCATGCAATGAAAGGGATGTAGGAGAGGATTGGGATGACCATAGGTATGCTTGGCTGCCAGAGCCCGAGTTCTCGCACAATTGGATGCATATTCTTGTAGCCATAGATGGGCTTGAAAAGAGAGGGACACAAATGACTGCTCATGATTCCAAGGTGCGGGGGACTATAACCCCATTAAATGTCAATGTACTGAAGCCAAGGAGAGAAAAGGGGTAATGAAGATAAAGTCCAACCTTCATTGGCTCAAGTCAGTGCTGTCATTATGTACACGAGTTCTATACTAAAGGTCCCATTAGGGTCTATGAAAGCAAAGGAAGAGCCTTCACTATAGGCTGACTTTGTCAAAAGCTAAGCCCCTACACGAGTTCTATACTAAAAGTCCCATTAGGTTCTATGAAAGCAAAGGAAGAGCCTTCACTATAGGCTAAGACTTTGTCAAAAGCTAAGCCCCTACCATAGGGCAAGGCCTCAAGGGCTGAAAAACACAAGACTTCTCTTAAAGAGAAGCAACCCGTTAAAAGGACATTTCTAGAGCAAGCCAAAAGACGTTAGAAGAAGAAAACTAGCAAGGTTTCGATGGCCCAGCCAAGGTTAAAGAAGTAGAACTAGCATCATTGGATGAAGACCCCAAACCCGTCTACATCACCGATGATCTCATGCCAAGATAGAAAGAGGCCTTGATTTCCATCCTCCAAGAATATGAGGACTTCTTTGCCTGGGAGTACACGAACATGAAGGGTGTGCCTCCCATGGTCATGCAACACACCATTCCTATGATGGATGATAGCCAACCGGTTAGGCAACACCTTATCCCATGAATCCCAAATATGCAATGATTGTGAGAGAAGAAATCTAAAATCTAACCGACCCAGGATTCATTTATGAGATTGAGCATATGGACTGGGTATTTGTTAGGAGCAATGCAATAATACAACACCAATGCAAGAAGCAGAATGCATAAATACACAATACAAAAAGTGCAGAGAATGGAAGAGAAAGAGAGACATTGATATACATGATTCATCCAATGTGGGCTACGTCCATGGAGAAAGAGCCAGTCCTATGTTTTTCTTATCCAACAAGTGAGAAGATACAAGATACAAGCAGTATATCCACTGCTCTCCTGCTATGTGAGCCACACCCTTATCTTACAATTTGGACCATATAGCTCAACACCCATTCTCATGTATTTTTTGCTTGGAAACCCTTGATGACAATGCTAGGGGGGGCAACGCCCCTTCATAGAATGGGTATAAACATGCATGGGTCTAAAGCATGATGAAAACAACCTCTAAAAAAAGATTAGGTTTCACATACAATAGTATCCCCCATAGTCATCGTGTTAAAAAAGAATGTCAAAATTAGATTATGTGTGAATCTAAAGAAGGTAAATGTTGCTACCAAAAAGACCACTATCCACTACCATTCACAAAGCATGTACTAGACAGTGTCGCAAGAAAAGAAGCCTATAGATTTCTTGATGTATTCTCTAGGTATCCATAACCTCGATAGTTCAACATGGCTAGTGGTCATTTCTCACTAAAGTCACAGTGAAAAAAATCATAAGCATAAGGCTATGGTGGAGCACCATCCACATGGATGTTCCAAAATACTACAAGAATTACGATGCATGCCAACGAGTTGGAAGGCCAACTTTTCAAGATCAAATTCCATTATGATTAACCTACCCATGGGAACCATTCTGCAAATGAGGACTGGATTCCATTGTTCCCTTCAAAGTGGCCATGCATCCTGTGGCAAAAGCAAATACGTCATAGTGGCGAATTGATTATGTTACCAAGGGGGTTGAACAAAAGCCGTAAGGGACAACAAAGCCCAAAGTACGGCAAGATTACTGTATGAGAATATCATTTGCAAATTTGAGTTACCCATTGAGATCATCGCCAACCAAGGAAATCTCTTCATCAATCTTGTGATCTCAATATCATGCTGAAGGAATTTTGATTCAGCATAAGAAATTGACAATGTACTATCCACGTGTGCGAATGGTCCGGTTGAAGCAACAAGAAAAGTGTTCAAAATCATTATTCACAAGATGCCTGGGGTGCCAACTCAATATGTAATATGTTACTACCCTCGTCCAAAATCTAGGGTATGGGTGGACAAGGTCCACATATAGTATGCATGGATTTCCTTTAAAAAATTCAAATATGCAAGGGAAAAATATGAAAATTTCATGTCCCCCCTCCCACAAAATATAAGATATGTACCTTGAATAGTATACAAGATTTCAAGATTCATACATGTTTTTCATAATATGTGAGGCCCAAGAGGGGGCGGGGGGCTTTTGGATGAGGGGGTTAGAACAAAAATAACACTAAAATATAAAAACCCATCTCCTTTCAAATTAATGTAACTTTTTCATGTGTTACCCAAATTTCAAGGTGTAAAGACATATTTGAAGTTCTTTTAGTGTAGAACACAACCATGTGAATTTGAATAATTTCTACTCATGGCATATCATTAAATTCATCTCATACTCAAGATTTTGATAGGTTTTCTTTCTAAAGGGAGTTGGTGCCCAAGGACAAGATGATAAACGAGCACTGAATGATTGGGATCACCAGCTCCAAACAATCTTATGGGCCTATCGAATGACATTCAAGGTCACAATGAAGAACATTCCATTCAAGCAGGCATTGGGTCTTGATGTAGTCATACTAGTGGAATTCCTTGTGCCAAGATTGGACGAATTTTTCAAAACTGATGAATTATGGATGAGAGTAGCTTAGATGCAGAGCATAATCCACGAGAGGAGAAAGGCATGGCATGAGGACCACATCTACTCAAAGATGAGATGCTCGTGTTGCTGTACAGTGCCCCAATAGGGAACATGAAGCAAAACCTCTATTGGGTATGGGTTGGGCTATACCGAATCAAGAAGTGCTTCCACAATGAGAAAGACTTGGAAGTAAATGAAGTGCCAAAAATGAGTCAATGGGGTGAAGATCATATTGTTTTGGCCACAATTTTAGTTTGTTGGTGCAAAAATTCTTGATGTAACCACAAAGGGTCACTTGGGCACCAATCCCAAAGGTCTATTACATATTTAATCAAGCTTAGCGATACAATTTAGAAATTTTGACAATGGAGAGGAGTGCTATAATCTTCTACGAACTCTCGATAAAGGACATCATTAAATGACCATGATTCCACAATGAGACAAAATCTAATGATGGAAAGGAGGGGTGTGAAGAGGGTGGTGAGAAGGCAGTTGATAGGCAGACATGGTTGCAAATCCTAAAACGACCCAAGGCACAACCCTCCAAAATTTTTGAGTACTCACTTCTCCCATTCAAGCTGTCTATGATACACTCGCTCCCACTGCAAGAGCTAATGGCTCGAGAAAATCAAAGCGCAAAGCCATCGACAAGAGCAAGGCACTAATATCGATCAAGACAAGGGCCAAAAGGCCAAAAAGGATAGAGATGAACACACCTCTAGTTGGCAATGGCCACTCGCATCAATCAACTGCCTCTAACTGAGTTAGCGGTTGATATTTACTATAGATTTGACAAAATAATGCAATAAATTTATTTCCAACTCATTGTCTATACTCTCTTCATTCTCTTTGCTATTTGTTTCTAAGTTGTGTGCTTCCCCTTGCCCCTTGCCCCATGAGTACTTCACACATTCCATTCCTTCATAGTCATTCAGTGAGAGGCACACCACCACCTTGGAAATGGCACTATGCCCACAACCCATAGTAATCAAGACCACAATTCGAGCATCAACAAAAACTTATAAATCATGATCATAACAACTATATGGCTATATGGCTAGACTTCTAATCACATTAATGATCCAAGGGATTGGATGACTACTAAAAACCCCTCTTTTAAAGATTTTAGACTCTAGGAGGCTTCACCATTTTTTTGAATATATGGCATATGTTCGTGACAAGTCCTAGTCTATAAAATATAAGTTAGAATTTATTTTATAGACTAGGAGGCTTCACCATTTTTTTGAATATATGGCATATGTTCGTGACAAGTCCTAGTCTATAAAATATAAGTTAGAATTTATTTTAACTTATAAAATATAAGTTAAAATATAAAAACCCCTCTTTTAAAGATTTTAGACTCTAGGAGGCTTCACCATTTTTTTGACTATATGGCATATGTCCATGACAAGTCCTAGTCTATAAAATACACGTGGGAATTTATTAAATTTTTTCTCTTAGACTACAAAAATGATACAATTGTGCGTAAAACCTAAATACCCCTTGTTTACAACTCTTTCACAAGGAAGGACTAAGGGCCTATTCCCACTACTAGTTCAAAATGTTAACCAAAGTGCATTTTGATTGGATGCAAGGGAATCCAGCTATATTGAATATCTTAGCAAAAAGATGCTTGAAAATCTAACCCCCAGGAAATATTTAATCTAATGACTGTCTGTTGAGGAAAATTAGCTGAAATATAGAAAATAAAGGTTTAACTTGACTACAATGTTACTTCAAATTTTTGAAAAGGTATTTTAGAGGGTCAAGATCAAATCAAAAGAATTCTTCATAAGTACTCATTTAAAAGCTCTTGAAAAGAATAAGCCATTGTGAATCAAATCTCAAAGAAGGAACATTACATTATAAAGACATACTAATTTGTGCAAGGAAAGATACAAAATTTAGTGGTAGGACCACTTTCACATTGTAAAGATATAGCTTTCGCTTTTTGCAAGAGATGACTTGAAATTTCTTGTTAGGTCCTCTTTATTCCTAATATAATGAGTTGGAATTGTGTTCATAGGATTAACATTAATGTAGACGAAGTATTATGTGAGCTTACTAACACAATGTTGTCCAAGTTGTATGCCCTCTCTCCCTCCTCCCCCCCTACAATCTCGATTTGGTGAAATATTGATATGCTAATTCAACGATCTTGATTGAGAAGCAATGTTGAGATTTCCTGTCCCGCCATCATTGACTCAATCAATGCTACATCCACAACTGCATCGTTGTCCCTTGCTCTCTCCTTTTCGATACACCAAGTCTTCTCCCCTCCAACATTTGTCTTTAGCCCTCCACTGACGATCCTCTTCCCACCACGCTCTTGTTTTTGATACACACTGTCTTCTCCCCTCCAACATTTGTCTTCACCCCTCCACTGATGATCCTCTTCCCGCTAGAACTTTGACATGTTGGTACCAAAAGCTGTAAGAACTACCTGAGCCATGTCCACATAGCATTTCGATACTGAAACGAGGTGGCAAACCACACACAATCGGAGGAAAGTGAATAGGCCGATCCTAGAAGGATGAAACCCAACTGAGCGAGCCAACCTTTTCCCTCTGTTGGATCTCATGGCAGTCCTATTTGGAACTACTTTCGTGCTGTCCACCGATGGGCAACTTCTGGTCGCCATCCCCATGATCTTGAGCACAAAGAGTCATCCCAAATGGAGCTATGCCAACTTGCCATGACCCACTTCCTTGCCTGTACAAGGCCATAAGCCAACTCCCGAGTGCTAAATTTGACTCTCAAATCTAAAGTATCTATCCTCTGATCAATATCGATGCTACCAGCCTATGCTCTTCAAGGCTACACATTTACTACTTACAAGCAGACTAGCAGAGGGAAGCAATGGAAGAATGGCACAAAGCCCAATGCATAGAGCACCAGTAACGAGTATCACAAGGATCCCGAAATCAAATCTGTAATTCTAAACTCTTTCAATATTTTCCTCCAAAAATTCGTAATGCTTGCTACAATTGGAATTTGGCAATTTGAATCAAGTAATGCTTGAAGAAAGAACCGACCATTATCACTGCATTGTCCCACAAATCCGCCATGAAACACATCAACAATTAAACAGTTGAGTTGAATTGGAGCGGGATCATCGATGAGGGACAATGGCATTCATTTGAACAAATCCATGAGCTTAAGCTTAAACAAGCAAACAGTCCAACAGAATTCAAGGACGAGTGACCAGCACATGGCTCTACCAGCATTAGACTAATTGATCTCTCGCTAGACGATAGTTCGGAAGTGGGCTCGAACAAGCAATTTGTTGTTGGGACTTTGAGGAAGAGCAGTGACTTCACAATGGCCCTCTGCAAATCTGCATACCCACATAGTGACTTTGATTGTTTTGGATGTGCTTAATCCATGAAGCACGAGTGCTCAATCTGTGAAGCAAGAAGAAGGATCAACGCTGCACAAATGTAATATTGTTTGAATTTTGCACGTTGCCAAGGCAAGACAACTGAAGCAAGTGCACTCCTACAGCATAACATCATTCGATCAGTACATGATCAATCCAAGGTGTTCACGAGCCTACAAAAGAGGATCACTCCGTGTGAATTCTTGGATTGTAAGCAATTTTTCTATTAGATCCATAATGAATTCAAGATGAGAAGATAAGATTGTGAGCATAGGAGAGGAAGGAATGCAAGGACAAGGGCAAGATGCTCTCAAACTTTCTTTGTAGAGAGAGCTCTTTATAGAAATGGTGCTACATTTAACAAGGGGGTGCTACATTTAACAAGGGGGTGTTACATACAGATTCAGAGATAGTTGAGATAGAAGAAAGTTGGCGATGGAAGAAAGCAACAGAGATGGAAATGATGAGGAAGATAGCTGATGGATTGTTGGGAAGAGGGAAGCAAAGAGGAGGTGAGATCATCAGCTATGGCGATAAGGAGGGAGATGAAACGCTTTGGAGAATGCAAGAAGCTATAGATGGTGATGGCAATGTGGACTCTGCCCAGAAAGGAGAAGCTTATGGTGAGGAGAATGGTGATATGTCCCAGAGGGGGTTCCAAAACATGTGGACTTTTCCCAGAATTAGTTCCTTCTCTATTTGAGTGATCCTAATAGCTCCAAAAATTAGTTCCTCCTCTCCTTGAGATTCAATTAAGAATGCTACATCTATAGTGACCGAATTCACATAACCAAGCCCCTCTTCCACATCAGTTCCGATCCTTCATCCTCTGTCATTGCTTTTTGCTCTGTTATACTCATCGTTGTTTTTCATGACTCGCTATTAACCCTCAAAGCTTTCTTAATGTTGTCTTCTTTTGAGTTTGTGCCATCAAGATTCCCTTTGTGCTCGCGTGGCCCTATTCTTTTTTGGATTCATGGTCTTTCACCATTTGCCCTTCGCTCTAGCTCATTCGACCTCTGACCTTGGACCTTCATATTTTGATGCAACCCTTGAGCTTTGTTTGTTGTTTTTCATCTTTTGAGCTATGACTTTGAAATGTCTCATTCTAGTGATGGTTTTCATCCTCCTGCCTCCTATTGAAATTCGAACTCAAAGAATACAATATATACATAGAAAGTTTAGGTCTCCCTATCAAATCCTTTAATTCATTGCTTTTGCTATCTCGAATACAACATGCAATGACCTTCTTGCTCCAACTTTTCTCCTTTACTCCCTAGGGCTCGCTCGGCACCATTGGTCTGCAAGTCCTCATCTCTTGTCTCAAGTGCCTTTCTTTGGGTAGTAAATCATCCTTTAGAAACAAACCGCTCAATAGCTACTACAACTCAGTGTCTCCCCGATCGGCTTTGTGTTCGTTTGCTTCTTTTGTCTCTACTGACCTAGTCTTTGCACTTTTCCATATATCATCATGTTGCATGGGCTCGGTTCATCACTCTATGAATGATGCGCCCTCTTGGCTACTTTGGCATGCCTTTGAACTGCTTCATCTTTGTGGCATTCCCTTGGCTAATTTTGGGTCTTGCGATTTTCCTCATGCGTGCGTAACAAAGATTGGTAAAACTTCTTTTGTTTCCTTGATTCCAAACTCTTCCCTCTTCTTTGTTTTGGAGGGATGGTAGTTCAGCTTTGCTGTGGAAGCCAGATTGAGCTCTTTTCTACCAGTTGTTTCGACCTACGACCTTCCATTGGCTTCTATCTATCTATAACTATCTTTGCCATTCCTTTCACGTAGCCTACTATCCAAAAATCTCTCTCAGTATATCCTACCTAGGACCTCTTCGATGTTCCCCTCTTGGACGCTCTCCCTACTAAAGCAAAGCATTATCCTCTCCATGCCCCCTTGGATGCTCCCCTCTTGGATGCTTTCCCCTACTGAAGTTGTCCTTAGCCTTTGCCAAAAGTGTTAACCAAGAAATTGTCTCGCTTGGTTCTCCACATTCTATAGTTGTGGATAGGCATCGTAATTGCTAAGATAGAATGAGAGAGATATATATATTTTGAGAAGAGAGTGACTTGCCTATATATATTTTGAGAAGAGAGTGACTTGCCTCGTTTGGGTGGCAAGAGTCTCCCACTCTATGTGCATCGAACCCAAATTTGAATTATACACATTGGCTACCTTTATATAGCCTTCTATTATATTTCCATCAAAGGGGATCAAAATATTTACAAATCGAGAGTTTGCACCTTTGAGTCACCTAACTGCAGCCACACAGGATCTTCTAAGCCTAGATTTCAACCAATTGAATGTGTGGAAGAACTAAATCTATATCCATCCCAACAATCATTGATACTATTGAAATATGACACAATGGAAAGAACATTTGGGAACAACGATAGTATCATAACCAAAGCATAGACACAATGGAGTGAGCTTGGAGTGAGGAAACAATTTTATCACCACATATGATACAATTGATGCTGTTGTCCAACCATGCACTCTCTAGAAAAGCTTTGATGGCAACCTAGATAGACATTGGATGGATAAGGACTTAGGCGAAGGGGTATTGATATTTGCTACTCAATCTTGAGTAGTGGTCTCCTTGTATAAGCCTTCCTAGTTGACCAATTCCACCCATTTGGTGGGCTGGAAGTGGCACAAGCATTTTGACTTAGCCCACCATATGACTAAAGGTAAGGATGGTGGCACATGTTTGCTTGGATTTTGCCACCAACCATCGACCACATGCTCATAAGCAAATTCACACGTGTGCTCCCTCAAATGCCCCCAGACCCCACCCACTAGGGAGTTGCCCCTAGAGCCCCATCGGGGGGAAGTGACCCCTAGACCCCGGATTGGGGGCCAACTCCCCCAGACCACCAAGGAGTAACTTTGTTCCTTCTACCATCTCCTAACCATCAAATAGTCACCGTGAGGGAGCCATGAGGCCTCGTCTAGTGTAGAAACTATGAACCTACCAATGCCCGGTTCTCATACCATGGCTTCTCCTCATAACGAGGGCCTTACAAAAAGGCACTATAGAACTTTGGTGCTTAGTTATGAGAGGTGGGAAATGGACATATACTAATAGATAGTGCCTTAGCATCCCTAAGTACCCAGTCTTTGATATTGTTTGGATTTGTCTTCATTAATACCTTTCCCATCACATCTTTAAGGTCCTTTGGATTGACCTCCACACCCTTAGTGATTTGCTCAAGCTCTTTTGTCACCAGCAGATGCCTCTATATCTTTTATCTTTTTGAATTGGGTGTTATGCCCATCCAACCTCCCTATCTCTCTGAAACTAGAAATAAGCAAACGAGTCCCCATGGATACTTCTATAGATTCCCTAAAGACACGTTAACTTTGCATTCATTGTGCAAAACTTTCTTGATTGATGCATACCCTTTGAATTGAAGTCACCTTTCTTTCTTGGAGAAAGGCCTGCACCTTCAACCATCTTCAAAGTAGACCTTTGGAGCTACTTGTGTTTGCCACCAAGGATGTTCACCTTCTTGGCTCTAATACCATGTTACCATGTGTAGATAGATTAGTTTCCTTGCAATCACAAACTAAGAGTGCAAGACATTTATTAGAAAAGATATGCCATTGTACAACACCTAATTATCTCTCTTCAAGACTTGTGTGTATACAAGAAGACAAGGAGAGTGCTTGAGAGAGAGAGGACACATAGATGTACAACCAAAATAGATCTTTTCAGTAGATATGGAAATCTATCCAACAAGAGATTGGTGTACCAACAACTCCAACAAACATCCAATAAAAACACAAGCTATATTTGCTAAACCCTCTATTATCCATACATGTCTTGTACTACAACCTATAGGTATGCACCTTGTAGGCTAAGGGTTACTGTCACATTGAAATGAGGAATTCCCTCTCAATGGGCCTTTTTATAGTTTATTTAGCCTCCTAGTTTGGTCGAATAAACTAATGGTCTGGTTGACAAAATTCAAGTACTGAGGACCATAAACTGGACTAACCCAATCTATGTATGTCACTTACTACTATTACTAGCCAACCCTACCATAGGTCCGTGAATCTAGTCTATGTATGTCACCTCTTGCTATTGTTAGGGCTAACCTTGCCACATGGTAGTCTACCACCGGTCTAATCATAGTATGACCTTGTTGATAGGTATTGTACTATTGTTGCCATACTCATCGTCCAGTCAAGTCCAAGGATGGTGGACTATAAGGACCCTACCATGTAGGCTTCCCATTACTAGGGCCATGGCTAACCATATTTCAACACCATAGCCTACCCTAAATTTAAACTTATTCACAGTCCTAATGGAGGTCTATACGACAAGTAGCTTTGTTGGGTTTAGTGGCCTATGTGGCTATCCCAAAGTGATGTACAATTGCTTCCCCCATTGTCTATGTGGTAGCTTGTTTGCTATCTGCATGGAAACCTCTCTCAAACCCCCTACATGGCAGCCTCTCTATCCACATGGTAGCCTCTCCAGATCTCCCTATGTGTGCCCAATCAGCACTATCTACACCAAATGTCCTAAAGGTGTCAACCCTAGTTGCTCTTCTCATTTGGGGGATCACAAGTTGAGCATTGTCCCTAAATTTCCACCAAACACGTTCTCTTAAGAATTATTTAAGAAATGGTTTACAAAAAATGTAACGAGCAACCCTAACCCAAATTGATCGTATTGAAAATTAAAAAAAGACGTAGAGCAAGCAAGTCACACATACACAACTCAAGAAAATGAATTGTGGATGGTGGTATAAGTAGTAGCATATCTTTTTTATGCTTTTGCGATGCAACTTTGCAAAAGAAGGCAATGATAGAACTATGGTATGCAAGCCCATTGCAACAACTACACTTGTTCTCATTTTGCAATTGAAATAGTCTCAAAATTAAGGGATTGTCTCAAATTTGTAAAACTATCTTTCTCGTGGCATTATTAAGTGACACAGACATTGTTAAGTGCCATTTCTCTTTGCACCACTTAAGAAAGTTACTGATCTCTTTCATATTTTATCATTGTAGAAGGCTTGCCCATTATCGGTAAAGGTCATTGTGGGCGATTTCCTTTTACTAAATATACAAAAAGATAATAGAAGACATATCTAGAGAGGTAAAGTTAATTTTTACTAGTGATCAAGAGAGAAAGATCCCCTTGCCTATTGTTGCACATTTGGCTACTCAGGTTGGGATGGTGTACTTAGTTATCTCGATAAATCATTGTCCAATATTTGTATGAAATGTTTTTGAGTCAAATAGACTCAAAGCAGAATTCATATATTCTTTCGTAGGGATAAGGATATCTAGAAGAATTTTTTTGAAAGGGAACATATATGAGGAGTAATGGGAGTTGTGGATGCAAAAGATAATGCCTTGGCATCATGGAGCAATGTGATTTTAAGCTTAGAAAGGTACAGGTTCCATATGAATTTCTATCCAAGTACAAGAGGTAGTGGAGGTAATTGTGGCTAGAGGTAGAAATAAAGCAACGTCTGATCGGCTTCCCCAAAAGACATGGACAATGACCTTGAAAACTTCTTGTTCATATATATGCGTTTTAAAATAGCACCCCTTCTTCACTTTACCAACACGATTGGACCATCTACTTTATTAGAGTATGTTGATATTCAATTGGACGTGCAAATCAAACACTTCAAAGTCCAATAACTTCGAATCCAAAAGATGAATACATCCCTATGCTATCATTGCCAAGTTTTTCATTATATTAAAAGCAGAAAACTCTCAAGCACTTTGGTTTTTGTTTTAGAATGTTATTGATGGTTTCTCTCTTTGAAGCAATATGGTTTGTGATTTTCTCTCTTGATCTTATTGAGGCAAGCTTACACCAAGATTTGAACATTCACAACCTTGGGAGTCTCATAGTGTGATATAGTTAGAATTGCTTTAATTTCCCTACAAAAGAATGTAGCCAAATAGATTACATCCATTGAAGTGCTTACAATGTAGAATATTAAGGCTAGTTTATGGGGTTAAAAAAGAATGATGTCATCAACTCATCATATTCACCTTCCTTCCTTATAATCCTTTAATTTCTCATTTGTCTTGGAACTTGATATTCATAATAGGTAGCATGTACCTCCTTGCTATCCTTTAACTCCCTACAAAAGAATGTAGCCAAATAGATTACATCCATTGAAGTGCTTACAATGTAGAATATTAATGCTAGTTTATGGGGTTAAAAAAGAATGCTGTCATCAACTCATCATATTCACCTTCCTTCCTTATAATCCTTTAATTTCTCATTTGTCTTGGAATTTGATATCCACAATAGGTAGCATGTACTCCTTGCTATCCTTTAACTGTAGGTACTCTTAAAATAGAAGGGTTTTGTCCCTTTGTGGACATTTAATTTCACCCTTACCGCAATTTAAACTAGGTGTTACAACATCCACCGACAAAACGTGATTCCTCTAAAAAAGTTACCTTAATGTAGGCAAGGCATGGATAACGATAGCAATAGATTGACGATATTCCCCCTAACCTCCCCTCTATTAATATAGTCTATGCAAAACAAAGTATGTAATTTAGGCAATGATTTGTGCAAAAAACATAAAATTTCAAGCTACATACAAGGAAAATAGGTACATGGCTTTTGGGATAGAGCATGAGGTAAATGTTTCTAGCATCCCAATAAAACATATAGTCTAGGGATGACATTGTAATGCAATAATGGATAAGATTGAGATGTGCCATTGATATAATGAAAGCTAATGTCACAGTCATGGTGCTTTACATAGGCCGATGTGGCCCTAAAGGGATTAAGATATAAAGAGATAAGGCCCAAATTTAGAATTTGAGAGGGATTACGAGCTACATACCTTTAAGAAAAAGAGTCCTTAAAGGAAAAAGAGTTCGCTTTATTTTTAAACTTAGAACTAATATAAAGTACTTGTAAGGAAACCTAGAGTTAGTCATGAATTATAGCCAAATGGTCATGCAAAGGCTAAGTACAATGTTTGCTTCTTTTTGGCATTGAGAGCTTATGCCATGACTTGAGTAAATGTTCTTTGTTGGTGGAGAATTAATCTGCGTTGTCATATGCTTAGACTTCTTTTAAAAGAAGTTTTCCATCTAACGTTAATTTATATTAGTAACTTTCACATTCAAGTTAACCTTAACCACAATTCCATTTCCATAAACATCATGATTATGTTGGTCTTAACAAGAAATTTTAGATCTTTGCACGAAACCTTTTACCTTCATACTACTACGTCGATTCTTATGATCAGTGATGGAGTCTTCTTTTCCAATGAACGCCCACGTTGTATAGTTTCAATTCGGTCTCAACACCATAACAAAGGTAGCATTCCCATAGTTTATCATTAACCCTTACGTTCTATATTTCAACGTGTTTCCCTTCATAGAAGGTCCTTAAAGTAACTATAGGCATCTTAGCATGCCCTTGAATGATTTAGCATAAATGGATTCACCCCTTGAAGCTCGATCAAAATGGACACTTCCATTAAAACTTTTAACTACTACGTCTTAGCTAGTGGTGGGAATAGGTCCTAAATTGGTCGTTAGTGCCTTGACTTGGTCATTTTATGAGGTTTCTGATGCCCTCTACTGAGCATTAGAAGGGCTTGTCCAAACACTAGACGAAAAGCAATATGTGTGATTTGTTAATCTTGAAAATAAAACGAGTTAGGGACTTGGTAGAGCGTTCTTTACTTTTGTCGGTTTATTCCTTGCCACTAAACTTTGGCACTTTTGAGCTAAAAGTGCTATCACGAAAATAATCATTGTAGTGGGCGATCACATACCTCAAACATTGTAGTAGGCAATCACATACCTGCTCAAACATGTATTGCTTCGAACTCTTCATCAATTAGTGGATTATTTCCTGAGGGATTAATATGGATGTTCCATTTCTTTCTTAAACTCTTGAGGTGGGGTATAATCCATGTTTGCTATTTCATTCACAATTTTTGGTCAAAAGTTTGGCATGGTGGTCTAGTTGCCCTAGGGGCTGGGTCATGTTTCGTGTTGGGAAATGGCTCATGCAAGATGATCTCCCTATCGTACCACAGTCACAAGAGCAACATTTATTCGATTCTGGCCTAATGTTTCATGTTGGGAAATGGCTCATGGAGGATGACTTGCCTATCGCATCATATTCACAAGAGCAAAATTTTACATTCTGCTATGTGGTGGTGGTGCCAAGAGTAGGTCCCCATGGAACCAAAGTGTTAAACATTTCGACAAATTTGACTCTCCAAGCGAGCTCCCATGGTGAACCGGCCAACTTGCTATGTGGGGTGGTAATTTATGCTCATTCTAGGGGGTGGGTGGGGGCACCCTTGGCACCCAGAGTATTCTGTTGTGCTCCTGTAGTTGAATCATTGAGGGGGTGGGCTAAGGCATGGGGACAGAGAATGAACTGGAAAACCGAGGCTGCACTCGAAGAGGCTACCCGACATTCCGACTCAAGCCACGGAGAATTTCTCTTTCAAGGGGACCTACTCTAAAAGTGCTTGTATGAGAATTTCTCTTGATGGGGACGCAGAAAAAAGAGAGATCATTATTCCATAAGCTAAGTCTTTAATGACACTCCATTTCTTAATCAAATTGCTTAAGTGCGCAATGATCCTGCCCTTGGGAAGGTGGCGGTTACCGAAGAAGCTTTGGCGTGTGAAGGAAGCTTTCATTTGCGTCTGTGAGAGACATTTTGAGAAGTGGCACAAGACGACGAGACGCATGCACAATGCATGAATCCATTACCGCTCAACGATCATGCCCTCAGTGCCACAACATGATGCCCCAGTGATACCAGTCATCAGAACGCCTTTCTTGCAGCACTGATCTGGCTTCACAAGCATGTAGAAGGCGTGGTGCGATGCGGACTGTATCATGAAGCGGGCGTGGATGATGATTATCGAGGGAAGCAGAAGACGGAGGTGGAAAAAGCCTCTGACCAGCAGCAGACCAGCACGGCGGGGCACCGCCATGAGAAGTTAAAAAAAGAAGAGTAAAAAGAAAACCGAAGGAGGACGGGACGGCGCTGGTGGTGGTGATGGCGATGGGAGGAGAAAGAAGGCATGGAAGAGAAGCAAAGTAGGAGGAAGATGGCGATGGAAGAGAAGATTTGGAAAAAGAAGCAAGCAGAAGAGTGACGAAGGAGAAGAAGGAGAAAAGGCTTTAAGGGATGACGACGAGGGAGAAAGGGAAAGCTTAGGCACTGTGGAAATGGCGTGGGGGAGGTCAAGGGCTGAGGCGATGGCGGATGCAGAGCTTGAAAGGTGAGGCGATGGAGCTGAGAAATTGAGGAACGAGGTAAAGAAGGGATGCAGAAAAAGGGAGAGGAGAAGGTGCAATGCATGATAAAGAAAAAGGAGCTTGAGAGGTCTGGCTATGGCGGATGCAGAGCTTGAAAGGTGAGAAATCGACGAACAAGATAAAGAAGGATTGAAATTAAAGAAAACGATGAGAAAAGCTTGCAAGGTTTGGCTATGGCGGAGCGAAGCTCAGAGGAGGTTGGCTATGGCGGATTGGGAGCTTGAGAGGTGCGGCTATGGCGATCGTGGCTTTGCAACGACAGGAATCATGGAGAAGATGATGAAGGTGTAGGGCCTCCTGCTGCTGGACGCGCTGTTTTTCGGTCCCCCAGAAGCTCTCCCAAGCTCTCTTTTCATCGTCTCCGACTCTTCCTGCCTCTTCCTCTTCCTTCGATCGGAGGAGCTCCAGGCGCCATCGCTGCTTCCCAATCAGGTATTTGCCTTCTTCCCCACTCCTCGCATCTTCTTCTTCTTCATCATCATCTTCTTCTTCTTCTTCTTCTTCCTCTTTTCCTGCCTTTCCATCCATCGTTTCTCTTCGTCCTTTCGCTCAACCGTCTCATCACCCCCTTCCCTCTCCCCTTTTCCCTGTTTTTTCTCGCCTTTCCTCGCCCCCCACCTCCTCAGATCCCATCCAGGATCGAACATCTCACCGACTTGCTCATCCATCTCCCGCTTGTGTCCTGCCATCCGCATATCCCTCGCACCTTCGCCCGCCTCACACCAGCAATCGCAGCTCCGCAGAGTCCACACACCAGCAACCGCATGGTTTTCTAGCGGCATTGCCGTGTTTCAATGTGGAACCGTTGACTTGTGGAACTGCAATAAGGCGGTTGTGAGTTCGCCTTCGCCTTCTGCTTTAAGCGCCATTGCGTTGTCATGGTTTTCTCTAGTTCGTCGAATGCGTGCTCTGCTATGGTCTAGAGATTTCGATCAGGCTTGTCTCACATCGGCGCTACTCTTTTGTTGCTCTTTGGCACACAGGGGCGCTTTGTCCTGGGGAGCCTCCGATCAAGGCGTTTTGGCTGCGTGTTCTCGCGTGGAGATCCCATGGAGAGTTTTGCAACTCCATATCCGCTGATCTTCTTCGATGGAGAACAGGAGCAAGACAAAGGACAGATTGGCATACACTCCATGCTAACTTACAGGCGGTTCCAGTCCTTGTTGAGCCAGAAAACGGGGATTCCTCCGAGCCAACTTTCCGCATTCTTCGTATGCCGCAGGGCGCTCAAAGACACACAGAGAAGGCAGAGGCTTCCCATCAACGGGAATACAAATTTCAGTATTTTGATCAACCAGCACAATCCAAGCAAGGAGAGGGATTGCTACTTCTTGGTCTGTTTAAAGAAATCGAAGAAGGAGCGGAAAGGCACGAGAAAGCGGGGTGCTGAAACAGACAATCCTGATGACTGGGAGTCCAATTCATCAAAAGGCGATCTCGAAGAGACGGTGCGTCATGTAAGCAGCACCGTAGACGACATGCTTCAAGAACAAGGATCGCCCCATATCGACACTAATGTGTTATCCCCGGCGAACAATCTAGTCACTGGCATCGCCGCGCAACGAAGCTCAGTTGATCACATTAGTCTACATGGAAGGATACAGAGTGGCGGAGCAGGTGGTAACAAGGTTGGAAGAATCCTGCTGAAGCGCCAAATAGTAGGTCCAAATGTGGCCTCCGTTCCGAGGAGAAGCTGGAATTCTGGTGGTCAAGGTGTGGATGCGGGTTCTGTGCAAGCATGCAAGGCAGATGATGTTCCACAGGCTCAGAGTTTGCGTAACTTGCATTCCCCTCAACGAGAAGACCCGAGGAGATATTGGCCGCAAGACCCCTTCCTGAGGGGAAAGGACAGGGAACGTCTGAGTCCCCATGCTCCATTCTTCCTTTCCCCAACACAAATGGACGCCGCTTATCATTCCTACGATCCTTACGATGCTTTCAGTCCAGAGAGATTCAGCAACACGTTCTCTGATCTGAGAGCGTCAAGTTTGAGTCTGCAGAGAAGCGGGGGCTTGCCATCCAGGATGTTGAACCTCAGCAATTTCTCAACAAGGACGCCCACCTCTTCTCCAATCCTTGCAGCCGGGCCGTTCGTCTCCAGATTTGTGTCTGGCTCTTCAGCAATGTCATCGATTCCTCCCAGAGAAACCGACTTGCGAAGAACGCATGCACATTTTTTACAGATGCAGCAGCAAATGAATGGTTCACCAGGCGGGTCGAGGTCCCCCAATTTCCCTGTATTTGCAGGCTATGAAGGAGGCATATTTGCAGACGAAGGTCGCCATAACCTGTGCTGCGAGGTGTGCTTTGATTGCAAGAAAAGGAACGTGTCCCCCATTCCGTTCCACTGGTGCGTGCAGGATGAAGTCACAAGGGGCTTCGGAGGGCCATCGCCTGCAGGACCAATTGGGAGACCTCCAAAGACGCCCCACGTAGAGGCGGCAGCGTAAGAACTTTCCGTCCACTCCTCCTTACAAAAAAGGGAACGATGGATGTTCTACTTAGGTTATAGAGACCCAAAGAGAAGGCTTTGCTCAGGTGAGGATTTTGCGTACTGTCTAGGCTTTGCTCCTCAGGTGGGGATTTTGCAGACTGTCTAGAATACTTTTTCTAGTGTCTCAATGCTACCACATAACTGTCAAGTAAGGTTGGGAACTACTCTTTACCCAGAGAGAGAGAGACACACACAGACGTCTAGACAGACAGAGACATAGGTTTCTTCTTCCCAAATTGGAACTAGTCTTCTTCACCAAGCCAGAGAGAGACACACAAGAGACAGAGACAGTGACAAAGGTATCCTCTTCTCAGGTGGGAGTTTTCCATACAACCTAAAACCCAGAGGGAAGCTTGCTGCACATAGAAAGAGAGATGCTAGAGCTTGAATACTCTAGTTTAGGTGTTTTTTCCTATTGAGGGTTTTGCATATACCTTTTTAAGTATTATAGTTTTCTATTCATCTGGCCAATCCTGCCTACATTACAATTGAGTCAGTCCCCAAAACAAGTTGTCTGTGTGTGTGTGTTTAGCCGGTTAATTGTAAGCAGTGCCGGCCCTCCCTTAGGGCGACTGCCAACTGCCAGAAGAACTCATCTTGCAGGTGCTATTTTGTGTTAAGTTTTCCTGCCACCTGGTGCACAATTCTGTGTGCCCCTTCGTGGGGCTCTTTTCTAATATAATATCCTCATTTTGTATGACCTATCATATCATATAAAATACATCTCTCTCTCTCTTTAGTGTGTAAATGTTGTTGAAAAACAATAGGCTAGCTACATGAAGTTTTCAACCCACTACAAATGAAGGATCTATATTGCAAAGACATAAAAAGAGAGGGGATACAAGTTGCAGAGTTCAGATAGATGAGAGATTGTTGCAATGAGCTAGCTACATAAGTTTTATACCCACTATAAGTGACGTATTGATATTGCAAAGATATAAAAAAAGAGGAGATATAAATTGCAGCGTTCGGATAGATGAGAGGACTCTTGAAACATGTGATGCATTTCACTCCCAATTTTGCAAGTCCATATCAGTTGCATACGATGTCTAGATACTTTAAGGGAATGTAAAGGGCAGGAAATGTTAAATGTTTTCATAATATTATGGTGGGTAGATAATATTATGGTGGGTAGATAACATTGAAGGTTTTTTTGTGTTATGTCGGGTGCGTGGAGGGGAGGGGAGGAGTGTCATTCCCCATGTAAACGAATCTGTTTCTATTAAATTTCTCCTCTCTAGTCAATTCTTTACAATGGAGTTTACTTCTTAAGTTGTGAACGTTCATGCACTTATCCAATGATATGTCACTTGTGGTTCTTATTGTCTCCACCTAGCTAATTTGAAATAAGAAATCAGAGATTGTCATTAAATCTTAAGAACAAAAGGTGCACATTTAAATTATTAAAAACTCCATTCACTCTCTTTTGGTTTGGCACGCAATTTGTGTCGTAATGTTATCTCAACTTGCACTTCCCATTGTAGGTCGTATTCAAGAGATATTTCCCAAGAGAGATGGTTAATCACCTACCTAACCGCCTCTCCTCAGCATAAACTTCTTGGTCTTCTCTCAATGAACTCTATTGTAGATATGAGTAACTTGACTCATCTATGACGGGCTAGCTCTCAAGGATGGGATCCTTAGGTTTCTTTAAGTTCAAGGAGTAAAATTTCAGGTTTTAATTTACAAATCTTATGCTTTTTACAAAATTATCAAATTGGATCTTTAGCATTGCCTTTAGTGGGGGAAAATGTTTTCAATAGCATTGCATCTCTCTCTCTCTCTCTCTCTCTCTCTCTCTCTCTCTCTCTCTCTCTCTCTCTCATAATCTGAAAGTTTACAAATCTCAAAGTTTGTAAGCTTGCAAATTTTCAACCAAATCCCAATGAAGCCCTAACAATGCCTTTATCTAGAAAAAAAATATTTTATATCAATAGTGTGTACAGTGTGGAAATCACCCATTATATGATGACCTCTTATACCGACAACATAACAACAAAACTTTTATAAACACAACAATCATACTAATATCTAAATGCAAGTGACATAATTTAACAAAAAATGCGTTTTAGGAATAAGTATACTTAGTATACTTCAACCGATACATTCGAGAACAATGTATGAATATGCGAGAATATAATGTGCATAAGTTTTCCAGAGACAAAACCCCAAATCCCACATAGTCCCTATATCTTGAAAAGAACATAGAGGTGCTATGTGGTCTAATGATCCTAGCAACTCCTTAGGGAATCACACCACAAAATCCAAAGTGTATTCATCCCCCAAAAAGTAGGTTGTAGATATGGACAGATAAACATAGAAACAGAGCTATATATGAGCTCCACCCATAAAGGGGCAACAAAATGAATTGCCCTAATAAAAAAAGCCTGCATCTATTTACTGCAGTCCCAGGCGGGAGTCGTTCACGATTGTACTCTGGAGAGAAGTGCCGGATCACACCTATGCAAGGCAAATAAATCAAGTTAAAAAATTACAATTATCAAACCAAAAGACTTTTGCAAGTCATTAGTTAGAATACTTACGTGTAGGAGAACGGATAAGGTGTAAGAAATGATATATATATTCTCCATTTTCCCCACGAAAGAAAGCATTCCATCCTACACGCTCTTCATAACCCAAAAAGCACACAGAGATCCTCTGAGGTCCATAAGCCCGTGCAACTCGTTGAGTAAGGATACGATAGTATCCGAGGTGGATGTACCCCCCAAAGAAATGATCTTCGACTCGGAGCTCTAACAAAAAACTCGAATCGGGAACGAATCTATAAGAAAAAATAATATCAATCTTACACACTAATCGTTTATCTCATTTCCAATGTCCAAAACCCAGTATATGAATTCATGCTCTGTTGAATTATCACCATTTTGGAGAACTCGCATATTTTGTGTTAGCTTTAATACCTTAATGTATCTCCATAATTTTGAGTAGCATAACGTAGCATTAACAATCTCCTCTCGTCTCGCCTTTGGAACCACTGGCAATACCTATCTAAAATCTCCTCCTAGCAATACCACCTTTCCACCAAAGAGCTTATCGTTTGACATGATTTCTTGCAATGTTCGATCCAATGCTTCAAATGCAAACCGATGCGTCATTGGTGCCGCATCCCATATTATCAACTTAGCCAACTTTAAAACATCTGCAAGTTGACTGTTGACCTTTACATTGCAAGTGCTAGTGGCATGCAAATCCAAAGGTATCTTGAATCATGAGTGTGCTATGTATCCATTGGTCAAGAGCAATGTTGCAATCCCCGAAGATGCACATGCCAATGCGATATGTCCCTCACCACGTAATCGAGACAGCAAACAATTATAAAGAAAGGTCTTTCTCGATCCTCCCAGACCATCAAGAAAGAAAACCTCACCAACACCTGCATATATCCTTACCAAAATCTGATCAAATGCAACCCACTGACAATGATTCAGTGAACTTAACCTCTGCACGTAAGGAAGCTTGATTGTTGCATATCCAGACCAACCTAGACTCTTCTATACTAATGTACACATCAACAATCTATTATTGCAACAATGTGCTCCCATGTAGAAGACATGCATTTGTATCCGGCCTCACCTGCAAATGGTATGCATAGTACTCTCTTTGCGTAACACTTTTTTGACATTATATCTCATGTAGTGACATTTCATTATATGGGATGTATATATGCCAGCCATCCTCCCCTCGAGGAAACAATAGAACATACATGAGTGGCATGTATGATCGATGCAAAGTAGAGATTCTTTTGACATGGCCATTGCGGGTTAAAATTTGAATATCCCGATTCCCAACATCAGAGTCGTCCCCTTGCCCTGGCATGATAGCTGCAACCTCGCAAGGTGTGGGAGCCAGGTACTGCCTAGAGGTTGATTGTTTCTCACAGATCACCATCTTCAGCTCTGCATGTGGATTTTGTCTCAAAACTTCTCCCACAGCTACTAATGCATTGGCATATGGATTGCATGCATGCATCATTCTCTGCAATAACTCCAAAATGCCACGATCCAAACCAGACATGCCATCCAAACGGTTTTGCAATTCATGCTCCCTGTCGTATACATATAGTTGTGCAAACCATGGGACTCCTTGTTTAGCTCCGTCAGGCAATAAATTCCCAACATGATGATATATGCTACGATGCACTCAAAAGGTTTGTATACCTCTATTTCCAGAAAACATTCCATGGAGTTGAGCACCCAATGAAACAAAGGCCATCACACTATTATAAGCTCTTATGTTTTGCTTAAATAGTCTACTTCTTACATCATTGCCATTCAATAAAACTCTCAAATCCTTAGGTGGTTCCTCTAATGAAAATAGTGATACATGTCCAACCTTACAACAGTGCTTTCCCACAACTTGATGCACATTTCCTCTTGTCTCTTGCTCCCACATTTGAGCATTTGCAAAGGCCGAACTCTTCTTATTACAGTTGGAGTATTTGTTTCATTCCTTTCTCCAAACATATCCTGTCGCACATTGTGTGCGCCATCAGGACAAAATTCCACAGTTGTCTCGATGTTTTTAGTAGCTTGATTTTTGAACATTGTTCTTTGTCTAGCAAAATCATGACGTGCCCTACGTGTTGAATGTAACATTTTTCTCTATGAAGATGTATTAAATGTGAAACGCGTTCCACCATCTCCTGTAAACAAACACAACTATGTATATATTTCCCTCTCTCTCTCTCTCTCTCTCTCTCTCTCTCTCTCTCTATATATATATATATATATATAGTTGATTCTTTGGATAAATGCGTGAGTGTTACTCCATTCATGTGTGAATGTAGCGTTGCATTTATCTATAGTTATTTATTTTTTAATTTATGTGTGTACATATCTACACACACACACACACATGTTTTCTACGTGTGTATGAATGTGGTGTTGCTATATTTGCAAGTTAATGTTTGTATTTGTTCATGTCTATATTACATGTTGCACCATATATAATATATTTGCATGTGTGTGTATGTGTGTGCGTGGCTGTTTATCTATATAACTATCTATCTATTTAACAGATATATAGTTGATTTTTTGGATAAATGCGTGAGTGTTTCTCCATTCATGTCTGAATGTGGTGTTGCTATATTTATGTGTCTATACATTTATCGATAGTTATTTATTTTTAATTTATGTGTGTACATATATAAGCACACATACACACACACACATGTTTTCTACGTGTGTGTGAATGTGATGTAGCTATATTTGTAAGTTAATGTTTGTATTTGTTCACGTCTGTATTACATTTTACACTGTATATAATATATTTGCATGTGTGTATATCTATGTGCACGCGTGCACGCACATGTGTGTTGATTAGTGAGTGTGTCTCTAAGTACATGTGAATGTAGTGTTGCTATGTTTTCATGTGAGCACATATGTATTTGCATGAGCTTACATATATTCATCTTGACTCTCACCTACATGATTATAATCTCCCACTCATCAATTTTGTGTGTGTGTGTGTGTGTGTGTACGGTCTATATATATATACATATGTTTATATGTTAATTCTTTGGAAGTGTGTGTGAATGTGGTGTTGCTATATTTGTAAGTTAATGTTTTCATGTATTCACGTCTGTATTACATGTGGCAATATATTTGCATGTGTGTGTGTGTATGTGTGTTGATTATTTGGACATATGAGTGAGTGTGCCTCTAAGTACGTTTTCATGTGTGCACATCTATATCTACATGAGCTTACATATATGCATCTTGACTCTCACCTACATGATTATAATCTGCTACTCATCCATTTATTTTTATTTGAAACACATATGTATACATTTTTCTCTAGAGAATAACTATATTTTAACTTTAAAGTTTTGTTAAGATACAAACAAAAAGAGGATACAACACTTCAAAGTAATTAAATACACCACTCATCCATTCATTTTATTCGAGAAATGTACACTTTTTCCATTAGACAACCACTATGTTAAAACTTAAGATGAAGTTGAACAATTTGAAAGTGTTCTTCTTACAAAGGAAAAGTGGATACAAAACTTGGAATATTCCAATGATGAGGAAAGTTTGACCTCCAACGCAATATCAATACATACATATCAATTCAATTGCGATGGATTGCAACTTGGTCTAGCTTTCGGCTCATATGTGTTATCAGAGCTGTCAACCTATTCAAACCAACTTTAAATGTTGACACCTCGCTGTGCAACAATTTTACTTGTTCCTTTAGGATATCTACTTGTAGCCTACATCCTTTATTACATACAATTGAACCTTCTCCACCCCTTCCGAGAAGATCCTGCATGTACTCATTTGTGGCCTTTATGACACTATCGATTCGGGAAATCCTTGTGACGATAGCGTTAACAGATGTCCCCGGGTCCTCTCTCATTGCTCCATCACCTTCCAAATGGATTTCGCTCCATAACGAGCTAAGATACGTCGCATTCATTGCATTAGCATGTTCATTATGCTCACATAATTCATGAATGGACTTCAAATGCTTTGTGATAGCAACAACATTTTGGCTTGAGGAAAGCCCCACTCTTGTGAATCGTCATTGTTCGAAAACTTTGACATCCATCTAACTGTTTTGCAATAGCAATAGTGTTTTGTTTTGAAGAACTATGTCTAGTTGCTTGCTTGGTTGCATAAGTGGAAGGCCCACCCCTTGCAAGTCGTTTCATTGCATGAAGGCCTTTTCGTTCACACATAGATGACACTATGATATCTGGAATGGCCTCTTCAGCTGGGACAATGACCGAAGTCATATTTGCAACTGCGTCCAAAATAACTTGTGAAAATATTTGTATGTCGATGCATGTGATTGTGTGTGTGTGCATGTGTGACTGCACTAATAGGTGTGCATCAACTATTTTCTCTTCATGAACCTAATATACTAATACTGTGGGTACTATGCATTATGCTAACATATAATTGCCAGGGGAGATAGGCCTAAAAGCATGCTTCAGGTTGCAAAAGAGAGTGCTTGGGCAAGAGTTCCTACAAATTTAAAAAAAACGTGCATTTTGGTTTTCTAATTGTGTGCATGTCATTGGTACATGTGTGCAGGCAGATTAAAATGTGTGTCATGACCCCTACCTAAAGAAAATATTTCTTTTAAAAGTTTGCACAAACAAATCCCTTTAGAAGATTAAAAAACAATGTTATCTTTCAACACTCAACTATCAATGTCACATCTAAGGTCCCCTACCCCCATGGAGAATGATTTTTATAAATAAATTCAAGAGATAATTTGAGAAGCCTTTTAAAAAATTTACTCTAGTAACTTTCACGACTCAGCTTTGAATGCCACATCAAAGATCCCCTACCCATGAAGAATGGATTCTTTAAATAAATTCAAGAGATAATTTGAGAAGCCTTTTAAAAAATTTACTCTAGAAGCTTTAAAAATCTATTTGGGAAAATAATCAACATCAACAACCTGAAGTGTAAGTGGTGGAGGGGATGTCCCTGTGATCCAAATAGTTGGCGAGATGCCACTGATTGGATTGGACTACCTACAATAAAGAAGCCCAACTATGGATCGTTTTTAAACATATTAATCTCTTTACATCTTTGAAAAAAGTATGCCTTAAAAGAAACCCCAGCTATAGCCATCGTAGTGCGTGCACACACACACACACACACGCACACACACACACACACACACACACACACACACACACACAGAGAACAAGTTGAAGAGATAACTTGAGATGCCTTTTTAAATGTCCCCTACCCATGAAGAATGGATTTTAAAAATTACATCCAAGAGATAATCTAAAAGCCTTTTAAAAATTTTACTCTATCAACTTTCAACACTAAACTTTCATTTGGTCAAATCTAAGGTCCCCTACCCGTCAAGAGAGTGTGTGTGTGTGTGTGTGTGTTCACTGGTACCCATAAAGAAAAGAGCTTGAGCTTGAGAAGCCTCTTTTTTCAAAAGTGCTTTAAAAATAAATGTCTTTAGGAGCTTTCAAAATAAATTTTGCTTTAAACACTCAACTTTCATTCAATCTGATGTGTAGGCCATATAAAAACAATCACCACCTTTTGAATTTTATCTTTTACTCAATACATGTGTGCAGTCATATTAAAATGTGCATTATGACCACTACCCTTCAAGGAAAGAGTTCTTTAAAAGTTTGCACAATGTTAAATTTCAACACTCTAGTGTCCCCTATCCATGAAGAATGGATTTTTAAAATACATCCAAGAGATAACTTGAAAGCCTTTTAAAAATTTTACTATATCAGCTTTTAACACTCAACTTTCATTTGGTGACAGAGTCTAAGATGAAAGCCTTTTAAAAATTTTACTATATCAGCTTTTAACACTCAACTTTCATTTGGTGACAGAGTCTAAGATGATCAAGAAACTTGTTTGTTTTTCATATGATGGTGCTTCAGTCTTGCAAGGTTGTCAGAATGGTGTCTCTGTACAAATAGAAACAAAATATGCTCCTTACTGTGTTGGGATACATTGTATGGCTCATTGCACAAATCTAGCTTACAAAGTTGTGTCCACATTTCCATCAGTACAACGAATCGAGACGTTGGTTAAAAAACCTACTCTTACTTTTACAAGAGTCCAAAAAGATACAATCAATTTAGAGTTATTGCAGAAGCACTGGGTACAAAAGGGAGGAAGATTTTGAAGAATGAAAATCCCCAAATTTTTTGAAAAAAATTTACCACCATGTACTGAAAGGAGAAAACATTAAAAGAAATAACATTTTAATTTAATTTTCCATCATCTTTTGAAGTAATAACTAGGATTTGACATACAAAAAATTAAATGCTGCACTAGTCAAACACATTGTTAGCAATCTTCAGAGTTGTAGGAGGAATGAAATTGGCACTATGCATGCACTTCTCCACACGGCGGCTGATCTGACCACCATTTAAGATAAAGTAGAAGGACTCTGACATCCCATCCTCCATGACCAATAGGTGTTCTCGCACATCCCTTAGAGTCCATTGCGATGTGACATTCACATTCTTGAAATCTCCCTCTTCAACATCAATAGACAAACTTACCCTCGTATTGTCTTCATCATTAGAATCTAGGGGAAGCCACCGGCCATTTGTTTTCTTCCAGCACTTGTACTGAAAAGCTAAATGCAACATTTGGCATGATAAATGGTCACCATGCTAATGTGTTGGATAGTTAATGCTAATGTACTTGCAAGGTAAACTTTGATGTTCCGCTATCTCTTTGCGTATATCGATGGGCATCCTTTTCAATGCAAAATGAAGTAAAAAGCATCAATGAACAATGTTGAAAAATAGGCTAATGGTACTAGTGTTAGATTATGTGAAGAATAATGTTTAATCGTGAGGATTTGATGGATATATTGTTGGGGTAAGTATGATCAAGGGCTTGCTCTATGGTGCATGTGTGCATCTAGGGGAGTCACATGTGTGTTTGTGTGTGTTGTAAAGGCACATCAAGTGCTATGATGTGTCTAGTGTGTGACCTAAGTGATGATGTAAGACGAAGGCAATCCCACTGATGTAGGGATTGATTTCCACTGATGTAGGGGCTGATTGCCACTATGTAGGGAAGGTATTACCTTCTCCCCCTTTCTATAAGAGAGAGTCCTCTCTCTCACAATCATAACAGAGATCTACCATCTTTATTAGAGATCCTAATCTTTTTACATTAGAAGAATAATATGGCTTTTTCTTGACAAGCTTTGTCACTTTTCTATTGACATATCAAGGTGCTTCTTTCTTCTTCTTACCTTCTGCTTTCACATATGGAGCATTATAAGAGCAATAAGAGCTAGGCATTGTGAACAATCATAACCAATTGAAAATTTATTGTCAACAAAGTATCCTCAGCATATAACTTGCATCAAGCATCCATTTCCCTAACTGCCAAGAATATGAACTAGAAATAGTAGCAATTTTAGAGACCAAAATTCATACTGATAGAAGCAAAAATCAAAGGGATTTGAAATAGAAAGAAAGCTTTTATACCAACCAAGGTCTACACCAAAGGATGGGTACAATTGCGTGTCAGATTGCCATAGCCAAGCTGAAGAAGTTTGACTAGTTTTCCTTTAAATTTGCCTCACTATAGCAACCATTTGGGCTCTCAATTCATGAGGAGGTAGATTACAGCATCACCCAACTAGTGCTCAAAGGGCAAGTCAAAATTTTGACTGTAGCAGCTGAATCACATAGAGGTTTGTCAGGTAAAGTTTTTATTGGCATGGACTATAGAGGGAAAATATTAGGAAACCCTTTGAGGTGGCGGTGTGCCCTATTTAGGTGTTTATAGGGTTTGAGGAATGATGCAATATATAGGGAGAGCAAGCTCTAACAAAAATCTCCAAGAAAGAGGCAAAATGGAGAGAAGGAGGTGGAAGTGAGGAAGAAGATGATGATCTGGCAAACTAGGGGACTAAATAGAGCTCTGATACCACATGTTTGGGAGATATGAGCTTTCCATTGCAATCTGTACAACAAAAGAGAAAAATCATTAGGATAAACATGATATAGGAAATGAACTAAGTAAAGTACAATGCTATAATGGATTTCCTCTTACCATCTTCTCTCATGCCATAGAATTTGACCATTGCTTGTTGCAGTTTCTCAACATCTAAGTAGACATTGTTGAAAGCATTCATCTCAAAGGTTTGCAAGCCAGATTTCTTTTTACTCTTCCAAGTCATTGTGCCCCTTACGCAATGGTACCCTCCAAGCATTTCTCTTGCACATTGGTTTGTTTCTTGCCGTGCATGTCTCATAGACCTAGGTGTGGGTAGGGGCACTGTAGACTTCTTATACTTTCCCAAAATAGCAAACTTGAAAATTTTGAAAATAGATGTGTAAGCTTCACGACTTACACCGGCAGTATCACAAGCTGCAAGCATCTCCTTTGCATCCACAATATCCTTGAAGTCCTTCATCACCTCCTCAGCAACTTGCACACGTAGGCGCTTGTGTCTTGGGTCCCTTAGTATCCCAATGTGGTGGGCTAAGTCAAAATGCTTGTGCCACTTCTAGCCCACCAAATGGGTGGAGCTGGTCAACTAGGAAAGCTTATACAAGGAGACCACTACTCAAGATTGAGTAGCAAATATCAATACCCCTTCGCCTAAGTCCTTATCCATCCAATGTCTATCTAGGTTGCCATCAAAGCTTTTCTAGAGAGTGCATGGTTGGACAACAGCATCAATTGTATCATATGTTGTGATAAAATTGTTTCCTCACTCCGAGCTCACTCCACTGTGTCTATGCTTTGGTTATGATACTATCGTTGTTCCTAAATGTTCTTTCCATTGTGTCATATTTCAATAGTATCAATGATTGTTGGGATGGATATAGATTTAGTTCTTCCACACATTCAATTGGTTAAAATCTAGGCTTAGAAGATCCTGAGGATCTATGTGAAACCGATAATGGAGTCTAAATGGTTGCTCTCTAGAATCAGGTAATCATTACGAGACTAAACACTTCTTCGTCAGATCTAGTCTCTATGTCCAGATCTTTGGATGGGTCGAACATGTCTCCTCTTTGGATGGGTCGAACATGCCTCCTCTTTGGATGGGTCGAACATGCCTCCCTAATAATGAAACAAGTTAGAAAAACTAAGAGTGTCAATTGGATGACAACATTGATAATCAAATGATAATGATGAGGATTAAGGTATACTCACAATACACACCACGACAAGGCACCAATATTCGATGTTGAATCCCTCACCCTTCGTCTCCTTAAACCAAGTGTGGGCATGCCCTTTTGTACTCCTTGTCGCTTGGAGGCCTACCAATCACAGATTCCGGTGGATCCAAATTCAAGGAGTTAGATATGAATGACAAAACATTTGAACGACTGAACATATTAGATATTTAGTAGAAGATAAATATATACTTACCACCCATGCCTCATTGCCTAGTCTGCCACTGTGTGACATAATTACTAGAGGGAGAATCAATCAAGAACCATCAAGTCAAAGTGAAGATTCTATAAGATCAACTTGCAGTGATAGGCCAAAGGATTGACAAAAATCAACTTGCCACTTTCCTCCTTGGCACGCTTCCACATAGCTTCAATGGGCTAGTGCCTTCCTTGATGTTCAAGGCCTCTCTCACGTTTGAGGATGTATATCCTATCACATTCAAGTAGCTATATCCTTTAGTGTTCAAGTAAGAAGCTCATCAAAGTTGTAGGATATTAATGCTGATGAGAAGCCACATACTTCTTCTCCAAGGAAGGGTCACAAAGAAAGTACTAAGGATAAGCAAAATAAAATGGATTCTTTCGGAGATCAAAATTATTTGTATATTGTGTTGGATTTTTCTTTGGCCACTTGCTATCCATAATGTAGGTAGGCTTTATGCTTGAGTCTTGTTGTTGACACTGTATGGCTCTCGGCATTCTTCAATGCCCAAAAGATGCTGCATTAGTGGATCCACATTAATAGAGCTTGGGTTGACAATTTACTTCTAAAACTTTTTTGTTTAAATGTGCAAGTGGGGGGCCCATGGACTATGTATTTGCAAAGAAATATTACTGAGGTTTGGAAGGCAGCCTTGGATTCATATGAATCTACCTCTGAGGCATGACAAAAGGAAATTGAAGATACTCAAATTCTGCTAAAAAGTCCTAGGAAAACAAAGCCAAGGTTAGGGGGGAAATAAACAAGTTTGCAACCACTATTGAAAGCTTAGAAGCCTAAGCAAGTTAGGGTGACACTAGGGCAAAAGAAGAACTCATGGTGGCAAAAAGAGAATGAAGAAGTCATACTCAAGTCAAGTTAAATGATTAAACTCTATTTTAGATATTTGTGGTAGGGAAAATGGATAGACCTACCAAGGAAACTTTTAAACATATTTGAAGGAAGAGAGTCATTGAAGAAATTTCCTTGCTAGTTAAGGGTGATAACACTCAAGCTAATAATCTTCCAACACTTTTAAAATCTTCTCTCTACTATTGTTGAGGTCAAAGATGAGGTCAAAAAAGCAAGAAGGAAGAGCTAGGAAGTTAGGGAAAAATTATTCCAAAATTTTGATAACTTTTGCCTTGAAACTCCTCTAACCTTGAAGGAGCTCAATGAGGTGAAGGATGTCATGGTAGATGGAAAAACCCTTAGGGAGAACAGTTGTCCCATTAAACTAGAAGTAGTGGGCCCTTCTCTTCTTTCACTATAGAAGGAAAGGATTCAACTCCAGCAACTTCTAGAAGGGCATCCTAAAGCTCATTCCAAAAGAGGGAAGAAGAGAAGAGCAAAGAAATTAGAGGTCCCTCACTATGCTTAATTGTAGTACAAGATGTTTGCCAAAGCCCTTGCTTTGAGAATCTGGACACTTAGATTCTCTAGGACCAGCATATTTGTTTCTAAAGGTAGGGAAATATGTGAGTATGCTAGGGAAACTCACCAGCATATTTGTTTCTAAAGGTAGATTTTGATAAGTCCTATGATAGCCTAGTATATAATTTCCTTGTTCAAGCTCTCCTCGACATGGGGCTAGGGCCCTTATTGTTTTCCTATATCAAGATACTTTTGATAAATGCCTCAACTAAAAACTATCAATGGGGAGATGCCCTAGCCTTTCTTTTTTAGAAGGTCCATTAGACTAGGCTGCCCTATAGCCTCCTTTTTTCTAATGTTGCCTAGGCTAGCTTCTTCAAGATATATAGGCTAAAAGGAAATGAACTTCCATCAAGAAAGTAGTTGGACAATCAATAACTCACACAGGACACTAATTTGGCCCCTAAAAACACTCCACAAGATAAAAAGGTTGTTATAGTGTCTTGATATCTTTTGCAAAGCTTTAGGGTCAAGGAATAACCATGTAAATTTAAAGTATGCCACATGTAGTGGTGGGGAGCAGATAGTTCTTGAAAAGCTAGGTTGTAGAAAGATACCCAAGGGAATTGTTTTTAGGCTACTAGGCATCCCTATAGCATCTGACATATTTATGAACGACAAATGGGATTGGTTCATGAAGAGATCCGACAAGAAGTTTCATAGATGAAGAGGTTTCTAAGTAACTTTAGTAGGAAGGAGGATGGGTTCGAGACATTATATACACACTATAACCATCTTCTACCCATCTTTGGTCCACAACCAAAGCAAGTCTAGATAAGCTCATTAGTATAGATGGAGGTATTTTCTTTGGCAAGGTAAAAAAAGGGTCTCCAAGGATAAATGGAGCTTTTTTTTTTTCAAAGAAATGAATTCTTTAAGTATGAATGAAAGTTCTAAGAGTAAGCACAAGGGAGGCATGAGAAAACCGTTAACATCGAAGAAAAGCGGCATTAACTTCAACAAGAAAGGCCACAGGTGAGGAACAAGGAGGAAGGAAGACAAAGGACAAAGTTTAGGTTCAGCTAGGGGAGGACAAGCTCTAAAACTGAATGGGCGAAGGGTGGAAAGAAGGTAAACAACAAAGGCACATGCAAAAAGAGACACCAGTAATGAAGGCGAAGTGACAAGTGAAAGAAAAGGCGACAAGTGAAGGAAAAGGTGATAGGAAAGAGCAAAAGGCAAAAGAGAATGGGAAAAGGTGATAGGAAAGAGCAAAAGGCAAAAGAGAATGGGAAAACCACTAAATGCCAAAAGAATACGATCCCAAGGGCAAGGATCTTAAGGTGGCAGTGCTGACAGGTGCCACAAGAGAGACTTGCAATCATTGTGGCAATTGGAGGGAATGCCAGGATAAGGGTGAAGGAAGAAAACCAGGCAATGGCACAAGTAAATGAGGGAATCTTGGTTGTTAATGGGTTGCACAAAGTATAGGTACATAGTTAGATGGAAGTTGATGTAAAATTGTTGATTCAATTCTATGTGGTTGCAGTTAGGTGACTCAAAGGTGCAAACTCTCAATTTGTAAATATTTTGATCCCCTTTGATGGAAATATAATAGAAGGGTATATAAAGGTAGCCAATGTGTATAATTCAAATTTGGGTTCGATGCACATAGAGTGGGAGACTCTTGCCACCCAAACGAGGCAAGTCACTCTCTCCTCAAAATATCTCTCATTCTATCTTAGCAATTACGATGCCTATCCACAACTATAGAATGTGGAGAACCAAGCGAGACAATTTCTTGGTTAACACTCTTGGCAAAGGCTAAGGACAACTGCAGTAGGGGAAAGCATCCAAGAGGGGAGCATCCAAGGGGGCATGGAGAGGATAATGCTTTGCTTTAGTGGGGAGAGCGTCCAAGAGGGGAACATCGAAGAGGTGCTAGGTAGGATATACTGAGAGAGATTTTTGGATAGTAGGCTACGTGAAAGGAATGGCAAAGATAGTTATAGATAGATAGAAGCCAATGGAAGGTCGTAGGTCGAAACAACTGGTAGAAAAGAGCCCAATCTGGCTTCCACAGCAAAGCTGAACTACCATCCCTCCAAAACAAAGAAGAGGGAAGAGTTTGGAATCAAGGAGACAAAAGAAGTTTTACCACATCTTTGTTACGCACGCATGAGGAAAATCGCAAGACCCAAAATTAGCCAAGGGAATGCCACAAAGATGAAGCAGTTCAAAGGCATGCCAAAGTAGCCAAGAGGGCACATCATTCATAGAGTGATGAACCGAGCCCATGCAACATGAAGATATGTGGAAAAGTGCAAAGACTAGGTCAGTAGAGACAAAAGAAGCAAACGAACACAAAGCCGATCGGGGAGACACTGAGTTGTAGTAGCTATTGAGCGGTTTGTTTCTAAAGGATGATTTACTACCCAATGAAAGGCACTTGAGACAAGAGATGAGGACTTGCAGACCAATGGTGCCGAGTGAGCCCTAGGGAGTAAAGGAGAAAAGTTGGAGCAAGAAGATCATTGCATGTTGTATTCGAGATAGCAAAAGCAATGAATCAAAGGATTTGATAGGGAGACCTAAACTTTCTATGTATATATTGTATTCTTTGAGTTTGAATTTCAACAGGAGGCAGGAGGATGAAAACCATCACCAGAATGAGACATCTCAAAGTCATAGCTCAGAAGATGAAAAACAACAAACAGAGCTCAAGGGTTGCATCAAAAGATGAAGGTCCAAGGTCAGAGGTTGAATGCGCTAGAGCGAAGGGCAAATGGTGAAAGACTATGAATCCAAAAAAGAATAGGGCCACGCAAGCACAAAGGGAATCTTGATGGCACAAAAAGAAGACAACATTAAGAAAGCTTTGAGGGTTAATGGCGAGTCATGAAAAACAACGATGAGTCATGAGTTGTCATTTGCAACAAGCTATTAGTCATAAATATTGATCAATTTTACAATCTTTTGGAGACATTAATGAGAACTATTTTCATAACTTTTACAAAATAAGCATAGTTTCAAACTTCTTTTGAAAAATGTACATATCGTAATTGAAAGATGAAAAAGTTTCTACCTTTCACATCAAATGACATTGAAAAAAACAAGATCAATGATACGATCTAATATTCTTACGAAAACTTCATACCCTTCATTGAAGTTAATTCTTATCATTGAATTAGAGAATATATGTGGTGTTAAGATAAGTAGGTATATGTCGTCCATAGACAAAGAATAGGCTTGTTGAAAGAATACATTTTGATAGATGTAAAAAGAAAATCAAATATCTAAACCATCAAATTTTAGACAGTTGTGAGTACTACAATTTAGTGGTTTACTTTATTTTGATCTAAATATGAATGGGCATTGGATAGTATGTCCATTGGTTGTTCTCCCTTAAAGGCACATTGTCCTTTAAGTGGGAGGTTGTGGGGGTTAAAGGCCACTATACCTTAACCTTGGTTATGTACAATACTCAAACACACACACACACATATATATATGGATGACATAGAAGATTAGGGTGTTCTGCACCCACCAAAACCTATGTGGCTCTCTCTTCTGGCTCTCCCTCTCTCTCACCGTCTTTTGTTCCGCTTCTGTTGTTGAGATCTCTCAATTGGCTTCTTGAAATTCAAGAGGATTCTTGGTGCCCAAGATGCTTAAGCTTATTGGGAGCATGGTGAAAGCAAAGTGTGATGACCATGCTTGCAGGAAAGAGCATGGCGAGAAGACATGTTGTGATGCTTATATCACTATAGCTAGGCAGTGCTATAAAGAAATTCTACCTCCTCGGAGTCCCAAGCTTCACACGTCTCTCCTCTACCATGGCTTCTTTGCACGAAGTAAGATCATCAGCTTCACTGTCAGCAGTCCCTATGGTCTTCATGTAGAGTTCATCCTCGTAGCCAAAGGCGTCCCCTATGAAAGGCTCCTTGAGATCGATCACGTCCACCAAAAGAGAAATCTCCTCATCAAATCCAATCCTCTTCATAAATTTATCCATGTGCTCATCCACAGCAGCAAACCCCTGCCCAAATCTCTCCTTATCATCGAATATGTTGATGCAGTTTGGCCTTCGGTTAACAGAAATGATCTGTTGCCCAAGGATCCATACAAGAAATCCATAGCTCGCTTTTGGGCTAATTACATTGACAAAAAGGTGCGAGCCAACTTTCCCATGAGGTTGCAAAATATAAGAATCCTAGCATAAGAAATTGGGGATCACGCGCGCCTAATAATGTGTTCACATGCTCTATGCGATCCATAAGGGAGCCTTAAGATGACGACGAGGAGGCGCTAAAGTGGGCAACATTGGAAAAGCTCCCAACTTACGACTGGCTATGGACTTCTATTTTGAAGAATTTCGAGGGTGGCAAATTCTAGCCGCATCTGTCAATCGTCCCTCCAACTTGCTTGTAATAAGGACATAAAAACAGAAGTAGTCTATGTGGTTGAAGCTTCCATGAGAGCTGTTTCATAATTTTAGGTGGCACCAGGCAAGCCCCAAGAAGTGGGCAGTAGTAGTAAGCACTTCGTAGTTGTTTTCAAGTTCTTTGAAACTAGATCATGGTCTCAATTGGAGTTTCTTTACTAGTTTCTCCACAGGTTAAAACATTTATCTTGGATTTTCACTATATAATTCCAAGTGCTAAATTATACCATAGGAACTAGAATAGCATGATCTTGAGATCCTACAACTGAATGACATCTCGAGTCGCAGCACACAATGAGTTATTGCTCAGTGAAATATTTAGATTGAATACTCAAATATGATAGTTGTGCATCTTAAGGGTCAAAAAATGCCAAAACACCGAGCATACAAGGTAGTTAGGTTATGAAAAGAATCCCAGCTTTTTCAAAATTGACCAAAGCTGTAAATTTTAGCTCTGGCATCGAGTAGCAACCTACCTTGCATAGCAACTTACCTATCCTTTTGACACATCTTTGAGTTCCCATTTTTAAGTGTTTTTCTAGCAGCGTGATTGCCCCCCCCCCTATTGCTCATTGTTTCTTCCTTTGTGTCATAGTCATGTCTGTTTTAGTACTCTTGCACTGGATATGAATGTCTCGACGGCCTGCATAAATCTATAAAGGACTGGGGTTTCTTTGTTATAAATAAGCCAAGAAGAATTCTATGGATGCTATGTCTAAGCTGAAAGCAGTAATTGAAACAAGTGATATTTTTTAAAATGATAATATTTATAATTAGAACTTTGTACTTTTAATTTGTATTTTTAATTTTTAATGTTAGCATTCTTTGCATTTTAATATGTCTTAATGTGCATACTCTATTCAGAAAGGAATAGTGTGAACATTCAAAGACTCATTATACTTAGTGTGCACATTCTGTTTCGTAATGAAACAATGTGAGTATTCTAAGGTTGTATTCATTTACATAGGTATTATGCATGCCTTGTATCTTTTAAAGCAGATGTGTATACTTTAAGGTTTATTTTGGGTCCAATCAACATGTTGACATAACTTAGAGTGTACACTCTATCCCTGCATGGAATTATGTGAACATTCTAAGAGTTACTACACTTAGTGTGCACATTTTGTTCTATATTCAAATAGTGTGAGCATTCTAAGACTTGTTTCATTTATGTGGAAACTTAGCGTGTACATTTTGTCTCATTTTTTATTATGTACTAAATCAGTAAATATTGTAAGACTTGTTTCATTTATTATGTTGAAACTTACTGTGTAAATTCTATCCTATAATAGAATAGTGTGAACATTCTAAGAGTTGTTGTACTTAGTGTGTACATTTTGTTCTGTACTTGAATAATGTGAACACTCTAAGACTTGTTTTGTTTGTATAAATACTATGTGTATAATTTATTTTTTCTAAACACGATATACACACTTTAACCTTTATTGGAGTGCTACTTAACATATGAATATACCTTAGTTTTATGTGGGGACTTAAATTGTACACACTATACTATTATGGGATAGTGTGAACATTCTAAGAGTTGTTGTACTCATTGTGTACATTTTATTCTGTACTGGAACAATGTGAACATTCTAAGGCTTGTTTCATTTGTATGAATACTATATATGTAATATATCTTTTCCAAACATGATATAAACACTTAAACCTATATTGTAGTTCTGCTTAACATATGAATAAAGCTTAGTGTGTACATTCTATTTCATGATGGAATAGTGTGAACACTCTAGGATTCATTATACTTGGTGTATGCACACATTTTATTTTGTAATAAAATAGTATGAATATTCTAAATCTAGTTCTATTTATATATACATATGTGCTATTATGGACTAATGTATATATCATGTCTTACTTCCAGTAAATAATATGTACATTTTCAACTACATTATGCCTTTATTATTATATGTATTAATATATCTTATCGTACAAAGTCTACACATTTTATTCTAATAAATATACACAATTTGAGAGCTACTGATTTGTCTTATGAAAATTGTAATTTTTACTTACATATTCGTATACAATGTAGCTGTTTTCTTGTTCTTTTCTCTTGTACTAATTTTTCATAATTTCATAATTTTCATTTGCAAATATACAGTTATAGTTTTTAATCTTGTTATTGAAGTATAAACAAGTCATAAACTATTAGGAAAGGTACTTGAAAAAGGACAAATACAATATCACGAACAAGTCCTAGAGTATTGAAAAAGCTATCTAACAACGTACAAGCACAATATCAAAGGATTTTAATTTATCTCTGTTACAACCACTTTCAAACACTCAATTATATCATATTCCAACTTCATTGTTTTAGTATGACTAAAATACACTTTCACTGTCATATGGAATCATCATGACCTTCACAAGTGTAGAGAGTAGATGGGCTCCTTTAACAACTGCTCTAAGAAAATTAATGGTTCAAGAACATGGGCATGATACAAAAGAAATTTCTGTGCTTGAGCTTATATGAAATGACCCTGTAACATGTGCACGCTATTACAATCACCGGACACAAGCACCATGAGAACACTCTTAAAAACCTATGATACGATGCTCAGACAGGTAGATGATAATTTTTTGGTCACAGAAGCCCAAAATCAAGGAAGCCTTTCATGAGCACCTGCTCCTTTGGATAAGAAACGCTCCACGCTACAACAACACAACAAATGATAAAGTAACAGAGTTTATAGACAAATACATATCTTGTGATGAAAAACTATTGGATCCTATTATCTATGACATCCAAACACATCATCACACTAAACATGTCGATTTCATTATCCTTTACCACCAATAAACAAAATGACAATTCTGACACTGCTAAAAAATCATTGCAAAGTAATAATGAAAACGTTACCACAAATATACCAAGCATTAAACTCTGTCTCAAGTTCAGATGACCACACATTGATACAGTTCTTGGAAGAACTTCACTTGGATGAAGAACAATATATAAAATGCCTTTGAAGTAGCTTACGAAGACCCACTCTTTTCTTGAAAAGACCACTACACAATATATGGACAAATTGCTTCAACAGACATGCAACCCCTCTTTGGCAAGCAAACACAGATGCACAATTCATACTAGACCCCTATGTAGCAGCAAGCTACTACACATCATACATCACTAAAGTTGACAATACAATCACAAAAGGGTTGCAAGAAATAATGGCACAATGTCATTGAGATCAAACTGATGCAGCAACTCGGATTCAAAAAATGGGAAGTGCATTTTTAAACATGCAACAAATGTTAGCACAACAAGCAGTGTATATGATTCTATCACTTCCAATGTACTATTCATCTAGACCATGCCAATTCATCAATACATCACCATTAGAAGATTGTGCTAGATACATTTGTTGGCCAGCCTTCATCGAGGACTTGTCTCTATCTGAAGTAACATCATACTACAACATGCACAAACACTTTAAAAAAGGAAGAAGCCACAGATCATTCGGTACGTGCATTACAACAAATTTTGTGATCCAACAAATTATTACAGGGAACAAATACTTCTTTACATACCTTTTTGCAAAAAGGAAGACAATATTAAAAAACAAAATGAAACATGGCATGATACTTTCAAAAGATATAAGTTACAAATAAAAGAAACTCGAGACAAGTTCACATGCAATGTGCAAATAACTTGTATCAACAATAGCATAAAATGGAGTGAGATAGAGCAAAGGGCTCATGAACTAGTAGCTGAATCACACAACACTATGGATGGAAGCTTTTCAAGGTGCAACACTGCCAGAATGAGCAACAACAATCAATGTAACAAACTATGATCCTACTCCTGATATAAATGCCATTGCGACAAACATACTAACAAGACATGAGAAGACAAACCAACCAATGTTTGAAACAATTCAGCTAAAGCATGTCATGTTATCACTAGTAGAATATCATAATCAAATTCAAGGCCTAAATCGAGAATAAAGGTTGATTTTTGATGACATAATGTACGTAAAAAGAACGAGCTCTGCAATTCCATTGCATATTTTTATCACCAGAGGCATAGGAACATGAAAAAGTACTATTCTAAGCTTACTAATGGAACAACTAACTAGGACCTGCAACAAAGAACTAGGCGCTGATCCCTTGAAATTGAAAATGTTAAAAGTTGCATACATTGGTAAAGCTACATGCCACATAGATGGGAGCACAATTCATGCATCTTTGGGTATTCCTGTTAATTGTAAGAACTTAACACATTTGTGTTTACAAAACAACCCTGAACAAGAGCCTTCCCCTACCAACAATAAACTAGACATGTTGACTAAAGCTTACAGCGAGCTCAAAGAAATAGTAATTGATGAAATCTCTCTTGTGGGTAGTCGAATGTTCAAATTCATTGATAAGAGATTATGTGACATCATGCATGTTCAACATCTGCCATTCGGTGGCCTCGATATTATTTTGGTTGGTGACCAATGCCAAATCCATCCTGTAAGAGAGAAATTGATATTTCGTGAAACATCAGCTCTCCAACCTGCACAATTTTTGGTAGGATTGCATTTACCAGTACAAGTTAACTAAGCCTATGCGCCAAGAAGATCCAAAGTTTGTGACGATGTTGAACATGTTTAGAACATCAATGTAAACAGATTTACGACATCAACAACGTAATTAGCACTTGCTACAAGCCTCTCCCGCCTAACTCAACAGTTCCTCATTTGTTCTTCTATGTGAAATCAACCAAACACTACAATGATATGATCCTCAACAAAATACTAGGAGATCCTTTCACATTTCATGCAACCGATACACACACATGCACATGCCCTAAACATTTTTACCTACCTGATAATCCGTAAAAAACAGCTGGTTTGTAGAAAACAATGCAATTCAAAAAAGAAACAGCCATAGAGCCATGTGCTGAGAATTATAACATTAATGACAGATTTGTAGATAGTGCTGATGGTGTTTTCAAAGGAACAAACACAGACAGTAAAGGTCCAATTATTTTAAAGGTCCAATTATTTGGATCAAATTCCATAACCAAAAAGCAAGTGAGGTAACATGCTAAAAAAACAAGCACTTATATGTAGATAACATACAAGAACAATGGACATTAATTCAACCAATAACAAAGGACGTCCAAATTGGTCAAAACAAGCACCATACAATAATGAGAACACAATTCCCAACACAACCTACAACTACTAGAACAATACATCACTCCTAGAGCATGCCATTAGACAGTCTTGCATTTGATCCAACATGCTCAACAAAACATGGCCTAACATATACAACACTATCACGTGTACGCCACAAAGATCAATTTCAAAATTGATCCAAAGGTCCAAACAGAAATGACAAGACTATCCATAGAAAGGGCATGGAACTTAGCTATTCCAAATCTACATCAGCACAAAGACACACACTTATTCTCCAATCATTGAACACACGATCTTTACCTTCATATTATGAAGACAACCAATGTGGAAGTTGAATATTGATCCAAACCAATGAGGGAGGTGGATGATACTTTGACCAATCTCAGTATAAATCAATAACAAGAATAACACAATGGGCACTATTGTACTCTACAACAACACGTTGATAGTCCATATTAACGCTACAAATGAAAATGAATTCATTGCAATACACATCAAACCTTGAACAAGAAATTCAGTATTTATCATTTTGACAAATCGCTCTCCAAGAGCAAACATTGGTACATATCTACATGAACTTCAAGACGTGGTGATGCTCTCACCAACAACATGTCCAACAATCGTGCTTGGTGACTTAAATGTAGACATGCTAGCCTCCAGTCTAGAACATACAAAATTACAAATGCTCATGGACAACTTTAGCATGAAGCTCACATTCAAACAGTCAACAACAGTATATAACTCACAATTAGATCATACATGGACAAATGCTCATTTGCAAGACATCATATCAGGCACCACAATAACATATTGGACTGACCATGTTCCAATTTACCTTGCCTACCGCATGCCGACACATATCCCATAATTCATCCCTTTAGTGTAAGTTCCTTGCTATTCACCCATCGACAAAATCGATATTCGATACTATAACAAAGACTCTTGATTCTTAAAATTAAATATGTTTATGTCGTGCATAATTATACACTTTTTAAAATTGAATATGTTTATGTCATGCATTATTACTGTGGCATTTAGCTGTGATTAGCACCAGCAAAACACATATCTAATTAAATTCCGTGTCCATTCCAAATATCTCGGTGCACATTCTGATTGCTTCAAAGACCTCTACTAAAGCACAATATCTCGAGTATTAATAAAATAAAGATTCAGTTCTACACATTCTTAATATACTTTCATCCACACTAGTATTCGACTATAGTGAACACTAACAGGAAATTGTCTACCTTTTTCGCATTCCGAAGAACAAGGTCTGACCACTTCAAACACCTTTGTTGAAGCACGGGACATACAGAATCACAACTTAGATAAGAACGCAAAGGGCTCGATAACACTTGCATATTACTAGCCTTAAAAGACTCTTTTGCAAGTTTCGTTTCCTCCAAGAGAAATACCACCACAGTTTCTCCTTTAAAAAACACAATGTAAACGGCTTTAACAAATACGCATGCACATACATTCTTTTTTTTTTGCCACGGTTAAAAAAAAAGAGAGTAAAACTTTACATTGAATATAGAAGAGGCAGTTCTCCACTACTCTCTTGTTTCTCTTGGTTCTCTCATAGAAAAAAGGGGGGAATTAGCGAGGGAACAAGGAAATTGTATGGTTTCTATTAGTGCTTCTTAGCTTAGTGAGCCCATTGAAGACTGCCCATGACATTTTTTGGCTGCCCACGCACCCTACCGTCGCCAAGGTCACCGCTCGTCCACTAGACCGGCTAAACCGGCACGATCACTTGCTCGGAAGGCAACCTGTAAACCCAGTCCAAAACTTTGGACCTCCATATCTCCATGGTGAAGTGTTTGGTGGATGCCCTCTGATTCCGCAGCAGCAATGTGAGAAGGGCAATGAGCGTGCATTCCATGTGGGTCAAACAGTAGAGGAGGGCCAATAGTAAGTTGGTGCATTTTGTGGAAGGTAAGAGTAGATGTTGGCGAGGAGGAGGAGTAGGAGGAGAATGATGAATGGTGTCCGGTTGCTTGTGCAAAGTCTCGCAGGACTGTCTTCTCCACCGTCTGCATCCTTCCTCTCCACACCTCCATTGCCCTCTCGCCGCTGTTTTTTCCTCCCCTCCTCATCCTCTCGCATTCATATCTCTTCCACGCTTGCTTCCCCCCGTCCATCCGATCATTTGGATGAAGAGGACGACCCCGAGGGTGACTGGGACACCCCTCCTGCCCATGTGCCTGTACTCTTAACTCAAGTTCTCTCAGCTTTCCGAGATACCCATCTGCACACTTTCGTGGATTGTACCCTCGGAGCTGGTGGCCATGCTTCTGCTGTGAGTCTGCTTTCTTTCGAAAAAGGGGCTTGATTCTTCTGTGCTTTCGACCCAAATAACGCTTATCGCTTGGGAGTACTCACACCAGATTTGGCTCTCCGAGAATCCTGTCAAAAGCTTTGACTGCAGACTTTACCATATCTTTTGTACGGGCCTGCAGATAATAAAAGACCACGTGGAAATGAAAACCTTCGTGGGCCTGGACGTTGATCCGATCGCACATTCAGAAGCCTCTCCACGACTTCAAGATGCTGTTGAATGCAGGCGCACGGATTCTGCAGCCCCTCCAGACTTGCAGCTATATAGGTTCCAGACCAATTTCAGAAATGTGAAGAGCGTTCTAGGGCAGATTGGTCTAGGAGACGGAGGAGTAGATGGAATTCTGATGGATCTGGGCATGTCCTCTATGCAGGTCTTCATCCACTTTTCTGACTTCAGACATGCAATGGTGTGGACTGTATAATACAGGTTAGACTGTGTATCGATATGACATTCTTTGTCCATGCAAAGTCCTGTGCTGGAGAATGAGGCAGGCATGACGCTGTACTTAGACTTAGAGACGTATTCATATAGGATGGAAATTTCATGGAGCTGATAAGAGGGTTTTTGCAGTTGAATATTGCGGAAAGAGGCTTTAGCCTACAACAAAATGGACCAACTGATATGCGGATGGACCCCTTGGTAATTGCTCTTTGAAGCTCCCAAAGACCTGCTTGCTTTAAAAAGATTGGGGTTTGAACGACGTAGCTCTGAGATTGAACTCACGTTTAACCTCATAAATCAGAGTAGAACTACTGAATATGTCCCCTTACAACTTTTTTGATTTAAATAACATTATAGGACTCGTACAATAAGCTTTATCCTCCAGTAAGTTAGACCATGTGGACGAGTGGTATTATACTGGCCTATATATGAATGGAAGCTTATCACATGTACTCATCTCTAAGACATGTGACCTGCGCCTTTTAGCACTTCTTTTTGTGAGCAAATATCTTAGCATGTAGTCTACACCAAGCATTTTAAAGTCCTCTGCTGATATCACTTGTCTATCCACAGTGACACTATTATAAGTGCATCTCTATTTATATGTAAACCTAAGAGTCTCTGTACATGTGCTGCATATGGAACGTTAGAGTCGGGTCTTTCAAGGTAGAATCCTATTACATGCATTTGATTTTAAGTCTTGTTCATTTTAGCACGTGCCCTAAAGCTCTGACGAAAAGGTTCACTAAGCAGCAGCATTTTTCTTTTGTATCGTAACATACTTTTATTTTGTTCGTTCTGTAGTTAAAAAATATGCTTTCAGTTGATGTCTACTCTCAGATGATTTATGTTTTCTCTATCCTTAGGAATGCTGGGAGTGTTTCTGTTTCAGCCATGTTAGGTTGTGCCATTTGAAGAAAGGTAAATTAAGGGTTTAACATTCTCTGTGGTATTTGCTTTAACAGCTTCTTCAAACCTGTTAGCAGTCATCAGTGTAGAGAGAGAGAGAGAGAGAGAGAGAGAGAGAGAGAGAGAGATTGTGCCATTTGAAAGAAGGTAACATATTCTCTGTGGTATTTGCTTTAATAGCTTTCTTAAACCTGTTAGCAGTCATCAGTGTGGAGAGAGAGAGAGAGAGAGAGAGAGAGAGAGACATCAATGTGGTGATGTCGTATCTTCATTGGGACATTTCTTGCTGTGCAGTTGACCTTGAGGGCAGAAGATATCCTGAATGGCTGGCCTGAGGCAGAGATTGGGCGGATTCTAAGGGATTATGGTGAGGAAAGACAATGGAAGAGGCTTGCACGCAAAATCAGTGAGGCCCAACTAGCAGGGGGCATACATTCTACCTCAAAACTCCTAGAGATCATTCAAACATGCCTGCCTTCAAAGTTTTCTCCAGGTCTATTGCGCACTTCTTTTGTTGTATCAAGCTCATTTTTAATTTTAATATAAATGCAATGCTTATCCCAGATTGGGACTCTAAGGTCGGTCATCATTGGATACAACAGGAAGGCAAGGGTGGAAGAAAACTGCTGTCCGAGTGTTCCAAGCATTGAGGATTGCTGTCAATGATGAACTGACTGCTCTACAAGTAGCTCTTCCTGATGCATATGCATGCTTGAGCTCCAAGGGCCGATTAGCAGTGATTTCATTTCACAGTCTTGAAGACAGAATTGTGAAACAGTTTTTTCTGAAGACTATGGGTGAAGCTGTAAAATCAAACTACAATTGTCACCTGGAGTCTAAGTATGATAAACATATAAGAAGAAATGATCAAGAAGATACAAAAGGACATGGGAGGAGGAGAAATAGTGAAGAAAGCATGAGAGAAGAGGGGAGAAGGAATAGGATTTTAGAAGGCAAAAGTGCATTAGTTTTGACCAAAAGGCCTATTGTTGCAGAGCTAAATGAAATCCAAGAAAATCCAAGGGCCAGGAGTGCTAAATTAAGAATTCTTGAGAAAAAGTGATTTTGGCTCCTGATGATATTAGCCTTCTCGAAAGGTTTCTCATTCTTAAAAATGTAGTGCTGTCAATCCTTCAAATCCACCCTCTACCTGGGGGGAAAAGAGAGAGAGCACACCATATGGCAATTGGTTACTCCTTCATGTTTGTTCTATTGACCAATTCTCTATGTGCTTTATGTTTAATCAGCCCTGCAATGACGTTCTTCTGAGCAGATCTGTGGCATTTCTATCTTGCATCATTTAATTGATTGGCCTATGACTGTCTATAACATTCTTCAAGTGCAGTATCCCTGGTTGAGGAAGGCATTGTTTGGTAAGATCATATTCGGTTCCGTTCAACTGAAGGTTTAGATGTCCCTGGTTCATGTGATACTTTCTCACTTGTTTCCTCCTTTATCTCTGTACCAGCTTCGCTTGATTTTGGTTTTCAGCTTTCTATTCTTTCTCCATTTTTTGCCTTTAAGAATTGCTTTTTTCTTTACACTCCTTTTTTTTGGTAGCCCATTTGGAACTCCGTCAACAGGGCAACATTGTAGAGAGAGAGAGAATTATACTCTTGAATTGGCTCCATAGCCTTAATATCCATATTTAAGTGCTGGGACTTCAACTTAAGTAATGGAGTATGATATACTTTCTCGACTGTGTGTAATCTGGCATTGAGCCAGCCTCTTGCATTATGCAGCCTTCTTTCATTAGTTCAGGTGCCATCTTGCGGCGAAGTTGGCTATATTTGTACTGCTACGCACATTGCAGTTTTTATTTCTTTCTAGTCACATAAAAGTGCTAAAATGCAGAAATTTATGTTTGCAATTTCTCAAACAGAATATGTATTAGGATATGCAATGTCTTACATTGGGTAGGGGGAATCTAGAAATGTGAGGTTTAAGTCTCGAAGGGTTGTGGAGATGAATGTGAAGGGATTAGAGATGGCAGGGCAGTAGGCCATAGAGCATGGTGGTAGCAATCATTCATAGACAAAATGGTTTCACATGGACATTCCAAGTACCATCCTACCCATCTTTTGAGGGCCAGTGTGCACTAGGTTCTAAATAGAGACCAATGGAAGCATAGGGCTCCTAGGGGAAAATTATGAGGATGGATGGGGAGATAGGGGAGTGGAGCAAAGAGCTTGGATCTCCATACTCTCGAAGAGCTTGGATCTCCATACTCTCGCAATCGATTAAATCCACGATATGGACCTTATGCATCAACACGGAAATCTTGTCTTCGTTTCTCAACCATCAGTGGGTGTAGATGGTAGCACAAGACAAAATAGGTTGGAAGCAAGAAAATAAGGCTGTGTTTATCTTCTCTTATCTTGTTAAAGCATGCATCAACACGGAAATCTCGTCTCCATTTTTGAACCATTAGTGGATGTAGATGGTAGCACAAGACAAAACAAGTTGGAAGCAAGAAAATAAGACGTGTGTTTATCTTCTCTCATCTTGTTAGAGCCTTGAAATTCGACATGAAATTGGTGGATCCTAGATGTAACAAATACCACCTATTCTCATAGGTGCATGAATTTATCTATAATGCATTGCCATATGAGGCTTGAATGTGTTGTTGACGTCAGCCATGAAATCCTCAAAAATGTCTTCAACCTTTTTTGTAATAGCCAATTCCAACCGGTACATGGTTCAGAGGGTTGTCCAAAATATCATCCTCTCATGTGTTGTGTTTTACTCGACCTATATTGTTCTACTATTCTATTTAGTTATTCTACTTCAATTCAAGGCTCCTTCATCAAAGTAACTTGTCCTCATTTTGTCCCTTAAGAATTAAACCCAACAATTACATTCTTGATAGTTTACCACAATATTATCATCCTTGCATCTTCGTTTTTAAAGAAGACCAAGCACAAAATAGTTGTGAACTTATCCCAATTAATGGAATCATAAGGTTGGACAACATGAACATGAGCGCTATCTCAAAAGTCTTGGAAGAACAACTTGAGGGATAACAGACTCCAAGTCAAATACAAGGATATTTTTATTGAAACAATAATAAAGGATAGCTCGTTGGGGAGAGACTAAAATGAAAACGTTTAGACTTCACAAGTAGTTGTAGCTTGAATGAAGAGATTTTGGACTACCTTTTGATTAGCCTTCTCCTTTAGTGCTAGCCTTCGTCATGGTTGAGTCTACCCTTTACCTTCGCAATGTCGACAGAAACACAGTATGAAGACTTTGTATAAATGGATGCTCAAGTATGTGTGGGTGTGTGGATTTGTATGTGTGAGCATATTTTTATACTATGGTCTACACCCATTGTTGGGTGTTGATGATGTCAGTGGGGATGTCATAGTAGCTGGTCCCTGCTATGCATGATGGAGTTTATGGTTTTCAATCTTGAGTGACTATCATGAGATTAGAACTACACTATGTTGTGTTTTCAGAGGATGAGTTTGGGAATGTTCCTGGATTCATCTAGGTATAATACCGAAGGATAGCATGTGACAAGGGGGCTCCTAGTAGAGCTAGTTGCCAAGAAACGAACATCACACCAACACGTCAAGATTTGAACCACAACTACAACCACTAGAATGCCAAGAATGGCACAGAAAACAACATGTGACATCTCATGCATTATAGCACATGAACATAGGATATAGCATATGATTTGCTATATAGCATAGACAAAGAGCATGAAAAGATAAGAATAAGAGATAAATCATGAACATGCATTGTGCTATATAGCACAGATAATATATGAGACGTGTAATAAAGGACATGAACATAGGATATATTTCTTATGGTTTGCTACATGGCACATACCAAAAACATCAAAAAATATTTAGAGAGAAGAATTGAGCATGCAGTGTGCTATATAGCACACACAAGAGTATAAATCCATGTAAAAACTTGTGCTAGATACCACATGAACATAGCTTATAACACATGATTTGCTATATAGCGTAGACAAAGAACATGAAAAGATAACAACTCCATAACATTAAGGGATAACAACTGAAATGCATTATGCTATATAGCATAGGCAATAACAAAAATTCATGTGAAATCTTGTAGCACAAGAATATAGGATATAACCAAAAAAAAAATTGTATGTGGGTATATTGTAGTTGCAAAAATTATTTGTAGGTACATTATATCACAAAAGCTATCTGTAGGTACATTATAGTTACAAAAAAGTTTGTAGGTACATTACTCAATAGCTCCTTCATAGTATAGATTTTTTGCATGTACAAGACTAATGACTACAAATTGGTTTCATTAATTAAATCCTTGAAAGCATGGTTCTAACATACTTCTTGATGAGTTGATAGGCGAGATTATCAAATGACTTTCCATAGTTGCATCAAGTAGTGAAACCCTATAATCTAAAGGCTGATGGGAAGTTAAAAAGCACAAATAAGGCCATAGGAGAAATCTTTCATAATATTAAAATCACCCAACGTAGAGGTTGGGAGTAGAAGGTATCTAAAGCTATTTAGACATACAAATTGACCTACAAGAAAGGAATAGGGACATCCCATACTTTATCATTCACGGTTTAGAGTGCATGATTTCTCTTAAAATAGAGGTCCCAATACGAATAATATCACTAGAACATAATTTGGGAGAACCTAAGTCAATTGAGCAAAGGATTTTCTAGATTTTTTCCCTAAACAAGCATAGGGATCAAGTGCACTTAATCATTGTTATTAGAAAGAAATAACAAAAGAGGTATCAAGATAAAAAGGCAATTAAATATGTGTTTAAGGATATGACCTAGCCATCTTCTTCAGCACTCACCATGAGTTGTTCCCTAGGAAGAAGCAACAAAAGATATCATGATGAAAAAGAAATAATTCCCTACGAAATTTAAATGTTTATGGCAAGGACTGCTGATGCTAGTCAAATTGGGGTCAAAATAATTCAATATAACTTGCAAAACAATCTTACAAATTCTTTTGTACAAGGACTAATTTTTACAAGATCAATACTTACTACTCTTGACCACAAAAACAAGAGCCTAGGATATACAAATGTTTGATTTTGTTTGGGTCCGCCCTATGCATGCTTCCTATTGCTACAAAATTATGTAAGTAGCTATGTAGTATGAAAGTATTGGTGATTCGATAGCTCATGAGTGAATACCAACTTTTCAATAAATACATTCAATACTACTGAATGGAGGTTTGAGGATCTTAAATAAGTTTCAAATAGTTGACATTGCTTATGGTTACCAAGGACTAAATGTGTGATGACTGATTTGTTGGCCTGCCATGATTTCGTTGGTCTTATGGCCCAAGGGATATAGCCTGTACTTCTTTACACACTTTGAGCAACTCACTTTCAATAATGTTTATCTTACTTTGAATAACTAAGAATTTTGGGTTGAAGCATATCACAGAAATTTTTCTTCACTTAGAAAAAAAAAAGCCACAGAAATTCACTTTCTAATGCAAGAAGAGATCAAGGTGGCTAAAAGATTCTTGCAAGGAAATGTCCTCGAATCAATCTTTTTCCTATCAATCTACAACTGCTCAATGATTTAAAAAGAAAGGATCATTCTAAGACAATTGCAGTGTTCTAGAATGGTTACTTAGGTTGCCATTCCTGGCATAGGTGGAGGGTCCTGGATCAATGAAGGTGGTTTTCGTCTCGGTATGTGGTTTGGGAGCTGGATGTTGTTGGCCTTCCCTCCCTGTGGACATGCCGGGGAAAGGGTTCTCGATGTCTACCGACTCTATTCGGCCTAAGCAGCCAAACATGTTGGAGAATGTACCTCTAAGCCTGGATGCAACTGAAGGTGCAGGCAAGTTGGGAGAGGCTACACTTGTGAATGGCGCTTTCGATGCCCTTGGACCCGAGGGGCCTTGCATCATTTCTTCCAAACTCTCTGTTTCATCAAAACTAGATAGAGTTTCTAGTCGGGGACCCACTAGCGAGTGGAGGCTCGGAATCGAGCTTTCGGATTCCCAGCTAGGACAGAGGGTGGGTTGAGCATAGCTCGAAGCACTCTCTTCTGGCACGGGATCCTTTGGCAAAATCCTTCCGGACCTCAAGTGCATGTGGGATGCTCTAGCTGAGCACACTGAGGTTGAACTGAGGTTTTGGAAAATTTTAATTATTTGGCTACCCCAGAGGTATCGGGACGGCGGGTGGGATAGCTCTATAGTGATGGTTGGCGTGATCCGGTATTGCACCAGGCGATGGGATACGAGTATAGAGGCGGGCGGCGACGTAAGCATATAGCGACAGCGGTGGAGTACGAATGATACTAAGTGGCCAAATAGATGTATTGTGATGAATAGCATAGTAGATCTTGCCACGTGTGCGGTGAGATCACAGGTCGATGGGATACGGATGGAGCACCGAACAACGGTATAGTTATCGCGACGGGCATGGGGGTTGAAATCACACCGAGCGGCATGATAGGAGTGAAATGAAGATCGACAGAATAAGCGTAAGGCGATGAATGGCAGAATGAAATATCAATGATCGACGGAATGAAATAGAAATGGGTGGCATGGTCGGCGTAACATGACAGGCGAAGGGGTATGAGTATGACCACGGGTGTGGGGATGAGTTCACTGCGCCGGTGGCGGGGTAGCAAAATAGCAATGATCGACGGAATAGCTCTATGGCATCGGGTCAATGACTATCAGGTCGGTGGGATAACAACTCTAACATGCATTTAATAGGGGTAGCGGGTTAGGCCGTGGTCAGAAGTTAGGTTGGCGGGATAGCTCTATAGCACCTAGTCAATGGGGTTTCATCGGTGGGATACGTCTAATGCACTGGCCGATAGGATAGCTCTATGGCAGGATAGGAAAACACAGTGTCCTCGACTGATTTTTGTGGATTTTTTGCAGGATTTGAGTTTTTGTCCTGGATTTGTTATGCTAGGGGGGTGCTACACTACCTAGTTCACCTATACAATGAAAACAACTTGAAGAAAAAACACTTCTTGGAAGCAAAAATGCAAAATTTCAAGATTTGGCAAGAATCAACATTTTGGTTATTTTTTGATGGGATTGGACCTCACACACTCCTTAGCAATCACACCCACTACGTTCCTATCAACTTAAAACACTAAAAAGCATCAATAACAAGCTTCCAATGCTCCAAAATGACTTTCCAACAAGAAAAAACAGTTTTCCTACTTTTCCGTCCACACTCTCACTTCCTCCCTCTCTTTTTTCCTACAACTCCACTAACAAGCTCCAAGTTAAGCTTGAAGACTTGTGTAATGGGCAGATATTGAAGGGAAACAAGTGCAAATGCAAAAGCATACCTCTTCTCCCGACAAGGGCACCAAAAATGTGTGGGTCTCGGTGGTGACTCATGTGTCATGGGGATGTTAAAGATATGCTGATGGAGCCTCCACTCCGAGCTAGTCCTTGTGGAAGCAATGCGTAGCATGAGTCGTGCGCAAGTGTCACTCGAGCGGCCTCCAGATTGTTGCAATGTGTCTCCATGCGAGAAAGAGGGAAGGGGAAGAGGGGAGAGGAGAGGGAAAAAGGGAAGGAGAGGGAGAAGAGAAGAGGAAGAAGAAGGGAAAAGGAGAGTGAAGGGGGATGGAGTGCCAGACACAAGGGCACTACAATGGAAATAAGGGAACACCCAAAACACTCTCAAGATAAAAGGGACCTTGTATTCAAACTTGTGCAAACAACAATGAAGACCAAAGTCAACACTCTGGCCTTTTATACAAGTCACATTTTGAAGGGAGGGCCAACCCTTTTCCTTTTTAGCACTCTCCTTCTGTTTACAACCAAAGGCTCTTGGGCCCGTAGGGTGCCAAGGCATGTTACTATTCTTTCCATCTCTCCCTACTGGCGGAAATAGCACTTGTGTGAACCATATTAAAGTGCTTGGGACAAACCTGGCATTAGGAGGTGGTCCTAACCAGTTCCCAAATAGTGCTTGTGTTAGCCTCATGCCTTTAGGGTTAGGTGATTTGGGGTTCAAACTCCTTGAGCGCCCTCACGCCTTAAACCATTTGTGGTTCAAATCCCATGCTTGAGGCTCAAAACCTAGAGTGGCGAGGCTTAAATTCCACGAGACACTCCATGACAACCCTGCATGTTGCTTGGAATCTTTTGCTTTGGAATATTTGGGGATCAAACTCCCTGAGTTTGAGCTGTACTCCTTTCATGGCTAAATTTGTTGGCGTGGCTATTTCTATGGACGTAGACCTGAAATGTGCTTGTTGCCTGCAATCTTTGGTCTTGGTGTTAGCAGGAACATACAACCTCTGCTTGGAATCCTTGGACTTTGGGTATTTGGGGATCAAACTCCGTGAGCTTGAGCTATACTCCTTCTGTGTGCACATTGCTTGCCATCACTGGCTTATCCATTGAAGTAGATCATGCAGCCTGATCACCTCTAATCACTGATTACCTTGCACTCGGCGGCTGTACTTTGTGGATTCTAACACACTTCCATTTTAAAATTTCGCTCTCTATTGTCAATACATAATCTTGTATTTCCTTACCTCCTCCACCATATTCTTCAATCCCCTCCTCTTTTCGAAGCATGGCTGACATTCCTATGTTCTGTGGTCGAATTGAAGAAAATCCACACGAGTATCTCGTGGCCTTCAAGCGTTGTTGTGTTTCTCTCAATTTTCTCACTGAAGATAGATGGTTGTTGGTTCTTCCCACATTTCTAGAGGGTTTGGCTCAAGTGTGGTATGAGAAGCAGGCCGAAGACGTTTGCCAAAGTTAGCCGAGGTTGACCCGTGGCTATGATCGAGTATTTCGACAAAGAAGAGGAGCTGGAGAATGTGTACCTGGAGTGGGAAAATTTGAAGCAGTCAGAAGATGAGATGACGCATCGATACGTGGATCGAGTGGCCATGCTCTTAGACTGTTTAATTCCCACGCAAGAGGAAATTGCCGGATTTTGTGCTAGGATGACTTAACATGTGATGGGCTTCCTTGTAGCAGGAGAAAGTGATGAATTTCGCCTCAAGCTTAAATGGGAGAATCCAGAGACCATGGTGCTGTTAAATTACATGGTGCAACAGAACAGAAAGTGAACAAAGAATAGAGAGTCCACATCGAACTAGTGATGAACAAAAATTTCCTTCAATACTGATGTAGTACAGATGATGGCTCCGTTCACCCGTGCACTCCCATAATGGAGCTTAGATGGCGATCTAGACAGATACTAGGTGAAGAGCTACTAGTTGGAAGATCTCTGTTGGAAGATCTGATCTGATCTAAACTGATCTGATGCAATGGACTGGGGAGGTCGCCTCTTTATAGTAGCTATGAGGGCAGTAGTTGGATCAACATAGTCGGTGGAACCGACCAGTCAACCTAGTCAGTGAAGCCGACCATTCAACCTAGTTATTGGAATCGACTAGTCGTCCATGGAATATTTTCTATACCATCACCTCGGGGGCTCTCACCCCCGAACCCCCACCAAGGGAGCCGCTGGCCCCCTTGGGACCCCCCAGCTGGTTGGCCCCTAAGCCCCAGCAAGAATAAGGGGCTTCCACACAATCACCTTTCTACCATCAACGGTCTCATTGATAGACCTCATTTGACATGCAAGCCAGGATCCATCCAGTGTCCCAGGCTCACACATGGCTTCTCCTCATATGGGGGCCTTACAACTTGAGCACCTTGGACCACTGGTGGTTACCAGGAGGGTGGGGCATTGAGCATATCTAACAGGTGCGAGCACAAGATATTTCTCAAAGGTTCGACAAGGTTCAGTCTGATCCCGCTTCAAAGAAGTTAGTGATCGTGCCGCAACCCCCTCAATTTCCAACAACCACATGGGGGGTCCAACTCAGGGGCATACCCCCACCCCCCGCCAGGGATATATCCACCACCTCCACCTGAAATGTATGGTCCTCCCTTAGATGCTTACCCTCAACAAGGTGTACATCCTCACCCTCCGCCTAGAAGATTTCCCTAGCCTCGCCCACGAGCCCCCCTCCTTCCTACTCCCTCAGCCCCTCCTGCTAAATAACTAGGAGTCAATGACCTTGCCAAGGCCCTAAATGATTTTCGGCTTGAGATGGTGGGCATTAGAAATCAAACCAATCGCCCTCCAAGAGAATGTTGCCAATGTTGTGTGCTATGAGTGCCACCACAAGAAACATTATCGCACCAAATGTCCTAATATTCCAAGGGTGAATCTCTTAGGTGAATCAGGCATTGAGGATTCTGATGTGGAGGTCCTTGACCTTGGGAAAAGAAGTCATACCACCTCGGACCCTTCTCCACCGGGCCACCCTAGGAAGAAGGTGTCCTTCTCAGAGCCCCCAGAAGCTGAGATGACAGACCCATCAATGGAGAAGGCTAAAAGATCTCGTAGGAGTATGTTGTCGCCCTCAGATTTCCCTATCGACTCAAGGCAAGAAGACTATTCGGTCATCCAGGACCTTGCCCATCGGGCTCTAAGCATCACACTTCCTAAACTGATAGCATTAAGCCCTAAGGTGAGACATGAGCTACAGAAGGGCTCTCAACACGAAGGAACAAGAAAAAGGGGAATGTACGAGAGATTTCTTCTATCTCTGAAGATGTTGATCTATAGTAGATGTCATCATAATAATTGCCGCATCAAAAGTGTCTGTGTTGATGGGGAGATGCATGTAATATCATGGTGCCTCGTATCATGAAGAAGTTGAATTTGAAATGCACAAGGCATTCCTCCACTCGAATCAAAGTAATAGATGGTCGACGACTTGCCACCCTGGGATTCATTGAGGATTTTCCCATCACTGTCAATGGGTTGACCATTGTGACATGAAGTTGGGGGTAATAAACTTCACGCACCTCTTCACTTCCTGCAGCATTCGAACTGACTGCCAAAGATACTTATCATTGAGAATGAGACATTAGAAATAAGCTTTTATGCCAAGATACCACACCATACTTTCCTCCCTTAGATGAGAATGAAGATGGTAACATCCCAAGTGATGTTGTAGTCATGCATAGGGAGAAGGAAAGGATCAGCAGAGGCCATAATCTCAGCGAGCCGGTCTGCACCAAAGAGAAGAGTGATACGTTGTTGAAAGAAGATCTTGTGGCTCAACATGACATGAACTGATATATATCGAGGAGTTTGAAGGGGCTGATTAGGTCGGATGGGTAGATTCCGAGGAAACATTGCACCTCCTTCATAGACACCTTTATACTTAGCTCAAAACACTCTACAAACTGTCATTAGACACAGAGGCCTATAACTTTCAGTAGAGACATGATATCAAAGATTCAAGTACACAAAGAGATGCGCTTCGTGTTGATATAAGTTTCATTGAAAACAAACAAACGGTTGAAGAGATATGGATAGTTTACTGGAAGGGGGTAAAAACTATCATGAAAACAGACTGTCAAACACAGAGACTCATAACTTTTTGCAGCAGTATCTGATTCAAGATCTGATCACATAGAAACATGCGTCTTGAAGAGAGCTTCGTGCTGATATAAATTTCATTACAATCGAACTATCGAGCAGAAAGTTATGAGCAAAACACTAACAGGGGGTCAAACTGTCATGAAAACTACCCTCCACCCAGGCTAATTTCGCCTGAGCAGGATGCTCCCTCAAGACTCCACCTTCATCAACGATCCACCCCTCATAGATTTCGCTTAGAAGAGGGGAAGAAGTTTGCATAGTGGCTCGGGAAACAAATGGACCATGTGTGCACAGTGAGCAGCCAAATAGAAAGAACTTTTAAGGCTTTGAAAGAAAGAAAAGGGAAGAGACACTCAAGAGAGAGAGAGAACGTGAAGTGACCTTCATTACAAATAGAGTGAGAATCCACCTCAACACTATAAACACAAGGGAGAAGAAGAGGTTTCATACATACAAGAGGGAGCGGAAGCTCCAAGACTACTCATAGAGAGAGAATAAACTAGAGAGAGAAGGACTCAAGAGTCTACATAAGAGAATATCTACAAGAGGAAGAGAAGGCTCATGGAAGAGGCTTGGGGAGACTAGAACTACAGCAACATAAGGCCCAATGGTGGAAGAGATTCTGATGAACAAGGGAGAGGAGGGCTCCTTTTATAGAGATTTTGTTACCCTCCTTCACCCATTTACAATTGCTACCTGTAGATTCCTTTCCCCATCAATCACATAAGCACGTATGTCACCATCCATGTCCTTTTTGGCTACTCTTGCCATGTGTCCCATCAAAAGATGCTCAAGACTCTTAAAATATTGAGAAAGTCAAGAGTCTCCTCACATGGAGCCCATAGGGACCCTCTCTTTTCCACATGTCCACATCCTCCTTATTCCACATAGGAGTTCTAGAAGGATTCCTCTTGACTTCACACTCCTCCACATGCCTTCCACACGCTTGGCATGTGGCCTCTCTTATATTATTGGAACACATGGACATGAGCCCACCTCTTTATATGACTCACTCTTCCTATTTTCTAAAAAACTCATAATATCCCATATACAAATAACTCTCACCCCATACCAAGGTATTTATAATTCATACCTATGGTATTTACAATGAGCTATTCCACTCATCCTCTCAATCCCATACAATATCATAGAAAATAGAGATAAGTGAGAGCTGCTAGGCTATCACTTGATACTCAAACTCTTATCAAACATAGAGAAAAACAATATCAATGCCAAGTTAAAAATATCAATTTTTGGTGTCACACCACCATCGTCAATTTCTATGTAGACACTCATTTCATTAATTTTGGACTTGTCAATGTACAAATTCAATTTAATAGATACTTTTGGGCTAGTTTATGGATAAAATTTAAGGAAAAACTCACTCTTCAAAACACAGATAAAAACATAAAAATAAGCAATTTTTTAGAGTGTTTTGAAGGAAATAAAATAAAAATTATAAAAACGTAACACAGATATGCTACACCAAAAGATAAGAAACAGTAGCAGATAAAAGTAAAATTATGAAAATTAACATAACTTCTTATATAGACTGATACACTATCCCGATTCATTTTTGTACTTAAATTTCTATTGAAAAAATCTACTTTTTGAGAAGGGGGGGAGGGGAGGGAGACAAAGAGAGAGAGACTGTGAAAGAGAGAGAGGGGAAGAGGAAGACAGAGAGAGGAGGGGAGACGAAAGGGGAGCGGAGGGGAAAGAGAGAGAGAGAGAGAGAGAGAGAGAGAGAGAGAGAGAGAGAGAGAGAGAGGGGAGGGAAGGGGAAGAGAGAGGAGAGAGGAGAGAGGAGAGGGAAGGGAAAATGGGAGAGGAAAGGGGAAGAGAGAAGGGAGGATAGGTCTCTTGCATTGCTACGACAGCAAGTATTTTAACACAAAAAAGGAGGAACGGGGATGGGAGAGGGAAAAGTAGGGGAAAAAGGGAGAGAGAGAGAGGGAGGGTAGAAATAAAATTTTAAAAATAAATTTAATTAGATAAGTGGGGAGAGGTGGGTGACGAAGAGGAGGGGAAGAGATTGCGCACGATTTTTTTTTTAAAATTATTATTATTATAACTTTTTTTTGTTATTGTCGCGGCAGCAGCGCGATCTCTTGGGCAAGGGAGGGATGAAGGAGAGTAGAAGGGAAGAGAGAGGGAGAGAAGGGAGGAGAATGGGAAGAGAGAGGGAGAGAAAGGAGGAGAAAGGGGAGGAAGAGAGAGAGGGGGAATGGAGTGCAACACGACGGAGAGGGAGAGGGAGAGTAACGTGAGGGAGAGGGAGAGGGAAGGGACCACGATGGGGGCGAGAGTAGAAGGAAGGGCGAGAGTAGAAGGAAGAGGGAGAGAGGAAGGGAAGAGTAGAGGAGGGAAGAATAATTAAAATTAAATAAATTTATTAGATAAGAGGGGAGAGGTGGGTGACGAGGAGGAAGGGAAGATCGTGCTTTTGCGATAGTGCAAAAAAACATATATTTGTGTATGTCTGTCTCCGCCACACTACCGTGGCAACGTGATCTCTTGGGCACACTATACAACCTCTTGACTTTGAGGTCAAGAGGACACTTGAAAGGGTGGGGAAGAGAGAGAGAGAGAGAGAGAGAGAGAGAGAGAGAGAAGGGAGGAGAAAGGAGAGGGAGAGGGAGAGGGGGAGGGGAAGGGGAGCGCAATAGAGAGAGAGAGGGAGAGGGGAAAGGGAGCGCAACGCAAGGCAACACAAGAGAGAGGGAGAGGGAGAGAGGAAGGAAGGGGAACACGACGAGAGGGAGGGTGTGATTGAAGGTTCATCAATGAAAGGCCATTGATACATATGGTGGGACTAGTGCACTGCATTGTCCACGTGGCATGGGCATATCCGTAAGGATTTTATATTTATATTTATATAGTTAAGGTCCATGTATGAGATTAATTTACCATTTGAGTCTCCTAAAATCTCCAAGACTTAATAATGGTGTTAATAAATACCTTTTAAAGTTTTAGAACTCTAAAATCACCAAGACTTAATAATGGTGTCAATAAACACATTTCAAAGTTTCAGAAAGCAACATTGGTATAATCTTAAAGAACTTTATAAACACCTTGCAATAGCTACAAAGGTTTTTAAAAATGTGTTTGCATTGAGTGAAGCACACATCTTTAAATGACGCATCTTGATGGAGGGCAAAAGAGAGGGAAAGAAGGAAAAGGGAAGGGAAGGGGGAGAGACATGGAATGGAGAGGGAAAGAGAGGAAAGAAGAGGGGGAAGCATTGGGGAAGGAATGAAGGTAAGGGAGGGAAGAGAGAGAGAGAGAGAGAGAGAGAGAGAGAGAGAGAGAGTTGTGGGTGATGAGGAGAAGGGAAGAGAGAGGGAGAGAAGGGAGAGGAAGAGAGACGCGGGAGGAGAAAGGAGAAGGGAAGAGACAAGGGAGGACAAAGGAGAGGAAGAGGGATAGGGAGAACAGAGTACAACACGGGGGAGAGGGAGGGCAATGTGAGGGAGAGGGAGAGGGAGGAAGGGAGGGGACCACGATGGGGGCGAGAGTAGAAGGAAGGGCAAGAGTAGAAGGAAGTGTTGGTAAACTGAAAGGAAAGAGTAGAGTGGACACAAATTCAGAATACTTGCATTATGGAATGAAGAAGAGTGAGGTCCTTATGTAGGCACCTCTTACATGCTCACTGACATCACTGATGACTTCATAGCTCCACAATCATCTCCTCAATCTGCTCCTAGATTCTCTCAATCATCCTATGTGGCTTTCCACCACCTAATTATGCTTATGGGCACCTAACTGTGCCTCTAGCACTCACACATAGAAATCAAGGTGTGCCTGAGGCATACACCTTGAGATATCCCAACAAACCCCCCCTCAAGGGAATGCCTCAGGCTATGTCAAGGATACAGCTAGCACAAGGTGTCTCATGCCATCTCATGGTGGTCATGGATCTATCAATGGCTAGGATCTCAAGCTAGCAAGGGTCCCCATGGGTGTAAGGTAAACAAAAGGGATACAAAAAGACCTTCCAATGGTTATCTCCCCTGCATGTACATGCACACAATGTCTGCAGGAGGTACCATGGATCAAAACACATACACATGGCCTACATCATAAGGTGACCAGAGGTGTTTACAAAACACACAAAACACAATAGTTTATTTCATTCATTTTGGAGGACTATCCAGGCTGGGTACCTTGACTCAACATAAAAAGAGAGATCTAGAGCATAATAGAGATGATTTAAAATGCATAATCTTCAAAGGATGCCTCATCTTGTGGAGGCACATCAATTGTAAGTAGATTGGCATTTTTTGTCTTTGCTTTGACTCTGCAAAACTTCTCATGATGATTGTTTTTGCCATAGTGTTTGCATGGATTGATTTTGAAGCAGTCCTTTGAAAGGTGATTTGTCTTCCCACAATGATTGCAAGGTGCAAACTTGCCCTTCTGGATTTTTATAGCATAAACTGTGTCATTGCCTTTCCTGAGCTCCATGTGCCTTTCTTCTTCTTGGAGAGCAGAGATAATGCCTTCAAGATTAGGATTAGGAAGATTTTTCAAAGTGGTAACAATATGATCATAATCTTCAGGCATACTCTTAAGTAACACTGCCATAGCATCATCTATAGTGATAGGAGAGTTAATAGAAGCAAGTTGAGTCATAAGACTCCGCATGTAATTGACATGTGCTGCCAAAGGAGTGCCACTAACCATCTTCAATTCAAAGAAAGAGAATTTTAAGTGATAATTTAGAGATGTGAGAGCTAGCACCAAAAATCATGTCAAGCTTCTGCCAAGCTTCTGAAGGAGACTCTAAGTCAGAGATATGATGAATATAATCATCTCCTAAAGCAAGAGCAATGATACCATATGCTTTCTCCTCTCTACCGGGATCCCTTGCCAGGCGTGTTGGAGCTGAGGATTCTCCAGCATTGGAGGCTATAGAAGAAGAAGTTGAAGTCGGTTTGACAAGTCCCTAGAGGTTTTCCCTCATCAATGCAAATTTCACCTTCATCTGCCATGTGTGGAAGCCCTTTCCATTGAACTTTTCTATATTCAATATGGTAACCATGAGAGGGTCTAACCCAGATATTGGGCAGTGTCTTCTCTCTTACAAGGCTAGAATAACAACTGAAAGGCTTCCAAATATAAGCATTTAATGTAGCAAAGACTAGTGAGCAAAAATCAAACAATGATGCTTTTTCTTACATGCTTCATAGAGGTGGCTAAAATGAAAGCTTTCCAATCAAAATCAGGTATAGCAACTCAAAGCAAAGCTGAAGCCACAGTTGTACTGATGTTATTGAAAACTTCAAAAACTCAGAAATGCTAGAGTAGCATTTTATGTAGCATCATCTTCAAAAACTTGTCAAAATCAAAAGACTGAACTTGGAGGGCTTGTATCTCACTCTTCAAAGCAAGGAAAAGAGGGATTTCTGAAGCAAAAGAAATCTCATATACCAGAGAAGATCCAGACAGAGGTTGGGCAAAATGGCGTGTCGTTTTGCTTGAAGGAGTTGCTATAGGCTGAACTTGATTTTTGACGATTTCTCCTTCGTTACTGAACCAAATGAGCTGAAAAATGACTCAAAATGTTCATCTTAAGGTCGCCCATCTACTCCTAAGAGGGCTCGAGCAATGGCGCAGCAAGTAGGGAGTATTTTGCAAAGGAAGAATGACGAAAAAATGCACTGTTTGGAGAATGGCAGCTAGCAAAGACGTTTTTTTTTCAATTGCTTATAGGTGGAGGTTCGCCCAAACAAGGGGTAAATATTCCTCCCTCCTCTACTCTTCCCTTCCTCTCTCCCTCTCCCTTCCTCTCTCCCTCTTCCTGTTGGGATATCTCAATGTGTATGCCTCAGGCACACCTTGATTTCTATGTGTGAGTGCTAGAGGCACATTAGGTGCCCATAAGCACAATTAGGTGGTGGAAAGCCACATAGGATGATTGAGAGAATCTAGGAGCAGATTGAGGAGATGATTGTGGAGCTCTAAAGTCATCAGTGATGTCAGTGAGCATGTAAGAGGTGCCTACATAAGGACCTCACTCTTCTTCATTCCATAATGCAATTATTCTGAATTTGTGTCCACTTTACTCTTTCCTTTCAATTTACCAACATGGTATCAGAGCCCTTTGATCCCCCTTGAGCCCATTTCTGCCACATCATCATCTTCTTCTTCTTCTTCATCTTCACCATTTCTCCTCTTTCTTCCCAAATCTTGCTAAAGCCTGTTCTCCCTTAGTTCTTTACCATTCTCCAAGCCCTTCTTAATTAGATAAGAGGGGAGAGGTAGGTGATGAGGAGGAAGGGAAGAGATCGCCAAAAAAAAAAAGAAAAAAAGAAAAAAAAATTTTGTTGCCCCGTTACGCTGTCGTGGCAGCGCGATCTCTTGGGCACACTATACAACCTCTTGACTTTGAGGTCAAGAGGACACTTGAAAGGGTGGGGAAGAAAGGGAGGGAGAGAGGAGACGAGAAGGAGAAGAGAGAGAGAGAGGGAGGGAGAGAGAGAGAGAGAAAGAGAGAGAGAGAGAGAGAGAGAGAGAGAGAGAGAGAGAGACGGAGGGCAAGAAGGGAGGAGAAAGGAGAGGGAGAGGGAGAGGGAAAGGGGGAGGGGAAGGGGAAGGGGAAGGGGAGCACAAAATGAGGGAGAGGGAGAGGGAGAGGGAGAGGGGAAAGGGAGCACAATGTAACAGAAGGGAGAGGGAGAGGGAGATGGAGAGGGAGATGGAGAGAGGAAGGGAGGGGGACACGATGAGAGGGAGGGTGTGATTGAAAATGAGTTACGGGAGAGGTGAGAGTCAATATACTTCCCTTAAGGAATTCAAACTTCTCGCTCCTTCTCTCCCCCCCATCTCTCTCTCTCTCTCTCTTCCCCCTCCCCCATTCTCCCTACTTATGTTTCATTGTCTTCCCCCTCCCCCATTCTCTCTCTTCCCCCTCCCCCATTCTTTTTCCCTTTCTCCCCTTTCCCCTCCCCCTTCCCCCCAATCTTCCGCAATGATGTCAATTGTAAAGGTTGTTTACAAACTATTCTTTGCCATCGACTCTTCTCGTACGAAATATCACACCACTCCCAGTACTCCATTTTCGACATACATTTGCTTTCTAGAAGTCTCATCCCCGCACTTCCATTTTAAAATTCCGCTCTCTATTGTCAATACATAAACTTATATTTGCTTGCCTCATGAGTATCTTGTGGCCTTCAAGCGTCCTCGTGTTTCTCTCAATTTTCTCACTGAAGATAGATGGTTGTTGGTTCTTCCCACATTTTTAGAGGGTTTGGCTCAAGTGTGGTATGAGAAGTAGGCCGAGGACATTTGCCAAAGTTGGTCAAGATTTTGACCGTGGCTATGATCGAGTATTTCAACAAAGAAGAGGAGCCAAAGAATGTGTACCTGCAAGTGGCAAACCTGAAACAGTTAAAAGGTGAGACGGTGTGTCAATATGTGGATCGAGCAGCCGTGCTCTTGGACTGTTTAATTGCCATGCAGGAGGACAGTGCCGAATTCCATGCTGGGATGACTTCGCATGTGCTGGGCTACCTCCTAGCAGGAGAAAGTGATGAATATTGCCTCAAGGTTAAATGGGAGAATCCAGAGACCATGTTGCAAGCATAAGAGATTTCTCAAAGGTTCGATAAGGTTTAGTCTGATCCCGCTTCAAAGAAGATAGTGATCACTCCACAACCCCCTCAATTCTTGCAACAACCACTTGGGGGGTCCAACTCAAGGGAATACCCCCACCCCCCACTGCCTCCATGTGAAATGTATGGTTCATCCTTAGATGCTTACCCTCAACAAGGTGTATATCCTCACCCTCCACTTGGAAGATTTTCCCAGCCTTGCCCATGAGCCCTGTAGGATCCCGTAGGATAGAATAGATGCATCTTGCAAGAGGTGTGAGAACACAATGAAGTCTCTATTTTTATTGTGAGAGAGAAGACTCTCTCTTATAGAAAGGGGGAGAAGGTAATATCTTCCCTACATAGTGGCAATCAGCCCCTACATCAGTGGGAATCAATCCCTACATCAGTGGGATTGCCTTTCTCTTACATCATCACTTAGGTCACACACTAGACACATCATAGCACTTGATGTGCCTTTACAATGCACACAAACACACATGTGACTCCCCTAGATGCACATATGCATCATAGAGCAAGCCCTTGATCATACTTACCCCAACAAACCCCCCTCAAGGGATTGCCTCTTGCAGTGTCAAGGATTCATCTAGTCTCATAGTTTCTCATGCCATCTCATGGTGGTCAAGGATTAATCTATGGCTAGGATCTCATGCTAGCGAGGGTTCCCAAGGGTATGAGTTTTATAGAAATGGGATAGTCAAAACACATATCACATGGTCTACATCATATGGTGACCAGAGGTGATTTACATATTCTTTTTGGAGTACTACTCTAGGCAGAGTACCTCAAAATATGACCAAGTGATGATAAACAAAAAAAGACAACGTGCCTAAAAAGCATAGTCTTCATTTTCTTCATTTGCTGATGGAGTTCTTCCTTCAAGCATATTTGCTTTGTTGTTGAAGTAGTCCTTGTCTTTGATCAACCAATTAGCTTTTTCTTTTGTAGACTTCTTTCCATTCACAACATTCCATATCTTCTTTTTCATAAGCATAAACTTGGCTTTTGTTTGCCAAGTATGGAAACTAGTTCCATACAACTTCTCAAAAAAGGTCTTAGCTTCCATGGCAAGGTCTTACCCGAGGGCAGTGTCTAGTGCCTTACAAGTGAAATATGAGCAATAAAAAATAGTCCTTCAAAGAGTAACAACTTGAATACTTTGACTTGGATTTCTCTATGTGACTTAAGTGAATGTCAAAGCATAAGGCAATTAGTTAGAGCAACATTTATGCAAGATGTCTAAGCAAAAGATGACCAAGTAGATGCTAGAAAATGAGCATAGCAGACTGAAAATAAATCTTGGTCAAACTACCAGTCAATGGTCAAGCATAGTTAAGCTTTCATGGCCAAAGAGGTAGCTCAAAAATCTGCTCCAATTTGTCATGTAGAGGCCGAAACTCAGAGGGGTTTTGCACTGGAGAGGAAGGTAAACATGTAGAGCTTCACCCTCAGAAAGGATCGTGTAGAAGATAAACACGTCGCCCAGCATTGTAGAAGAACCATGGACTGGTTTTTTGACAAAATCTACCCGAATATTGCTCCAAATGAGCTTAGACTTGATGAGCAGCAAGGTCGTCATGTCGCCCATTGGAAGGATTTTGCCAATGTTGCTCTCCACAATGAAAACTAGGAAGAAGGTCGACATAGATTCCTGAGACAATGCTGCCCCAAAAATGGCGAGATAGCGTGTATGGCTTATTCTGCAGATTCGTCTTGACCTTGGAAAGACTCTCCTGAAAGATGAGAAGCTGAGAATGCAAGCTTGAAGAGAACTCTCACTTCCAAAATCGACTTTGGAAGGGAAGGTGGAAGATGGAGGTGAGGAAGAAGGTGATGATGTGGAACCTAACTAGGGGTTAGGCTAGAGAATGCATCTAATGCTAGGCTAGGCTAGATCTAGAACCTAAAGCTCTGATACCATTTGTAGGATCCTGTAGGATAGAATAGATGCATCTTGCAAGAGGTGTGAGAACACAATGAAATCTCTATTTTTATTGTGAGAGAAAAGACTCTCTCTTATAGAAAGGGGGAGAAGGTAATACCTTCCCTACATAGTGGCAATCGGCCCCTGCATCAGTGGGAATCAATCCCTACATCAGTGGGATTGCCTTTGTCTTACATCATGACTTAGGTCACACACTAGACACATCATAGCACTCTATGTGCCTTTACAACACACACAAACACACATGTGACTCCCCTCAATGCACATATGCACCATAGAGCAAGCCCTTGATCATACTTACCCCAATAAGCCCCCCTCCTTCCTACTCCCTCGGCCCCTCCTACTAAAGAACTCGGGGTTAATGACCTTGCCAAGGCCCTGAATGATCTTCGGCTTGGTCAGCATCAGAAATCAAGCCAATCTCCCTCCAAGAGAACGTTGCCAATATTTTGTGCTATGAGTGCCATCAGAAGGAACATTATCGCACCGAATGTCCTAATATTCCAAGGATAAATCTCCTAGGTGATGAGGATTCTGATGTGGAGGTCCTAGACCTTGGGAAGAGAAGTCGTACCACCTGGAGCCCTTCTCCAAACCGTAAACCAGGCTGCCCCAAACCATTTGGCTCAAACTTTGACTTCCTAACTAGCTCTCTCCCTATTTCTCTCTTCCAAAACGTTTCAAACATTCATTCCCACCACTTTCTAGTAGCTGGTTTCAAAATATATTCTTTCCACTCTTGCTTAGTCATTCTCTCTCCTCTTTGCTCATGTTTTTCTTCCACATTCGAAAATCTCTCAGAGAAACTTATGTCCAAGCTCTGTTGATCCATCTTCTCTTCCATTCATTCTCTACTTATTTCATTCTCTCTTAGAAACCAAAGTTGTGAACCTAAATCTACTTGGAAGGAGTGAGAAAAACGGGTGTTCTCTCATTTTCGGTTCTTTCCTCACCTTTTTGGAGTATAGAGAGTCAACTTCTAAAGTTGCAACCTAAATCTTCTTGGAAGGAGTGAGAAAAACGGGTGTTTTATCATTTTTGGCTCTTTCTCCACCTTTTTGGAGTATATAGAGTCAACTCTAGAAGAAGGATCACATACTTTCTAGGTAATGAAGTGATTTTTCCTTGAAAGTTTTGTTTGTATTAAGTAGATATGTTTTTGTACCACACTTTGTCTATATGTTTGTTACAAGAGATAGGGAAGAGGGAGGGATTGAGGTAGATGATATTTAAAACTACAAGATGATTTTTGACATTTTTTTCTTCATTGGTATAGGAGGGATAGATAGAGGAAGGGAAAGAGAGAGAGAGAGAGAGAGAGAGAGAGAGAGAGAGAGAGAGAGAGAGAGAGATTATTTCGAACTGCTATGTTGTTTTCTATTTGAGGATATGAGTCAGGGAGAGAGAGACATAAAATAGTGTTTTTTTTTCATTAGTATAGGAGGGATATATATATATATATATATATATATATATATATATATAGAGAGAGAGAGAGAGAGAGAGAGAGAGAGAGAGAGAGAGAGAGAGAGAGAGAGATTATATTTGAAACGGCTATGTTTTTTTAATCTATTTGAGGGGATGAGTGAGGTGTTTACTTTTGTTGAGGGGATGATTCAGGGACAGAGACAGAGATTGTATTTCAAACTACTAGGTTTTAGAAGTATTTGAGAAAGAAGGAAGAAAAAGAGATCCTAATCAAAGAGTTTTGGGAGGGAGAGAGGGAGTGATATTGATAATGTTTTCTTTGTTTGTGGAGAAACAGAGCAAGAAGAGAGCATATTGTAAACTAAGTATTTCAAAAAAATTTGATGTTTGTTTGTGTGAGGGGTACCTTGGAAGACTGACTGAGAGAGAGAGAAGCATTCTATGTTTTTTGTAATAATATTTTGCTTGTTTTTGTGAGAGGTTTAGTTAAAGGGGAGAGAGAGAGAGAGAGAGAGAGAGAGAGAGTTGCAAAGAAAGAGAAAGAGAGGGATAGAGAAAGAGAGAATAGAAGACATAAATTTGGAGGGTCTTTGGAAGTAGAAAGAGCTAATTTTAATCATATGGTACATGGGTAGAAACTATGGAAGTAGAAAATGTTAGATATAGAAGCAGATTATAGTTTGTTGTATTGAAGAATGTTAAGGATGAGCATGGGGAATGGATTCCTCAGCTCTATAGGAAATATTCTTGGATCACAATGCAACCCACTAATCGTGGGTGCTACAAAGTGGGTCGAAAGTATGCAATGGACATCTCCAAACATTGGAAGGGAAGGATCTTAGATTTTGAAATTTCTCCTGGCAGTAAACAATGAAACATGTATATATTCAGCATGTATTTACCCATGCAAACATATATGTGCATCCGAATATAGGACTTTCATATCGTAAGCCCAATTGTAAGTTTTTCAAAGTGTACTAGTACTTCATTGATATTTAGAGTATTTGCATTTATTTGGGGACTTTGACACAACTCTCTTACGCCTTGTATTTTTTTAATAGACTTATATCCATTTACTTACAAAGAGTGGGATCCTGTAGCATGCGTAACTGGGGTGTTGCATGTCCTCCATGTTGAGATCGAGAGACTTCAGTATGAATGTCGCACACCATCATAATTAAAAAAGGACGACATCTTATTCTATGACTCAATGTTCATTGTGCCAGATGAAGAAGGACAATATGGTAGATTAGAATCTCTTCCCTTGCCCTCTTTTAATAATCTAGAATGGCCACTTCCAAGCATGGAGATAAGTGAATCATATAGAAATAGAATGTTTAATGATGTGAGAAATGCTATGAAGCCAACTACTGGTGGAAGAAATGCTAGGTTGAGTTGGTTTCTTCCATTTCCATGATTTGTTGATTACT